>NC_137676.1:36785549-37013049 GCF_963989245.1 Nansenia antarctica
TATATATATATGCATGTATATGTTACAGTACATGTGGGAAGACTGTACATGTGGGAAAACTAGGGTTAGGGTTAGGTGCTAGGGTGCTACGGTTAGGGTTAGGGTTAGGGTTAGGGGTAGGGGTAGGGTTAGGGATAGGATTAGGGTTAGGGTTAGACATGCCAGCATGTACCAAGTAGACGTAGCACCTAACCCTAACCCTAGTTTTCCCACATGTACCATATATATTTATTTATTTTTATTTATTTTTTACCATTGATTCTTGAAGAATATAACTTCATGAGCTTAGTTCAACTGTCTTACCCCATCAGGATGTTCAAGCTTTTTTTACTCGCACTAATCGCAAACAAACACCTTTATAGCTTCGAAACATAGTTCAAACTTTTCCTTTTGAGTGATTACTGTGTTTCGTAGACATTTAGCATCAGTCAAACTCTATTTAAACAAAGCATTGGTTGAGCGGCGGTGGTGACGGTGTGGTGCCTGTGTCTCCTCCTGTGTCTCAGGCTCCGTCTGTACGTGGACGACGTCCTGGAGAAGACCGCCGATCCTGGCAGGGGGCGCAGCGGTCAGGCTGGGGGTCTGCAGCCTGGCAGGGTCTACCTGGGGGGCATGCCTGAGAACGGTCAGGCCAACCTCACTGGCTGCCTGAGCAACCTCTTCATCAGGAGGTGAGGGGGAGGGGGGGGGGGGGGGTGAGGGGGGGAGCAGGGGCATAAAGAGAGAGAAAGAAGAAAGATAGAGAAGCGAGGGGGAGGTGTCAGACTCACATTTCTTTTGCGTTCGGATCATTGTCTTGCTGCCGCCTGATCTGTTCAGAGTGGCATTTGAAATAGTAGTAAAAGTGGTTTAGCCAAGTCGTGGTTTAGTCAGTCCTAAACCGTCTTGTGTGTGTGTGTGTGTGTGTGTACAATATGGATGTGTGTACATTATGTGTGTGTACAGTATGATGCCACCACCATCATCATCATCATCATGTGTGTGTTCTCCAGAGACCCCCCTGCGGACGCGAGCAGCGTCCAGATGGTGGTGAACCTGATGAAGGCCAAGGAGAACATCAACGTGCCCCTGGACTGCCCCGCCGCCAAGAAGCCCCAGGAGATCAGGGCGGCGCCCCCGCGTCAACACAAGACCCCCAAGGTAGCCTCACCCCCCCTGGACCTGACACACCGCTCCACGTGTGTGTGTGTGTGTGTGTCAATATGTGTGTGCGTGTGTGTGCGTCTGTTTTTTAAGCCACTCACACCAATACACTCTTGCCTTTGATCAATTAATAAATATCAATAAATATCTATATGAATGTATAATATATATATATATATATATATATATATATATATATATATAACCTCATCACCATGCTCCAATTAGAGAGAGAGAGGGCAGGTTGGTGAGTGAGATTAGTGCATATATATACATTATATACCCTCCAACTCTCTTTCTACTCTCCCTCCCTCCCTCCCTCCCTCCCTCCCTCCCTCCCTCCCCAGGGTAAGAACAAGAAGGCCCAGGGTGGTTCGCGGAGCCGCAGTGCCAGAGAGTCGTGTCAGGGGGAGCTGGGTACGGAGGAGGCCGGGGCGGTGCACTTCAGCGGGGCGTCACACAGCTACCAGCGCTTCGACTCGCTCCCAGAGGCCTTCAGCAGGACGTGAGTCACACAGACGCGAGCGAGCAAGCGAGCGCGCACACACACACACACACACACACACACACACATTCCCTCTGACTGTCTCCCTCCTCCCCCCCAGGCCTCACATCTCCATGGGGGTGCGTGTGAACTCGTCAGACGGCCTGCTGTTCTACGTGGCGGGGGCCCGGGGGGCCGGGGCGGTCATGACCCTGTCTGTCTCAGACGGCCACCTGCTGCTCCAACTGGACGGAGCCAAGAGGAAGGTCAGCCTGCGCAGCCGCAAGAAGTACCACGACGGACTGTGGCACACGGTGAGGCTGTGTGTGTGTGTGTGTGTGTGTGTGTGTGGGTGTGTGTGTGTGTGTGTGTGTGTGTGGGTGTGTGTGTGTGTGTGTGTGAGTGTGTGTTTGTTTGTGTATGTGTGTGTGTGTGTGTGTGTGTGCGCGTGTGCGTGCGTGTGTGTCTGTGTGTGTGTGTGTGTGTGTGTGTATGTGTGTGTGTGTGTGTGCGCGTGTGCGTGAGTGTATATGTGTGTGTGTGTGTGTGTGTGTGTGTGTGCGTGTGTGTGTGTGTGTGTGTGTGTGCGTGCGTGCGTGCGTGTGTGTGTGTGTGTGTCTGTGCATGCTGCAACTTTCCATGTGTATTTACAGTGGCACACTGTCAGCACAGTAGTCGTGTGTGTCTGCGTGCATGTGCGTGTGTGTGTTGCGACTTCGCACGTGTGCGTACAGCCCTGTAACTGACTACGTGGTGTGTGTTGGTGTGTGTGTGTCCCTCAGGTGTTTGTGAAGAGGGAGGGCGAGCAGGCCAGTCTGATCGTGGACGGCATCAACGCCCTGTCTAAGAGAGTGTCTGCTGGGGAGAAGAGTCGCCTCAGCCCCCCTCTCTACGTGGGAGGGGTGCCCCCCACCCTCAGCTCAGCGCTCACGGTACGATGACGTCACGTGACCAGGGGGTTCAAACTGAAACCTCTCAGCAGCCTGGGACTGTTGATGAATTCATTTATTGATTGTTTGATTGATTGATTTGTTCCTTCATGATGTCTAGTTTTTTCTGACTATATAACCCGTTTATAAACACATTTAAGATGAGTGTGTTGAGCAGTAGTGTTTGCTTGTGACTAAAACATGTTTTCTTCTCCCTTCCATGGTGTGTGTGTGTGTGTGTGTGTGTGTGTGTGTGTCTCTGTGTTTGTCTGTGTGTGTGTGTGTGTGTGTGTGTGTGTCTGTGTGTGTGTCTGTGTGTCTGTGTGTGTGTGTGTGTGTGTCTCTGTGTGTGTGTGTGTGTATGTGTGTGTGTGTCTCTCTCTCTGTGTGTGTGTGTGTGTGTGTGTGTGTGTGTCCTCCTCTCCCGTCCTGTCCTGTAGGTTCCAGGGTCCGGGGGGTTCGTGGGCTGTGTGAGGGGTCTGAAGGTGAACGAGGTGGGCAGTAGCCCCTCCCTCAGCCTGGGCGTGGTGCCCTGCTTCCAGGGCAGCCTGCAGCCCGGGGCCTACTTCTCCAGCCAGGGAGGCCACATGGCCATAGGTGAGCCTCTGTCCTCACACAGCCTTCACGCTGCGCTCTGAAACTACAAAAGTCAGACCTTTTCCCGACCCATTGGAAACTTGTTGTTCAAAGACGATATATACCCTGAGTTTCCCCGCTCAAAGAGTATGAGAGTCAATCACTAGAAAGCTCTACGCGGGCTTCCGGTTGAGACACGGACAAGATGGCAGCATAAAGAAGGCTCTCCCGTTCAATTACGTTCTTAAAGTCCCTCAAACTTAGAATTTCATATCAAATTTCATACCAAATAAATAGTGAAAGAGGGCAGAGATGAACACTAGGAAAATGGACAAGAAGCAACTGCAGCAACAGTTTCCAATCGAAAAAAGTCGTAGCAACTCTCCCAATGCTAGCAATGATGAACACGAGGGCGATTCAATGCTCCCGGAAAACACAGTAGACTTGGGTCTGATTCTGAGAGAACTGAGAGATTTCCGACGGGACAATAAGACCCAACTCGAGGATATAAAAGAAGAAATAAGGAGTGCAAACGTTAGACTGGAGGAGGCAGAAGGGCGAATTGTGAATGCCGAGGAGAGAATTCAGAACACGGAAGATATCCTGACAGAAATGCTAAAGCTACAGGCCAGGACAGAAGAGAAGCTAACCGACCTAGAGGGCCGCTCCAGACGAGATAATATCCGAATCTACGGTATTCCGGAGGGGGCAGAAAAGGACTCCTCGTCGATGATCACATTCGTGGAAAAACTACTCCTAGAAAACCTCGCCATACCCAACACAACAAGTCTACAAATTGAGAGAGCCCACCGTGCCCTCGGTCCACAGCCACCAGCAGAGGCAAAGCCAAGATCCATCGTGGTAAAGTTCCTCAGCTTCAGAACCAAAGAAACGACGCTCCGCGCGGCATGGCAAAAGAAAGGATTCACCTGGCAGGGGACGCGAGTCAATCTGGATAACGACTATGCCCCACGCATTCTCCAAAAGCGAAAAGAATATGCAGAGGCCCGGAGGATCCTGAAGGATAAAGACATCCACTTCCAAACGATGTTCCCAGCCCGGTTAAAGGTGAAATATGACGAGGGGATCAAGATCTACGAGACCGTGGAAGAGGCGACGCAGGACATGGCTAACAGAGGTCTCCCCATCAAGCCTATCGGAGCCCCGGAGACGCTGATGGAGCAATTGAGGCAGCTGACATGGCAGACAGGCGGCAGGCGGACCGGGAGACGTGGCAGAGGAGACGCAGGCTACAAGGAGAAATTGCAACGCTACAGAAGAGACCCCCCACCCACAGACGGGTAGTCCGGTAAAAGCTGAGTGAAATTATTAGTTATAAGCAACGACTGCCCTACTAATCTACTCAGAATTAAACGGACACTTTGGGTGGGTGAGTTCAGCTCATACTATTGAAACTGTTTGCTGGTTAGTATTAAAAAAAAAAAAAAAAAAAAAAAAAAAACGTGAGTTACCTAGTTGAATAATTAAAATACAAATAAGAATTGGGAAAGGAACGAACGATGGAACCTTCTCATACTGTTATCTCCAAGGGCCCTCTCTGTCTACGGGAGAGGGGTTTTCCCTTGGAGCCTGTTGTTTTAGGCTTGTGGAGGGTTGTAGTAGTGACCCCTACCTTGGAAGTAACTCAAGTACTTTTTTCTTTTACTTGTTTTTTTAATGTTATTATTAATGTTTGTTTACAACTGTTTACTGTAGCGACTGGGAAGCTTTTCATGTACATGATGGAAATATCACATGTTATAACCTAAATGCAAGATATAAGAATAGTTTCTTTTAACGTTAATGGTTTACTTAACCCGATAAAAAGAAGGAAGATCCTACCAAAATTAAAGAAAGATAGAATACAAATAGCATACCTACAGGAATCCCACCTTACCAATACAGAGCATGCCAAATTGAATAAATTGGGTTTTAAATATGTATATTCATCCTCATACGAACCAGGTCATAGGAGGGGTGTGGCCATACTGTTATCAAATACAGTGACCTATGAACACATATCAGAGTTTAAAGATAAAGATGGTAGGTTTATAATGATAATAGGGAAAATAGAGGGAACCCTAGTGAGTTTACTGAATGTATATGCTCCTCCTGGTAGTGACTGGACGTTTTATAGACAGATATTTGATTTAATGGCCACAAAATCTCAGGGAATCTTAATCTGTGGGGGGGACTTTAATGTTCGTTTAAACCCAAGATTGGATGCATCTAGCGGTAATCCAGAGTCAAAACCTATAAGTAGGAAGATAAAAGCATTAATGAAGGAAATGGGAATCATAGATGTTTGGAGAGAATTGTATCCATCCAGCCGGGACTACACCCACTACTCCTCCCCCCATGCCGTATACTCAAGGATAGATTATTTTTTTATTTACAATAGAGACCTACATAGAATAAGTCAATGTGACATAGGACCGATTGCCCTCTCTGATCATAGCCCTATTTACATGTCTGTGTGTCTCAATAGAAAGCCAAGGTCTACAATATGGAGGCTGAATTCAAGTATCCTGAATAACCCAGAGACAAGGGAGGCCATGAAGACTGAAATTAGAACATATCTTGAATTAAACGATAACGGGGAAGTGGCTCCGAATATGCTCTGGGATGCACTTAAAGCAGTAATGAGGGGTAACATCATCGCCACTACTTCACTTATAAAAAAACTTAGAGGACAAAGACTGCATGATCTGGAAATTAAATTAAAAGATCTACAAAGAAAACACAGTAACAATTTGGATAACAGGGTGAAACAAGAAATGAAAGACATAAGGAACGAGATAAATGAAATAGGCAACCAGGACATACAAAAAAAAAACTATTATTTACAAAACAAAGATACTATGAAGTAGGTGGGAAATCATTGAAACTCTTATCATATAGACTAAGAAAACAACAAGCAGATAATGCAATCTATAAAATAAGGAACCCCGAATCCGGAGCGATAGAATGTAAGCTAGACAAAATTCAACAGAGTTTCGAAAAGTTCTATAAAACACTATATTCCCAACCACAAGTGGACAACAACCTACAGATTGAGTCATTCCTAGCCTCTCTTGATTTACCCTCTGTCACTAATGAACAAAATAAAGACTTGGTAGCCGAAATAACAATAGAGGAATTACAATCAGCAATTTCGAGATTGAAGGCAAACAAATCCCCGGGTTCAGATGGTTTCACTGCTGAATGGTACAGATCATTTAGAGAACAATTAGCTCCAACATTACTGAAGGCATTTAATTGGGTACTACAGAAAAGGGAAATTCCACCCTCGTGGAGGGAAGCAATAATTTCAGTCATACCGAAGGAAGGGAAAGACAAACTAGATTGTAATAGCTATCGCCCTATCAGTGTTCTCCAGCTCGATTATCGACTGTTTACATCAATACTATCCAGAAGAATAGATAGGATTCTACCTAAACTCATTCATTTAGATCAGACAGGATTCATTAGACAAAGGCAAACACAAGACAACATTAGAAGGTCATTGCACATTATCAGACATATCACACAACACGGAATAGAGGCAGCTCTTGTAAGTTTGGACGCTGAGAAAGCTTTCGATTCAGTTAGTTGGACCTTTTTATACAAGGTACTATCGAGATTCGGCTTTCATGAGTCTATTATTGCAACTTTCCAAGCATTATATGATAGCCCATCCGCAAGGATCAAAATTAATGGTGCCCTATCGGGATCCTTCACTCTGGAACGTGGAACCAGGCAGGGATGTCCCGCTTCCCCACTCCTATTCAGCCTTTTTATTGAGCCTTTGAGCCAATGGATAAGACAAAATGTTGAAATTAAGGGAATAGACATGGCAGCTGGTGAGCATAAACTTGGTCTTTTTGCGGATGACGTCCTGGTATATCTAACACAGCCCACACAGACAATCCCAAAATTGATGGGTTTATTAGAGGAATATGGGACACTTTCAGGTTACAAACTAAATATTCAGAAGACCCAGGTACTAACACTTAACTATGACCCACCCAACGATATTAGAGGGAAATATAACCTGAAATGGGATGCAGATTCAATAAAATACCTAGGTGTTAACCTGCCAAAAGATGTCTCAAAATTATCTGATCTTAATTATGGCCCTTTGAATGTAAAACTAAAATCAGATGTACTACGGTGGAGTCTCATTCCCTTCTTGAGTTTGAGCTCTAGGCTGGAGTCTGTTAAGATGAACATCCTACCAAGGTTACTGTATTTATTCCAGACTCTTCCAGTGGAGATACCTGCTAAGCAATTTATAGAATGGGACAAATTAATATCTAGATATTTATGGCAAGGGAAAAAACCCAGAATCAGATTCAAAACTCTACAGTTAAGAAAAGAAAACGGGGGATTTGGCCTTCCTTGCTTACGAGAATACTATTGCGCAGCTCAATTAAGGCCTGTAGTGTGTTGGTGTACTCCATCATACTCTGCAAGATGGAAGGAAATTGAGAGTGCAATGACAGAAGGGGTTCAAATAGCAGCGATAGTTGCAGATAGTGAATTAATAAACAAAATGACAAATAAAAATAATCCCTGGATTAACGTGGCTTTGAAGATTTGGCAGGAGACAGTGAAACTGTGTGGTATAAAGGACTCACTTAAAATGCTAAGATGGTGTGCATATGACACAGACTTCCCTCCAAACAAAACAGATGCTAGATTTAAAGTCTGGGTTGAAAAAGGCCTTTCGAACTATTTAACTTTTGTCCACAAGGGGGCATTCCATAGCTTTGAATCGCTACAGAGAAAACATGGTTTGGAACAAAATGATTTCTATAGGTATCTCCAGGTCCGACACCATTTCAATCAGAATTTAGGGGGAGTATCAGAAGAGGGGGTAACAGGAATTATGGAAGTATTTACATCAGCAAGCAAATCATTGATATGCAACAAGGTGGTATCTAGACTATACAATGGCTTCCGCCAGATCAATCTCAAAACAGTCAATACAATATATATTAAAGAGAAATGGGAGAAAGAGGGTAATTTTACTATTTCTGGGGAGGATTGGGACAGATTATGTAAACTACAATGGGAAACGACATGCTCAAATACGTGGCGAGAATTTAGTTGGAAAAACCTTACAAGGTTTTTTATCACCCCCCTACAAAAACGACATCAGGGGACGGGTGTAGCGTGTTGGAGATCCTGTGGACTGAATGAAGCCAATCACTACCATGTATTCTGGGAATGCCCAAATCTAGTCCCATTTTGGCGGGAGATACACAATAATCTGGAAGCTATTTTTGAAATTAACATCCCCTTCAAATGTGACACCTTATACCTGGGAAACATCTCATTCGAAAATTGGGACAATAACGACAGAAAATTGATATTGATACTTCTGGTAGCAAGTAAAAAGGCTATCACAAGAAAATGGTTAAAGCCAGACGTACCCACAGTGGATGAATGGATAGATATAATTCATGATATATATGTAATGGAAAAGATGTCATACTCCCTTAGAATTCAGGTAGAGAAATTCTATCGGATCTGGACGAAATGGACTGGATATGTTAAACCTGTAAGGTCAGATTTCTGTTGAATTGTTAAAAGAACATGAGAGGGTGATGTAATTGTGTTTATTTTCTTGAATCATTTTCTATTCTAATCTATCATATGTAAGATGAAAGCTCCCAAAGTTCACTCGCTATTGTTTTTCTTTTTTCTTTGTTTGTTTTTGTTTTCGTTTTGTCTTGTCTTTACTTTACTTAATATAAAAAAGAAAAAAAGACTTTGGTCATAGGAACTGAGTTGATTGTGATATGTTGAATGTAATGACGATTGTTGTAACCAATGACCATTGACAATAAAAAGAAAATTTCAAAAAAAAAGAAAGCTCTACGCGAATAACTTCTGTGAGTTTTGACTCTTGAGTTTACGAGACGGCGTGAACGCTCCCAGCTCTCCTCCCCCGTCCTCCCTCGTAGGAACTGAGCAGGAAACCCCGTAGCTTGTCTCTTAGAAAACACCAAATGTCACGGTGGAACCATGACTCTGGACAGTGATAAAGTACCTCTGAGGCCCACTCAACCCTGTTTCCCTCTCTCTCTCTCTCTCTGTCTCTCCCTCCCTCCCTCCCTCCCCCCCTCCCTCCCTCTCTCTTTCTCTCTTTCTCTCCCTCCCTCCCTCCCTGTCTCTCTCTCTAGATGAGTCGTTGGTTCTGGGTGGGGACCTGGAGGTTCAGTTGGAGGTGAGGCCGGTGTCAGACTCTGGCCTGCTGCTGCATGCTGGGAAGACGGGCCTGCAGCTCAGCCTGTACCTCAACCAGGGAGAAGTACGCTACACACACACACACACACACACACACAAGTAACACACAGCTACAGTAACACATACGCACACACACACACACACACACACACACACACACACCTTTTACACACCTTACACACACGCACACACACACACACAAACCTAACACTTAAGCTTCGGAGGAGCTTTATGTGAACCCTACCTACCTATGAAACTGTCTATGGTGGCCTTGTGTCACTGAGCTGAACTGTGAGAGGCTTCATGATGTGAGAGGGTTCATGATGTGAGAGGGTTCATGATGTGAGAGGGTTCATGATGTGAGAGGGTTCATGATGTGAGAGGGTTCATGATGTGAGAGGGTTCATGATGTGAGAGGGTTCATGATGTGAGAGGGTTCATGATGTGAGAGGGTTCATGATGTGAGAGGGTTCATGATGTGAGAGGGTTCATGATGTGAGAGGGTTCATGATGTGAGAGGGTTCATGATGTGAGAGGGTTCATGATGTGAGAGGGTTCATGATGTGAGAGGCTTCATGATGTGAGAGGCTTCATGATGTGAGAGGGTTCATGATGTGAGAGGGTTCATGATGTGAGAGGGTTCATGATGTGAGAGGGTTCATGATGTGAGAGGGTTCATGATGTGAGAGGGTTCATGATGTGAGAGAGTTCATGATGTGAGAGAGTTCATGATGTGAGAGAGTTCATGATGTGAGAGGGTTCATGATGGTGATGTCGTCTCCTGTGCAGGTCACCGTCACGGCTAACGGAGGTCACGGAGGATTCTCCACCTCCTTCACCCCGGAGGAGTCTCTGTGTGACGGACGCTGGCACAGCATCACAAGTGAGTCAACATGCGCTGAAAGGCTTTCTCTGTGTACCACATGTACAAAAGAAGAGATTTGGTGAGGCTGCATTCTCATTTTATGCACCCAAATTGTGTAATGCACTGCCAGTTTACATTAGGGATGCAACCTCAGCAAATATTTTCAAGTCAAGACTAAGAACCCATCTTTTTAATATTTTTTTATTAAATTACAAGTTATTATTATTACACACCTGCTGACACACCTGCTGACACACCTGCTCACACACCTGGTTACACACCTGGTTACACACCTGCTCACACAACCGCTGACACACCCGCTGACACACCTACTCACACACCTGCTGACACACCTGCTCACACACCAGCTCACACACCTGGTTACACACCTGTTGACACACCTGCTCACACACCGCCAGAGCCTCTGTCTCAAAATGGTGCTAGCATTCGTAAAATCGCGATCCAAACTCACAAACTCATGACATTCGCCTTAAATCTCTCATTGACGTCAATGGGAAACGTGTGCGATTTCTCCAGTTAGGATTCCATCCCATGAGCTTTAGCTATGATAGTCGTTGTCATGCTATGTGCTGTATACTAGTATTAGAAGTTGGCCACAGCAGAGACCAGGTTATAATCTCTTCTTATCCACGTCATTTAAATCCTTCATGTGCAGCCATCTGTTCATGTCCTGTGTATGTGATCATCTGATCATGTCCTGTCCACATCAGACAGGCCACTTTGACTGTCGAGAAAAGCGCTATATAAGTCTAATGTATTATTATTATTATTATTATTATTATTATACGTGATCATCTGTGTTGTGTCTCTGCAGTCGTGAAGAAGAGCAACGTGCTGCAGCTCCATGTGGACGCGGCCAGCGAGCACAGCGTGGGCCCCAAGCAGGGCCGCTCGTCTGGGGGGAAGGACACCGTCTACCTGGGGGGAGTACCAGGTGAGGACCCCCCTACCTACCTAATAATAAATTAATAATTTTGCCATTTAGCAGACGCTTTTATCCAAAGCGACTTACAGGGACATTCCCCCTGGAGTAACTGAGGGCTAAGTGCCTTACCCAAGGGCACACTAGTAGTGGTGTGGCTTCAGGCGGGATTTGAACTCACAACCTTCGGATCACAAGTCCAACTCACTATCCACTAGACCACCACTACCCCCATACCTACCTACCTACCTATCTACCTACCCCCCTACTTACCTACCAACCTCCCCTACCTACCTACCTATCAACCTACCTACCTATCTACCTACCCCCCTACCTACCTACCTATCTACCTACCTACAGTACCTATCTACCTACCTACCCCCCTACCTACCTATCTACCAACCCCCCCTACCTACCTACCTATCAACCTACCTACCCCCCTACCTACCTACGACCTATGATACACATTTACAGTATGTCATTTAATAGAATATGCTATGATCTTAAGACAACGTGCCGTTTCACGTCGCCCTCCTCCTCTTCTTCCTCTCTCCTGCAGACGGCGTGGAGGTTCCTGGTCTTCCCGCAGGCCTCTCCTCCTTCTATGGTTGTGTACGGAGAGCAGTCCTGAACGACAGAACGGCGATGCTGTCCAAGCCCTTATCAGTACACGGAGCGGTGGGCACACAGGGCTGTCCGGCCATGTAGCCCCCACCCCCCCAGATCATAACTACCCCTATCATCCCCTCACCCCCCCCAGACCATAACTACCCCTATCATCCCCTCACCCCCCCCAGATCATAACTACCCCTATCATCCCCTCACCCCCCCCAGATCTTAACTACCACTATCATCCCCTCACCCATCATAACTACCCCTATCATCCCCTCACCCCCCATAACTACCCCTATCATGATCCCCTCGCCCCCCATCATAACTACCCCTATCATCCCCTCCTCACCCCCCCATTTATAACTACCCCTATCATCCCCGATCATAACTACCCCTATCATCCCCTGACCCCCCCCAATCATAACTACCCCTATCATCCCCCCCCCCCCCCACACACACACAACTGCTCTGAGGATAAATACCACACGTACAAAACATATGATACAATCACTGGTGGTGGGTGATATACATTAGTTAATTTAAATATATTTATTTTTTATTTTACAAAATGTATATTTTTTATTTTCCGTCTCCATTTTTCCGAATGCAAGAAGTGCCACACAGGTGGGAGAATAAAGGCGTTAGAGCTGAAGATGTTGAGTGTTTAGTGAGTTAGACGGCCTCAGAGCTGGTTCCATGGACCTAGATTAACCCCTATCCATTGGCCTTTATTAATCTACTGTTGCGCTTCAATCCCCAACCGTGAAAACATTGGTTTCAATGTTTTTCAAATGACAAGACTTGGAATCTGGCTCGCTTGACTCCATAGTCATGTAAAAAGGCCTGTCAAATCTGGATGAAAGTGAGAACTTCTTTAGACGCCTGAATTCTGAATCGTAGTCCATCCCTTTAATTATCAATCAGACACAGGGTTTGCATTTGGCACAACAATACTATATGACGATCCACACCATATGTATTATATAGAATTGCACATTTTATATTTGGTATTATGGGGAATGTATGGATTATTATAAAGAGGGTTAAAAACTCCAAACAAACTGTCCATGTTATATCTCACACAGAAAAGATAAGCTGTTCCCCCCCTAAGAATTTTAGTTGTTGTAAATGTATTTTTAAATAAAGCTTTCTTTGATACGAATGGGTATACTGTCATTTCTTGAACATCTTTATTTCAGGACAAGCATTCGAAACCGCTTTTCAATGCGGGTGTATTGGTTCTGAGTGTTTTAAGATGCATCACAGAAAAAGCAGGTAGTTGGTTAGCGTGTGCACACACACACACACAAACACACACTTTTTTCCCCCCCAGACAGAGCAGAATCCTGTACTGTAGTAACAAAATATGATCAACAGAGAGAATACATGTATGTAAGACCGGGAGGGAGGAAGGGGACACGCTCCACCTGCCACCCGTTAACCCAAATCAAACGTTAACCCCTTTTGGGGTGCGGGTGTGCGGGTGGGGCGTGTCCCCTGGCCGTTCCCATGGAGACGAGGAGGAGGAGGAGAGACGCTGTTCTAATCCAGACTCATGTCCTCGTCGTCGTCCTTCTTGTCTTTAGAGTCCCCCCCCTCTCCTCCCTTGCCGTCGCTCCCCTCCATGGCTTTGGCGAACGCCTCCACGTCTGGAAGACAAAAAAAACAAAAACAGACACGCTTAGTTCTCATGGTCTCATCTCTCTGGGTAATCATGGTACAGTAGCGGTGGCGTTCTTCTGAGGGAACTGTGGTGGTTTCTCACCTCCTTTGTTGGCAGCGTCCACAGCCTCTGAAGGCAGACCGAACTGGTTCATGAGAGGCCCCAGCTGTCCTGAGGCCAGCGCACTGCTGAACATGCTCATCGCCTGGAGAGGAACACACGCACGCGCGCACATGCACACAATTAGTATCTACCTCACCTGTGAGTTGTATGCTTGTTGGAACTGTAAACAGGTGTGTTGTGTGTGTGTGTATATGTGTGTGTCTCTACCTGTTGGAACTGTGGGGATGTGAGGGTGTGGGTGCGTGTGTGTGTGTCTCTACCTGTTGGAACTGTGGGGATGTGAGTGTGTTCTGGATCTCATCAGCACTCTGTAGTAGAGACTCCCCTGAGGGCAGGTAGGGCAGGAGCCTCTGCTGCACCTCTGCATTGGCCAGGATGGGAGCCATGATCTCTGGGGTCAACACACTGGCCAGGTCCACTGCTAGGAGAGAGAGAGAGAGAGAGAGAGAGTCACACACAATACACTAGCCAACCCTGAGCCACTAGACACTTGGGTAGTGGGTTTGATAGATAAATGCATCCTAATTCATATATATTTGTTCTTATTTCTTTTTATTCTAGTGGATAATTCGTGGCCCCTCTCACCCCCCTGTCCCACGGCGGCCATGGCGGGCACGTTCATGGTGGCCAGGATGCTCTGCAGGTCACTGAGCTGGATGGGCTGGGTGGGGCTGCCCACGGCGGCAGGCGCCACGGGGGTCTGGGCCTGGACCGGGGTGGTGGGGGTCACGGTGGGGGAGGCGGCCGAGGGGGCGGCGGGGGTGACGGGGGTGGTGGGGGCCTGGGCCGAGGTGATCCTGGTGGCCCCGGAGCCTGAAGAGGGGGTGACGGCAGCAGACTGACTACGGGAGCTACAGATGGAGGGATGGAGGGAGAGAGAGAGAGAGAGAGAGAGAGAGAGAGAGAGAGAGAGGAGGAGAAAACGGCACATTAGGTTATAACAGACAAATGAGACTGAGGAAAAAGACAACTGATAATCCTTCTAAGACTAAGTGAGTGAGTTAGATATGTGTTACCTGGAGGAAGAGCTGCTGGTGGCAGGGCCTCCACTGCCTAAGAGGCTGGCCAGACCTGGTCCTGCCAGGGCCCCTAGACCACCTACACGCAGAGGGACGGACACACACACACACACACGGATCAACCCAGAGTTGGTTCAGATTTGACTTGAATAGGAATTTCCCAATAACTACTTGACAGTGTATACAACGTTCAGATCTAAGACGGCACCACTCACCAAGTCCCCCGAGTCCAGTCGGGCCAATCAGCTGCATGAGCTGGTTGTGACTCATGTTACCCAGAAGGCTCTGCAGGCCACCCTCACCTGAAGAAAAAAAAAACACCATATTGTTATAACCTTTAATGAACCAGTCTCCTGTAAAATGGTTGTTGTTGAACGCTGGGCCAGATGTTGTCATGCTGTGGTGAGATGTGGTGAGATAATGGAACATTTCACTGCAGGAGTGTATTCTGGGGGTGACATAAAAAAAAGTCTAACGCTGTTCCGTCTCTAAACAAGCCCCAGCAGCCCCTCACCTCCCAGGGCAGACAGCTCATGGCTGCCACTGCCTCCGCTGCCCAGAGCTCCGGGCATGGGCGGGTTGTTCAGGTACTCGTTCACTTTGCGGCAGAACTCCTCGTCCTTGTCCGTCTTTGGCTCCTGGCGATACAGAAGAGGTGGCGGTTAACAACACGTGCTGCAGATGGGTCAAAATCCTTAGACTCAGGCCTACCGCCCCCTTTATAAAGCTGCTTCTGTCTCATTCTAGTGGAAAGGTCATCACACGTGCCCTGGGTTAGTGTCACCACCCCTAACATCCACCCGGTCCCCACTGCTGCTATTCTGACACTCGCGTCTGTCTATTTAGGCCATCTGTTTGAAAAAATAGAAATGACAAAAAAGAGTGGGACTTCCTCCTTCCTCACCTGCATCCAGAAGAACAGCCTCTTGGAGCCGGCCTTGAACTTCAGGACGAAGACACGGCCCGTGGTGCACTGGCTGACCTTCTTGAACTCACAGTCGTCAGGGAAGATGATCAGGTCCTGGGACATCAAAACAACACAGTAAATAAACAGAAAACCATGCGAGGCGATTTTTATTCATTTAGTGGGGCAAGCGCAGAATGAATTCATGGAGCCAAATCTTACAATCACACCAACAGCGCTTGAATAGCAGTAGACATACGATGGGGACATGCAGGCTATCTGCACTATCCAACAACAGCCATACATAGATTTGATCTTGGTGTTCAATTAAACACATACTTTCTATTATTGTTGGCCAGACAGTGTGGTTCGTCGGTTTGTTTACGTATTGCATGAGATACTCTAATTGAACATGATCAGATAAAAAATAAAATAAAAATCCATCCACTCACGTCGTCAACGTTTCCAGACCCCCTGTCCTTCCAACAGAAGTGGATCAGGGAGTCGTCCGTCTGCTGGATGTACACGGAGCCCTTGCGCTTGTCCGGTGTCACCGTGCTGCCTTTCATCGTCATCTTACCCGCACGGAACTCGACCAGGTATTTGCTCGAGGAGCCCCGGGAGCCCGACACCAAACTTGGGAAGAGCGCGCCTGACGACATGTCTGGATGTGATGAATGACAGAGGCACACAGGCTGCTTCTGCGGGAGAAGACACAACAGATGCTTGTACAGCTAAACAGTTCTGCACCATCACGTTACAATCAACCACCTGCTACTTGGCTAAGTTGGCGTTATTGTTTCGCAATGTCAGAAGCTGTTGAAAATACGCCATTTAGGCTCATTTACTCATTCGGTTTGCTACCATTAGAGTAGGATAACACTTGAGTTGCTGGAGCAGTAAATCAACACGTATATATACATATGTATGTGTGCTGCTACCAGCCCAGTTGGAGCTGTGTCATCATGCTAGCCTGTTAGCTAGCTGGTTGTCAAGCTAGCCCGTGACTTGGCTGAACTCAAATGGTGCGAACTACGATAAGCTCTTCAAACAGTACTGCTGAAAAGAACACAAAAAGAACAATTCGCACTTAACAACGGATTCAAATGTCACAACTGCTTTTCTGTTTTCTTCAAATACCTGAGATTTTGATCGCGTTCAAAGTTGTTTCTTGACACCGAGGCGGTCAGAACTCACTTGTTCTTTCTTCTTCGTCGGATGTTTGCTCTTCTTCTTTGGGTTTTCTTCGTCATCTGTTATATTAGCGATTGAAAATGGTACTTGCGCCACCTACTGGAATCTTATGTAAGTAGAGTGAAGGCAATTCAATTATTAGGCAATTTAGTACTAGCAACTTTGTGAAAGGCAACAATATATTTGAGAAGGTCTCTTATTACGAGGGTATTGTTATTGGACAATGTTATTGGACTGGTAAACGCAGTAATAAAGCATGTGTTTGCAACCTATTTGCAGTGGCTATATTAGTTGCACATACTGTATATTACACATGCCTCTTTGATATAGCTTTTTTTTTTTTTTACACATCTGCACATTACATACTGTACATAAGCTACCTTAACTGTACATAACTCATAACTGTATATACCTCTAAACTACCGTACATGCCTTACTGTACCCATCACTATCACTGTCATGTTTTTTATATCATGTTTTATATCACTATTTGCACTTCTGGTTAGATGCTAAACTGCATTTCGTTGTATAGTACTTGTACTCTGCAATGACAATAAAGTTGAATCTAATCTAATCTAATCTATATTGGTATACAAAAATATATCAAAACATATCCTTTCAACCAATATCCCATGTTTGATTAATTGGTGTAATTTGCTTTATATGTTATTTTTATTTTTATTTCATAATGCACGAAGTGCTACAAGTGTAAGGTGTTATATCAAACACATGTCTTCCTTTCAGTATTAATTAGTGCTTCCCATACATAAGCGTATGTATTTATGATTCTACACAGGGCAACAATAAGCATCTGGTAGTTTGGTTTCTTTCTTCGATTGAAATATAATTGAAATATAAATCTTAATATAAATCCAAATTGAGAAATGTTGGCAGTTAGAGAACGGCAAGATCAATGCTATAACAGACTCGTCAGCAGTAGATGACATGTGATGTGACACATGATGACAGTAGACACGTGTTCCATACAATATGTAATGTTGCTTCACGAAAAGAACATATATATCTCCATCCATCAAACTCTGGATAAGAGTTTGGGAACTGATGGGAATGGGAACCTCACTGCGTCACTGAGGCCCCGCCCACTGTTAAGACCCGGCGAGTGCGAGCACGTCAACCTGCTAAGTCCCGGCGGGTGCGAGCACGTCACCCTGCTAAGACCCGGCGAGTGCGAGCACGTCACCCTGCTAAGACCCGGCGGGTGCGAGCACGTCACCCTGCGCGTTCCCACAATTACGGAGTTTGACAGCTACCGCTAGCAGACCGCTAGCTATTTCACTACGTGTTTTTTTGAATGCTCGTAGCTACGCTTAACCCGAACTGTTAATTGGAATGCACGCATTATAAATACCTTTCAAATATCTCGATTCGGACAAGTCACAGGCGCAGGCCACGGTGCCCAAAGGAGACGGTAAGAAGTGCTGTATTACTACCAGTGGCATGGCTGGCTAGCTAGCTTCCTTCCTCGCTGTCCTTGGATTAGCGGGATAGCTCCGGGGGCGAACCCAGACCAGACACGTCGTGTCCTAACCCTAAACCTGCTGTTGCTGTGTGGTAGCTATGTGGTAGCTATGGGGCTAGCTCTCTGAACCAGTGGACGCCGTGTTGCTGTGATGCGGTGGCAGCCTGTCTAGAGATTATCCGCTTTACTGTCGCAGCATCTCTCTGTTCCCATCTGGATTCTCCAGATCGCCGCTTACGAGCGGGACCAAGTGCCGCTTGGTTGGTTCTTTATAAAAACCCAGGCCATAGTAATTCTATTATATTCTACCCAGATGGCTCGCTGTGTTATTGTCCCGGTAGATAGATAACGTTTTGATCTATTTGCTGATTGCCGTGAGAAGATCTGGATTTGTAATCTGACCCAGCGCCAGCAAATGTGTTATTAAAATGGACGATGTTTTTATATATCCGTGTTAACTGTTTTGTGAGCTGATGTCAGAGTTGGGTATAGTCCTATTTAATAGCATGTGTAGGGAAAGAACAATATGATAACAACACAGTATGAGACGGTTCATTATATGCATCCATCAGCCTTAATCAATGTAATGCCACAACAGGTGGGAGTGGAGCAATGGATTATTCATCCTCATGAACCAATATGGACATCTGGATGGGTGCGCTCACTTCAGGAGATGGGCAATAGCATCTAGGGCTGGGCTGTGTTTGTTTCTCTGCTGGCTGACGTTGCAGCCTGTTCATGTTGTGCACAGCTCGACGGAGTCATCGTGATGAGGGCATGCTGAGAAAGGTCATCATTGACTCAGACAGGTGGAGCTGCACAGATCGTCATCTGTCTGACTCCGTCCCTGGGAGGAAGACGGAGGGTCAGAGGTTTATTTGGAGGGCTTTGTTTGAGCTTCTCCCAGGGTGTGGAGCTCAGCTACACGTTGTAGTTGTTTGTTTATAATATTGATTTAGGCTAGCTAAACTTGCCCAGTGTTTGCAAGTGACTCTGATCTCTACAAATGACAAAGATCACACTTGATTTTGACAGCTCTTCCTACCTGCTTTGCCTATTTGAGCACGAAATTAGAGCAGTTAGATTCCCACCTGAACTCATGTGACTTTCACTCATGTTGGGAGTGTTTATAATAACAGGAAGGTGTCTGTGTCCTGTGACCTCTTGTCACACTGCGCTGTCAAAAATTCACTTTCATTATCCTTTCTCTTGAGAGTCTCTCTCTCTCTCTCTCTCTCTCTCTCTCTCTCTCTCTCTCTCTCTCTCTCTCTCTCTCTCTCTCAGCTTGTAACATGTTGTTGTCCTTCCCAATGCCTAATATCAGTGGCTCAACATCACATGGTTAGTTCCCAAATAGGTATTGTAAATCAGCATAGACCCATTACCAAAGTACAGTAGATGATATGCGCTGTAAGCATCCCATTCAGACAAAAATGCAGGATTGGTATCCTCTGATCATTAGCTAATTAATTGGATGAGTTGCGTTGCCTCAGAGGCCCCTGCCAACATGTTGAGATATAGAGCTGTCTGAGGAAGCTTTGCTGTGTGTGGTTGGGCGGGCGGGCGGGCGTGTGGGTGGGTGTGTGTTTGTGGGTGGGTGTGCGGGCGTGCCGTGCTTGCGTGACAAGTTTTGCAATGTAACATCTGTGTTGTGGCTTTGTGGTCATATGACCCAGCCAATGATTGTCATAGAGGGAAGGCCCGGGCGCTGTGGAAAGTGAAAACTGATCGGGTTGAGAAGGAAACCCACAATCTCTAGGCCAGAGCAGGACTGTTTGTCTGTCTGTCTACATTGACCTTACTGTATGCTGTCTGTCTGACCAGATATCAGCCTCCCCCATATGAGAGCCAATTCAAAGCAAATGAACTGAGCTCTGCTACAGTATAATAGCCTTAGATCTATTACCCAGACATTAAGAGACATTCTGATGTCCTGTGTGAGGCTTTAGGCCCATGTTCATTGCTCATTCATCATCCTGTGTAGGTCATTGTACTGTAGGCTCTAGCTTTCATTTCTGTCCCTGGGCACAAGCTCTGATGTGTGTTTGTGACAAACCCACTCCTCGGAGCCTTATCAGGGTTCAAACACATTGATGGTGTCCTTGGTTGGGCGACACTTAGCCCATATGCACACACACACACACACACACACACACACACACACACACACACACACACACACACAATGTTGTTGAATGACGACAGACCAGAAATTTGGTAGAGTATTTGTTTCAGACGCTTCTTTAGACACTGCTGCTCTCCAATTTGTAGAGACAGGCATACAGGAAAGCTGCTAAGATATGCGTGTGAAAACACCCCTATAAAAGGTGATGTGTGTGTGTGTGTGTCTGTGTGAGAGGCAGGGCCTTTATCCAAAATGAAGAGGTGTTGATGAGATGCATCACTCGTGAGAACAACAAGGGAGAGAGAGAAGAGGGAACAAGGGAGAGAGAGAAGAGGGAACAAGGGAGAGAGAGAAGAGGGGAAGGAGAGAGAGAAGAGGGGAAGGAGAGAGAGTAAGATGTGCAGAAAAGGAGAGGAGATGTGAGGGTAGGGATCAGCAAAGGGGATGTGGTGGAGAGGAGAGAACCCAATACTGTTCTTAAAGGGATGGTTCAGCCTATTTTCATGTTTAGGTGAAGTATCATCTTATCCTGCATCGTCCTCATAGGCCAGTAGTAAGAGCATCTCCTACAGCAGCACAGTGGCTGAGTTAGCAGCTCCGTCTTCGATAGACAGGATTCAGACGGACCCTGAGTTAGCGTTGTTTTAAATGACATGCCATAATCTCGTCAGAGAAACCCCAAACAAAGTTTAGTAGCATGTTAGGCTTGAAAGGATTTATTGACATGAATACTATTGAAAATAGAATAATTTGTGTCAAAATCGTAGAACGGGAGAAGCTTTCGTTGCTGACAACTCCTACAATGACAGTAGGCTGAACCGTCGTCCCTTTAAGCTGGGAATGGGAGAGAGAGAAAAGAGAGGAGAAGGGAGAGAATGTGGTGGTGAAGAGGGGAGGTCTTGGGATGAGGCCCTGAGCTCAGCAGCACAGGCAGACAGATGTTCATCAGCACGAAAGCAGAGCACAGCTGTGTGTGTGTGTGTGTGTGTGTGTGTGTGTGTGTGTGTGTGTGAGAGTGTGTGTGTGTGAGACTACCCCCCCCCCCCCCCCCTCAGACAAATGATCCTCGCCCAGTCTGAGCCTGTATGTAGGCCTACACTGTCAGACGATCAGGAGACCAAAATAGCTAGCCAGGGTATGAATGTACAGTGTATGCTGCCTCACCATCATGGCTGAATTTAGGATGAATTGAGCCAGCTGTGGAACCCACTTCCTCCTCAATACAACCATGATTCAAAATCAGAATCAGAATTGTTAACTCTTATTACGTCACAAAGTACACAAGAGTAAACGTCTTTGGCTTAGGTTCTTCAACATTGGCATTGCAGCAAGATACAAAATCACAATAATAAAAGAGTAAAGTAAGTAATAATAAAGTCATAAAGTGGTGGTAGTCATACAGCGCAACAACCAGTCATACTACAGTGTAATCAATGTGCAAAGTACAATAAGATGAATTGCAATATGATACAGTAGTCAAGTATTCAGGTAGTGTGCAAGTAGTCATATAGTAGTAGTTATATTACGCAAGTAGTCATATATATTATATAGCATATATAAACATATATTATGTTTGTAGTGTGAGTGTGGTTGGTTTGCGGGGGAGAATCTTTTGTTTTCTTCCAGTGCATTTCTCCAGCAGCCTGATTGCTTGAGGGAAATAGCTGTTTGACGTCCTCTGGGTTTTAGCCCCGAGGCTTCGGTACCGTTTCGCTGACGGCAGAAGCTCCAACAGTTTCTGATTGGGATGGCTGCGGGCCCTGATAATCCTGAGGGCCTTTCTGACACACCGGTCACTGTAGATGTTCTGGATGGAGGGAAGCACACAGCCGCTGATCCTCTCAGCTGTCCGCACTACCCTTTGCAGCGTTTTTGGGCGGTGCAGAGTCCCGTACCAGGCAGTGAGGCAGCCTGTCAATGATGTAACCGGTTGCATCACTGATGCAACCATGATAGTGAAGCTGCATTGGTATTGTATTGGTACAAGGCCTATAGTATCTTTCACACATGAATACCCTCACTCTCTAGCTCTGACAATGTAGACCTACATACTGTACAGGCTTACTGGGGGGGGGGGGGGGCTATTAGTCAGCATGATTCACTTCATAGTGACTCGTGACAATAGCGGAAGATGATATCAGCGAAACAGGAAGGTAAGAAATGACAGAGATGGGGAGAGAATGGCGGTGCGGTGGAAGTCTGTGCATGTAGGCTAGCCGAGGAGGCTAGTGTGTGGATGAAAGACCAGGTAGCCCAGGGTGGTGCTGTGTGCAGTGGAGTTAGGTTTAGGGGTTGGGCCTATGTGGAAACGGCAGGGTGGCCCCAGGGTGCCTCAGGGCCCACAGAGCAGCATATGGACTGAAGAGCAACAGCAGGAGAAGGGGGGGGGGGGGGGGGGGTCATGTCCTCTTAATGGCCATCATGGCTGTGTGGTAAACAGGAAGGGCTCAGGGCATTATTGTGTTTTACGACTCATTGGTCTTAATGCTCTATGAATGGCCACCGGGCCCTTTGTTGCTGGCACTGGGGCTCCTGCCTAGGGGAGTTGGAGGGTGACAGATGAACAGAGATGATTACAGTGTCGTTTACAGGGGTGGAACCTTAATGGGGCGTACTCTAGTATCGTCTAGTTCTATGTCATGTTATTGTCCACAGAAATATGTAAGAATTATGAAAGAATGTGTTTTGTGGGGTCACTGCCTAGGGAGATTGACCCTGTAGACCAGGGATGTCAAACTTGTTTTGGCTGCCAGCCACATTGGACCAAATGTAACCTCATATGGGCTGGAAAAAAATAATAAAGGCATGGAAAAATAAAGGAATGCCCACTGCTGTGCACACTGGTGCCTCTTACTATTACAATGCTCGATATTAGTTAGGCCTATACTACTATGATATTACAGGAGTTACACTACTACATATTACAGGAGTTACACTACTACATATTACAGGAGTTAGGCTATATGCCTGATTTCCACAGAACTCAATGTTATTCTCAAACTAGGACGAATGCCTGATTTTCAAGATGGATTCATGTGTGGGCATCTGAAGGTTGGAACTAAAAATATAATTAATTAATGAATTTACCAATATACTTATGAATCCATGATGAGCAATAATAAGAACATATAGGCCTACTGTCTGTTTTACATTCTGTAGCCTATAGCCTAGCCTATCTACCTTACCAACTATAATAAATAACTGCACTATAAGTAGTTGTCCCAAAAGCTAATTAGCCTACTAGATTACTGTTGTGTTTTTATGTATTTTGTACATTTTTGCACATCTAATTTCATATTGTTATGCAATGATGCTTTATATAATAAACTTGAAACTTGAACTTGAATTCAATGTACGCTGTCATCTGAGAAATACGTTCTCCCAGGTTTTTGGCACATGGGTGTGTGTGTGTGTGTGTGTGTGTACAGTAAGCTGTGTGTGTGTGTGTGTGTGTGTGTGTGTGTGTGTGTGTGTGTGTGTACTAGGGATGGACGGTTTCCAATTATTGAAACCGAAAAACCGTCAGAGAGTAAAACCGCGGTTTTCCGGTTAACCGAAAAATACAGTAAAAAAAAAAAAAAAAAAAAAAAATTTCTTTTTTAAAAGAGCGCCAATTTCAAATAATTGAGCCCTACTGCTACAATACACTCATGTCGAACACCATTAAAACACCGTAAGCACAGTCGCAACACATTTAGGCTACTTAGTTTCACAAATATAAGTGGAAAGGCAGACTTTTGTAAGCTACACCATACATGAAAACACATGAACACTTAACACACCAGCTCCGCTGATCCAGGGTGCACGCCTGCACGGAAGATCATCTCTTGGAACAGCGTCTTCATTGAATGAACTGCTTTCTCAATATCTTGGTTCTTAGACAAAGTTTCAGCTGCTGCTCAATGTATTTAAATATTTGAATACTGCTCAATAATCACTGAAATATTAGACTTAGAATTATGCAGTGAACATACTTAAAGCTTTTCATAAAAACCACATGCCGCGAGACTGACTCGTCCTGAACTGTCGTAAGTCAATCAACAAAGAATGCCCCATCAAAATAAAAGTGCCCATGGTAGAGCTGTCAAAATAGAGCTTTCAAAATAAATGTACTAATACAGATAGAGATAAATACAGAACTACCTTTGCGTCACTAAGTGACCGCGTATCTTCTGAGACATGCGTTCTGTCATCACTTTAAGTAGCGCCTTCACACACAGTGGCGCTGTGCACAAACACTCTTGATCCGTATAGCTCTTGTTTTATTATATTGTGGTTTAGTAAATACTGCACTTGGAGTTACATTCAATGCATGATTTGTGCTATAGAACATAAATAAAGTTTGATTGATTGATTGATATCAAATCAAATCACATTTTATAGCGCATTTCTCACAAAAGTGACCCAATGCGCTTTACAGAGAGCAGCGAAAATGATCTTATTAAATGTAAGCGAGTAATTGTAAAAAAACCTTTCCTATCTACCAATAACTGAAGGCAACTATCTTTCCCATAGAGTGATTCGTTACCCTTAAATATAATCCCAATTAGATATTAATCCTCAGTTATTCTTCACAACTGACCAAACCTCTCACTCATTGCGCGGCAGATTCAGACTGTATCATTGTTATTTTCACACACGACAAACATGTGACATGTTCCAGTTTTATTCTTATTCTATTTTATTCTTCTAAAAAAAAAAAAAAATAAAAAAAATAAAAAAAAACGGTTTAAAACCGTTTCTATTTTTATAAACCGCGGTTTTCGGTTTAACCGAAAAACCGTCCATCCCTAGTGTGTACAGTACAGGGACGCGGGAAGGGGGGTGCTGAGGGTGCTGCAGCACCCCCTAGCGGCAGGCAGAAGGAGCTCCTCCTGCCTGAATTTAAAAAATAAAAATATTATTCAAACAATAATTTAAAACAATATAATAACTATTGTTGCTTTTGGGAATAAAAATAAATGTGTTTTTTGTAATAAATGTAAACATGTGTTTGTTAGTTTTAATGTTAGTGATCACATGGTCATATCTTGCTAGGGACTTGACATCCGAGTTAGCTAACTATCAGGTGCAGGTGCAACTTGGCGCAAAAACGAATCTCTGAGTTCTTAAGCAAAAATGCTAAATCAGCCAGAACAATTGAAGTGGAGTTGGAAGAAGATGCTGATGCAGGGGCAGGGCCTTCTTCCACTTTGCCCACAGACCACCACCAGGCTGTTACCCCATCCAGTGTAGCAGCAGGACCTAGCAGGTCTGAGGCTTCCGTTAGCCCTAGCCAACACAGACCAGGGGTCCCGCCACCCCCACCCCCGTTTGACGAGCCGTGTCGACCAGACATACGTTTTCCTGGGAGGAAAATTGGAACAGAGACATTCGAGTTTCATTTCATTTCAAAAAAGCTGGTTTACCAGGTGGAAATGGTTGCATTATGTCACTGAAAGAGACCCTGTTCTTTGCTTCTCTTGCAGTAAAGCTATATAGAGAAGGGGTTAAGGCACCACGACAGAAAGACAAGTGCATTTACAGTAGGAGGCTTTTGTAAGTTTAGCCAACACAAGATGTCTGACATACATTCAGAATCGGTGAGATTGCTTGCTTCGCTTAACAACACTCCCATTAATGCTCTACTGTCGGACGTTGTTGAGAAAGAGCAATAGACGGCCAGAAACGTATTAGAACTGATATTCAGATCCATCCGATTCTTCGGCAGCGAAGGGCTTCCGTTAAGAGGCAATAACAATCGACATGGAGTGCTGTCTGTAATAATGGTCAACATCATGTTTGTGGACATTGTGGGACACTGTGAGCTGAGTGGAAATTACTGTAAATTCCCACACATTGTTGGTAAAATATTTAACGTTACGTCTTTGTAGTGTGTGGGTGCGTGCGTGCTTAACTATTATTGCCCGTGCATTGGGGCCCGTCGTTATGCCACTGTGTGCGTGTGAGCGAACGAGCAATCAGCGAGAGGGAGGGAGGGAGGGAGAGAAATCGGTATAATTTTTTCCCTGGCAATTTTTTCCCCTGTAGCGTATATAGACAGCACCTCAGCACCCCCAGTCAAAATACCTTCCAGCGTGCCTGGTACAGTAAGCTGTGTGTGTTAGAGAGACAGACCGAGCGTGATGGAGAAGTGGGCCAGGGCCACTCTGCTGTCATCATGTTTTAAGAGACGAGTGTTCCTGTTCTGGTACATATCTGTGTTGTTGAGGGAGGTGGGTGGAGGAGCAGGGAGGTGGGTGGAGGAGCAGGGAGGTGGGTGGAGGAGCAGGGAGGTGGGTGGAGGAGCAGGGAGGTGGGTGGAGGAGCAGGGAGGTGGGTGGAGGAGCAGGGAGGTGGGTGACTGTGACAGGGGTCGACAGGCTGCCTGCTCCAGAAGGAGATGCCACACACCACACACACACACACACACACACACACACACACACACACACACACACACACACACACACACACACACACACACACACACACACACACACAGCCTCACACAGCCAGTGCAGATAGACAGGTTAAGCCTCACACAGCCAGTGCAGATGGACAGGTTATTTAAGCGACTATTAAGGGCTAGTAATAAAAATGGTCAAACACTAGTGTTTGGCGGTATATTTTGTTCACACCATGAACTGCCCTGAAATGTACCCGGGTCATATAGGCTAGTATTACCATCGTAAGTAAAAAAAAAAAATCCTAACTGCATGCCTCAGAAAGAGCAAAATAGTTCCAATTTATCAATGCACCAACGCAACTTTCTAGCTGCAGAAATAAGTGTTCAAAAGTGACTAAAAAACAAAAACAGAAGTTACCAAACGAAAGTAAAGTGCAGGTGAACCAATATGATTAATACCGTTGGTGATTAGGACTAATTTGTGTCCAGTCTTTCACATTCGAGGCAATAATAAGGAAGTTCTTAATTTGCTTTAATAGATAAGGGAGCAGATATTTTATGACAGTAATGAGAAGCTCACCATGGGCATCTTCAAATCCCGTGGGTCGCCGTATCCATTATATTATTACCATTATACACGGATGAACCAAAACATTATGACCACCTGCCTATTATGCTGCCCCTGAAGGGGTCCTGTGGTATCTGAAGGTGTCCTGTGGTATCTGGCACCAAAACATTAGCAGCAGATCCTTCAAGTCCTGTAGGTTGCGAGGTGGAGCTGCCGTGGTCCAGCACATGCCACAGATGCCCAATCGGATTGAGATCTGGAGAATTCGAAGGCCAGGGCAACACCGTGAACACTTCATCGTGGTCCTCAAACCGTTCCCACAAGCCTGGCCGTTTCAGAGATGCTCTGATCCAGTCGTCTGGCCATAACAATTTGGCCCTTGTCAAAGTCTCTCAGGTCTTTACTCCTGCATCCATCACATCAACTTCAAGAATTGACTGTTCACTTGCTGCCTAATATATCCCACCCTTTGACAGGTGCCATTGTAACAAGATAGGCTAATCAATGTTATTCACTTCCTGTCAGTGTTCATAATGTTTTGGCTCATCGGTGTATTATTACCATTACAGTGCCGACCCCTAGTAAACACACAGCTCCTAGTAGTTGCAGTGTTGACGGGTGACCACAGGGGAGCCAGAGTTCACGTGTAGCTCCTTTAACCTTTCTGTGGTGGGCCTATTGAATTCCAAGCAAATCATTTGAGCAAATTTTGGTTCAATTTTCACACCCAATGAATATACAGGCCTCCCTATATATAGACCTACGAATGTTAGTGCAAAGGCCAGAGAACGCACGTAGAGACAGCCCCACAGTGTTGGACTATTACAACACATGAGACTCCCAGATGCTCACATTGGACCGCAGCACTGTGTTCATTCATGCCAGGCTGATAGAGTCTACCAATGGCTGTTGAGGTTCTCACGAACGCTCCACGGACTTGCAAGTCACTGACTACACCAAAGTAGAGCAATGTAGGCACTGTGTGGCTAAAGTGGGGCAGTGCAGTGTCTCTGATTGGCCAAGTGGGGCGATGTGGGTTTCTGATTGGCTAAAGTGGTGCAATGCGGAGTCTCTGATTGGCGAAAGTGGGGCGGTGTGGTTTCTGATTGGCTTAAGTGTGGTGATGCAGACTCTGATTTGCTAGACTAGGGAGTGAGGAGTCTGGTTCCAGGGAGTATTTCTCTAGGCGTCAGCTTGATGGTACTTGATGGTACATCAGCTTGATAGTGTGTGGTGGGTGTTGGTGTCAGTCAAGGAGCAATCCCAGACATCTGGTGAGGGTTTTAGTTCCATACACGCCTCTTCGCTAATGGCAACCACGGTGATTCTCCTATAGGTGATAGGTTTCCTATTTCGCTCACTGTTTTATTTTCTATTTTATCCTCATCCGTTATGGAATCCCTTTCTCCTTTTACCTCTTTACTCCATCAAGTGTTGCCCCTCTTCAGTTGAGCGTCAAACCTGAATAGCTGCTAGCTGCTTACCTTAGTAGAGTGTGTGAATGCAGAGGAGAGGGAAGGAGGGAGGGAGGGAGGGAGGGAGAGAGAGAGTTGGAATGAGGGTGAAGGCCAGTCAGAGAAACAAATCCAGAGAAAGAGAGGGAGTGACTCGAGAGATGGCCTGGTGAAGATTTAGCTCACTAGACTGGTCCATATGGTGCAGTGGGGAGAGGGGAGGGGAGGAGGAGTAGGAGTAGTGGGGGGGGGGGGGAAGCTGCATTGCAGAGCTCAGCACAGAGAGGAGAACCCTGTTAGTAATCAGACTTAATGATGGTGTGGAGAGGGCTGCCAGCCTGGTCACGACTCAGAGAGGTGGAGGGAGGGAGGGAGGGAGGGAGGGAGAGAGGAGAAATAACCACAGGAGGAGTGGAGGAGAGTAGAGGGATATCACAGGGTCAAGGAGGGAGGTCCTAGTGAGGGAGATGGAAGAGAGCGGGCCCTAGACCTCTCGGTTGTTCAGCCAGCAGAATCACAATGAACGAGTGTGCGTGTGCGTGCGAACCTCCCGCTCTCGAGAAGTCTGTCAAATCCACTGGCCGTCTGTCAGCTTCAAACAAAAGAGGGGAAAGGCAATTGTCCTCTCCCCCATCTCCCAAGCCCAGCTGAGCTTCATTTAGGGGCCTCTGATGCATGTAGGTCACCTTATTGGGCTGTGTATGCCTGCCTGCCCAGTGTGGTATTTAACCCAATACCCTCATTACTTCCTCTGGCCTCTTGTGTGACTCATACAGCCCAATGATAGCTGTCATGACAGCATGGTCTATGTACGGCTTTAGTATACAGTTAAAAACTGTCGGAGAGCTCTCTGTCACACACTTGATGTTGACTGTAGCACTGTTTTCACAGGCTCCCATAGGCTCTCTCTCTCTTTTTCTCTACCTTCCTTTCAATTCAATGAATAAAACAAGAGACATCTTACATTGCCAAAGCAAACATGTCCCCCGCCCCCCCCCCCCCCCCCCTCTCCCTCTCTCTAAGCCGACTAAGCCGCTAATTTCCTCTGACAGGGTTGGGTGATTATCCAGGGGTGGGGCCAGGACTGGGGAGGGCTTAAGCGTGGTGGTGCCTAGTGACAGGGTTGGTGGCACAAGACAGAGAGCTGGGTGGTGCCCCAGAGCAGGTAGAAACGCCATGAATGAAGTTGACATGATTCCCTCTCTTACCCCTGTCCAGACTGTAGCCCCTCACCCTACTCCACTAGACAGTACTACAGCCCTGTAGCTCCTCACCCTACTCCACTAGACACTACTACTACAGCCCTGTAGCTCCTCACCCTACTCCATTAGACACTACTACAGCCCTGTAGCTCCTCACCCTACTCCACTAGACAGTACTACAGCCCTGTAGCTCCTCACCCTACTCCACTAGACACTACTACTACAGCCCTGTAGCTCCTCACCCTACTCCACTAGACACTACTACTACAGCCCTGTAGCTCCTCACCCTACTCCACTAGACACTACTACTACAGCCCTGTAGCTCCTCACCCTCACCCTACTCCACTAGACACTACTACAGCCCTGTAGCCCCTCACCCTCACCCTACTCCACTAGACAGTACTACAGCCCTGTAGCTCCTCACCCTACTCCATTAGACACTACTACAGCCCTTTAGCTCCTCACCCTACTCCACTAGACACTACTACAGCCCTGTAGCTCCTCACCCTACTCCACTAGACACTACTACAGCCCTGTAGCCCCTCACCCTACTCCATTAGACACTACTACAGCCCTGTAGCCCCTCACCCTCACCCTACTCCACTAGACACTACTACAGCCCTGTAGCTCCTCACCCTCACCCTACTCCACTAGACACTACTACAGCCCTGTAGCTCCTCACCCTCACCCTACTCCATTAGACACTACTACAGCCCTGTAGCCCCTCACCCTCACCCTACTCCACTAGACACTACTACAGCCCTGTAGCTCCTCACCCTCACCCTACTCCACTAGACACTACTACAGCCCTGTAGCTCCTCACCCTCACCCTACTCCACTAGACACTACTACAGCCCTGTAGCCCCTCACCCTCACCCTACTCCATTAGACACTACTACAGCCCTGTAGCCCCTCACCCTCACCCTACTCCACTAGACACTACTACAGCCCTGTAGCTCCTCACCCTCACCCTACTCCACTAGACACTACTACAGCCCTGTAGCCCCTCACCCTCACCCTACTCCACTAGACACTACTACAGCCCTGTAGCCCCTCACCCTCACCCTACTCCACTAGACACTACTACAGCCCTGTAGCTCCTCACCCTACTCCACTAGACACTACTACAGCCCTGTAGCCCCTCACCCTACTCCACTAGACACTACTACAGCCCTGAAAGGTTTGGTTGAGTATGGTGGTAGGCTAGTCGTTCAACCTGCTCCTCTTTGCCAGTTTGCTCACCCATTAAATCCTGTCAGAGTATCTAGGCTAGGGAGTAAGGGCTGGGGCCTTGCGGGGACAGGGGGCTGGGGTGGGGGGCTGCCGGCTGATGAGGGCGGAGATTGAGTCCTCCTGACTGTTGTTGTTGTTGTTGTTGTTGTTGTTGTTGTTGTTGTTGTTGCCGTCTGTCTTAGGGTGAATTATCGCTGGGGTCAATTTACCTCTCAGGCACAGATCCAGGATCAGTTTACCTTCCCCAAATCCCAACCAGCGTGTTTTGGCAACTTCCCCCAGCTCAGTGAGGTGGTGCGTCCCTGGGTGTATTAGCCTCCTCTACGACGCCCACGCTCTCCCCAGTCCCTCCCACACCAGCAGGTGACAGACTGTGCTGTAAGTCTGTTATTTCAATCCAAGATTCAAGATGTTTATTTGTCACTCCGGTTACACGAGTACAATCGTGAGATACTTTCGCTGGGGGGGGGCTCCACCTAGGGTGCATATTTAAAAATGTAATAAATAACCTAGTCATACAGAATATAATAACACAATATAAGAGGCAAAGGAAAGTATATTAAAAATGAGATAAAACCATTGAATTCTATACATTCAAGGTAAGAAAACTATTTTTACACTCAAGATCCCTGCCTTCCTCTACCCAGCTCACTCTATAACATTGTGCTGAACATTACTCCCTCTCGCGTACATAGCCTAGCCTACTCCGCATACACACTGAATGTAGCTACGCCTAGTTCTTTCAAGTGAACAGTGGTGTCGGCGAATGAGAATGGCTCTTTTTACTTTGATTATTTTTTTCATTTATGTGCATTCCTTGAATTCCTTCCCGAATGATGGTGTCAATATTCAACATGGGAGAATTGCAATATCACAGTCTTATTAAAAGATGTTTCTTTTCTAAGAGGTGCGGATGGCTGTATACACCATTAGTTGCACTCACGAGACTGCTGTTCGATAGCCGTAGGGTGACTTGGCGTGGAAATGTGTTCCAGCACTGCTGTTTACATATTCAGTCCACTGACTCCTGACTGTCCGTGCGTGTAATCTGGTTGGAATGTCTGTGACTAACTGTCAAGACCGGCTGTCTGTCTGTACGGCTGGCTCTCGATCTATTTGTCTGTCTGTAAGGCTGGTTGTCTCGTCCTATCTGTTAGGCTGGCTCTCGGTCTATCTGACTGGATGGCTGGCTTGCTGTCTGTCTGGATGGCTGGCTGGTTGGTTGTCCGTCTATCTTTAAGGCTTTCTGTCTGTGTTTGCATGGCTGGCTGGCTGGCTGGCTGGTTGTTGGTCGAGTGCCAGTCTTGTGATGGTGCCATGTCTAATTTGAGGATGTTATTTACATCATGTCACTGAGTTTCTCTTTCCTTTCCCATCTCTTTCCCTCTTCTCCTTTCCTCCCTCCCTCCCACCCCTCTCGCCTTTCTCTTTTTCTCTCTCAGACTGGTAAGGCAGTGGTGAAGCAGTGAGTGAGTGTGCGTGTAAGAGAGAAAGAAGGAAAGAAAAGGAGGGAGCCATGGATCCACAGGCGAGACAGCGCTCTCTCTCCACGTCCGGAGAGACGCTCTACGTGGTGCTGGGCGTCGACAAGAACGCCACGCCAGAGGACATCAAGAAGTCCTACAGGTATGCAGCCTCACACGTGGGAGAGGAGGGTTTTTAGAAAGATGGCGATGCGCAAAAAGAAAATCCCCCCAAAATCCTTAAAATCCCAGGTGCTGGATTGAAGCGACAAGCCCCGAGAAATGACCGAGGTCCAACTGGGTCTCGGTTCTCTTCTCGTCTCACACCTGGGAGAAAACAGTAAGAGTGTAGCTCAGGGGAGGAGGATGTACTCTACCCTACCTACACAACACAGTCTCAGTAGGATGTACAGTGTTTCCTCCAGGATTTTTCACATGAGAGGGTTGGTCACTTTTTCGCGCATTTTTTTTTCGTGTGCACGAGCATGAAACGCGCACTGGCGCTCAAAACAAAGACATAATTTCACCCAAAAATATAACATTTTTTAATAATAATAATAATAATATATATATATATTTTTTGAAGTACACGAGAGTACACATGAAACCGGGAACGCGCATACAGCACTGAACAACATCCGTAGAATATAAACTTGTGACTGACAGTCACATACATACATACACTGCGTTCCAAATTATTATGCAAATGATATTTTTCTCAGATTTTCCTAAATAGTCGATGCAAATGACAATCAGTATAATTTTCAAGTCATCAACCGTTAGAGTATAATTCAAATTGTATTGAACAAACCTCCCAATGATGACAGTATTTTTTATTTTATTTTTTAACTCAAAATGCACTGTTCAAATTACCATTTTTAGTTCTTTACAACCTATAAAATGTTTTGAAACTCTGTTGTGCATAATCATTTGGAACAGTGCATTTTGAGTTTTTTTATTAAAAAAAAAAAATACTGTCATCATTGGGAGGTTTGTTCAATACAATTTGAATTATACTCTAACGGTTGATGACTTGAAAATTATACTGATTGTCATTTGCATCGACTATTTAGGAAAATCTGAGAAAAATATCATTTGCATAATAATTTGGAACGCAGTGTACATACATACACACACACACACACATCGCTCATCAATACGAAGTAGGCCTACAAGAGAGCACACGCGCATTTTCGATTAGGATACGGGATTAAAGGGGAGAGAGAGAGAGAGAGAGAGAGACGAGGTTAATTGCAACATATTGTAACTTACTACACCGTAAATCGGAACGAAATGTAGCTCTGAAAGCGGCCTAATCTAGCTTCAATCTGCTTTTTTTCTGTTCTCCGGTCATAATACATTGCTGCCTTTCTCATTGCGCAGCCTGAATCAAAGTGGACTGAATCAATTAGTGGCGGAGAAAATGTATTTGTGGCGGGCCGCCACGAATCAATGCATATAGAGGAAACACTGATGTACTCTACCCTACCTACACCACACAGAGTCTCAGTAGGATGTACTGTACCCTACCTACACCACACAGAGTCTCAGTAGGATGTACTGTACCCTACCTACACCACACAGAGTCTCAGTAGGATGTACTGTACCCTACCTACACCACACAGAGTCTCAGTAGGATGTACTGTACCCTACCTACACCACACAGAGTCTCAGTAGGATGTACTGTACCCTACCTACACCACACAGAGTCTCAGTAGGGCTGCACGATTAATCGATTTTAAATCGAAATCGCGATTTGAAATGATGCGATTAGCTAATCGCAAAGCCTGCGATTTGCCTGCGATTTTTTTTTTTTTTTTTAGCAGACGCTTTTAATCCAAAGCGATTTACAATTACGAATTACAGGGACATTCCCCCTGGAGTAACTGAGGGCTAAGTGCCTTACTCAAGGGCACACTAGTAGTGGTGTGGTTTCAGGCGGGATTTGAACTCACACAACCTTCCGATCACAAGTCCAACTCACTAGACCACCACTACCCTTATGGGATACGTCATACAGCGCGTCGGATTCAACGTCAATGAACGTCAACAATGAACGTCAACAATGAACGTGAACGTCAATGAACGTCAACGTCAATGAACGCACACCAACAACATCGCACGTGAAACGCCCACGTTTCGGTAGCTAGCAATAGCAACATTCATGGTGGATAATGGCTTCAGCAGAACCAGAAGCAACGTTGGACGATTTAGTCCCGAAGAAAAGCAGCACTTCTGTTGTGTGGAAGTATTTCGGATTTAGGACGACTGATGTGCAACAAAAACAGGTGTTGTGAACGACCTGTCGTGGAACAGTCGCTACATCCAGAGGCAACACCACAAACCTATATCAGCACTTGAAAAAGTACCACAGGCAGCTGTATGACGGGTGTGCGGTCAGAAAGGGAGAGTTGAGTGAACGTCCCGTAGCCCAGTCTAACAAAGTTAAACAACCTAGTGTTTCAGAGTCGTTTGCGGCTGTTACGGCATATGAAAAGGGCTCACGAAGGCACCGTGAAATAACAAATAAGCCTTCCTAGATGGTTGTGTGAAACAAACCACCTGAGTCAGGTTAGTAATGCTCCATCACATGTTTTAATCTGAAGCTTGATTTTAAAGCAACCCAACTTTAAAGCAACCCAATGTAAGTTTAGTTCTTTCACTCGTAGCTCGGGCTGTGGGGGTGCTAGAGGAGGGAGCCTCTAAGTCCCCTGAAGACGTACAAACAAACTGCACGTTGATACGACCTTCCTAGCCGGAGATATGGCCACACTTTACAAAAACTTCCTTTTTTTTTTTTTTTTGCTATTTAAAAAAATAATAATCGCAAATTAATCGCAATCGCGATATCTGTCCGAATAATCGCAATTCGATTTCCCCCCCAAATCGTGCAGCCCTAATTCTCAGTAGGATGTACTGGACCCTACCTACACCACACAGAGTCTCAGTAGGAGGTACTCTACCCTACCTACACCACACAGTCTCAGTAGGATGTACTGTACCCTACCTACACCACACAGAGTCTCAGTAGGGTGTACTCTACCCTACGTCAACAGGGAGTCACGGTACACCTCCTCTTCTGGGAGCAACATGAGGACAACACACTAGGGTACCAGGACACACGGCTCTCCCCGTTTCCCCTAGAAAACACACAGCACAGTGCATGTTTGCACATGCACATTTTTTGTGTGTCAACTCACATTCTTCACACTTGTTTTTAACGCTCTCTACCGTTCCGTGCATTGATTTCATCGGACTTCGCTTGCCGCTGTGCTGCTAGCCCAGTGTGGCGTCTGTGTATTAGTGGCTTAGTGTCACAACAGGGGTCCAGTAGAATCACAATACACCACAGGCCCCCGGAGGGCGCAACTCAGGGTTACTTAACACTCAGGGCTAGAGCGTCGTCAATGCTGCGTTGACAGGCTTTTCTCAATCTGACATTTGTGTCCCTGTATACCAGGGGAGGCAGAAATCGGAGGACGAGCTCATTGTAATTCTTGGAAAGGTATCAAGGAATGGGGTCATATGTCTCAAAGACTTTCACTTGGTAGAGCATTATACTGCACTGTAAAAAAAAAAGCTATACAATGGGGGAAATATTACTTAATATAAGCAATTATAGAACAGAACAGGAAAATGTCACTTGTTGACCAAAGTGTCTTAAAACAGTAAAAGTTATCTTAAAACTAGTGCAGTAAGACAAAAAACAAGCATTTATTGCCTTGATTTAAGATATTTCCAGCCCCAGCTGAGGTCCAGCCCCTGCTCGTCGATGGAGGGAGCGTGGAGAGAGTCTCAACCCTCCGATTCCTGGGGGTGCACATACAGGATGACCTGTCCTGGAAGATCAACACAGAAGCCATCATCAAGAAGGCACAACAGCGGCTCTACTGCCTGAGAGTCCTCAGGAAAAACCACATCGGACAGGAGATGCTTGTGACCTTCTACCGCTGCGCAGTGGAGAGCATCCTCACCTACTGCATCTGCGTGTGGTTCTCCAGCTGCACAGCCGCAGAGAGGAATGCGCTACAGAGAGTCGTGAGATCGGCCCAGAAGATCACCGGCGCCCCCCTCCCCTCTCTGGAAGAGCTGTACAACACACGCTGCCTCAGGAAGGCCTCCAAGATCTCCAGAGATCCATCCCACCCTGGGTACAAACACTTTGCTCGGCTGCCCTCGGACAGGCGGTTCAGGACCATGTTCGCAAGGACAAACAGACTGAAGCTCAGCTTCTACCCCAGGGCCATTCAGGCCCTGAACACAGCAAAGACCTAGGTTCTAGGCCCTGGACAATCTAGACAATTTGATGGCAGCTACTAGATTGAAATCAAGTGCAATACTGAAACACAACTGTGAACATTTCAAACCTGCAAACTGCGACACTTTAAATGAATGTGCAATAACACTATGTGCAATATGACAACCCTCGGGTACATAAGGTTCAGAGATAGGAAATGTTAGAATAGGTATAGCATAGCATAGAGTACAGCACAGTGTTTTATAGTATAGTGGATAGTGTACATAGCCTTTATTTATGTAAACCAGCTCTTTTCCCTTCTTGTTTTTAGTTTTTTTTTCTTTTTCCTAGCACCAGGGGAGCCCCCCCCCTCCCAAATTTCGTTGTTTGGTACCTGTACTATATCAATGACAATAAAGACCATTCATTTCATATTACAGCAGATTGCATCAAGCGACACTAGAACAATCTGGAAAAAAATAAAGTCTATGACCAACTACAACAAAAGTCCCCCCCCTACATCTGACATTGACACTGACCTCCCGGACAAACTCAATGAGTTCTATGAGAGTTTTGAACAGTCCCCAATTCCACCTTACTGGACACAGACTACATCACCAAAAAAGCCCACCAACTTTTGGTGTTCTTTCTCAGACAGCTAAAAAAATTCAAAGTGAAACAAAAACTCCTCCTTCAGTTCTACACCGCCATCATTGAGAGCATACTCACCTCATCCATCACAGTTTGGTACGGCAGCTCGGACAGTAAATCACGGAAAAAACTACAGCGAATAGTAAGAAAATCATCTAAGATCAGTGTTTCCTCCAGGAATTTTTACATTAGTGGCGGAGAGCCCTGTCCGCGCGCACGCGCGCTCAAAACAACAACCTAATTTCAACCAAAACTAGAGGGAGGATGGCAAAAAAAAAAAAAAAAAATACAGAATATAAACTTGTGATACCGGTTTCCATCCATCAGCTCTGAAGGTTTACGTTACTCACGGATCCAATGTCCTTCCAAACGAGCAGTCTTGGCTCCGTCTCAAACACAACAGGAAAAGTATGTCCAACTTGGCGAAAGTTTCCGAGTATTTCCAACTTGCGCGAGTTCTTCAACTTGCGACAGTTTTTCAACTAGATGTGATGGCTATCATGTCTATCAAAATTATCAAATTAGCCATCGTCCTGGCATGATTGGGTGTTGGTTTCAACGCACCTGTTGTTTGTCCTTCCTCCGTTTGCAACAAGAAACTCTGGACCTTTTCATTAATTAAAGTGGTCTTAAAATCCAAAGTCCAAATAAAAGTAACAAACAAAAGTAATATATGTTGGTGTACATACCACAGCGCACAGTAGCTGCTGCTTGTTCTCCCGCTGTAGTTGTAGCTGGTGGTGGTGGTGGTACCCCGCCATAAACGTTGTTAGCTGATCCACCAACGAGCTCCTTTGCTCCTGCCAGCCATGCAGTTTCGGATCGCTCATAGCCACTGCTAGCTTCAGCAATGTTTGAAGTGTCTGGGACATCTTTTTTCTTGAAAAATCCATCCATCTGTCGCTGTTTTCGTTTAAGTTATTTAACGTGATATCTTATTTGTGCACTTAGCTAGCTAGATCAGCTTTTTGTATCTTTTAGATGGTACTACCGGTGACTTTTAGCCCGTTATTTGCGAGGAGAAAACACAGGCGCCCGAGCATTTTGGCAGGTAAGACTGCTGAGCAGGGATGGTTGAGTCTGCACGGTTCTCATGCCGGTTCACATTTAGACCAATCAGGAGTAGCCCTTGTCACGTCGTCAACTGAATGTTTAATGTCATTAATCTGATTTTGGATCAGTGGTTAGAGAGAGATGGGCGTGGATTTAGGTGCACTTTTAGTCAACATCCATTATAGCGCTGATCTAGGATCAGATATATTTTAATCAGCTAAAATGTTCAGAGGTGTATTTTCTTTTTTTTTTGTGGACTGAATCAATTGGTGGCGGCCCGCCACCAATAAATGCATATAGAGGAAACACTGAAGATCATCAGCACCCCTCTCCCATCAGTTGAATCATTATATCTCAAACGCACTACAAATAGAGCAAAAAAATGTGTCTCTGACCCCTCCCACCCTGCTCACCACCTGTTTCAACTGTTGCCCTCTGGACGGCGCTACAGATCCCTGGCCACCAAAACATCCCGTTTCAAAAAAAAATTCTTTCCCTCTGCTATAAGGACTCTCAACACCTGACTCACTGCACTAACCCTGCCAGATGTACTGCACTTCATAAGTTGTAAATATTGACTATGTTTTTGTCTTGTGGTTACGTGTGTACATGTCCATTGTGATAGTCATGTGCAATGTGTGTAATGTGTGTATGTTTGATGTAATTGACACTGCTGTATTGAGCTTTTCCACCTGTACCGACAACAAATTCCACCGACCTAGATCGTGTGGTCATTAAACGATTAATTAATTAATTCATTACTTGGATTTACCTTTTGCAGTGTGGCTCCTCCACGTGCCAGGGAGGGAGACAGTCACTGTTACTGCCCTCTCCTCACTCAGCATTCCTACTTCTCAATATTAATTCCTCATTGGGGCTTAGATTTACTCTACTGGATCTATCAGCTCCAAACTGTCCAATCCTATCAGCTCGTGAACAGACACATCGAGGATAAAATGTTTTATGTGACACAAAGTAATTGTCTGTCTAATCTAGGTACGAGGAGGGTTGGATTTGTGCCCCGACTCTCTCTGCTCCTCTAAGCTAATTTGATGGAGAGAATGCGGTCATGGGGGGGTGGGACTTCCTTCCTGCTGTGTTAACGCGCTCTGTCAAACTCCACTAGGCGGTGACAGAGAGGTTATGGGGTTACTGTAAGGATACTTAGGCAGGGCAGGCTGGTGGAGGGAGAAATTGGAGGATGTGCTCATTGTAACACATGGAACGGAATGAGGAGTGTTTGATACCATTACTCATTCCATTCCCTCCATTACAATGAGCCACCCTCTGATTATCTACCTCCACCAGCCTCTCCCTGGACTTAAGATGGAGTGATATTTGACTTCTATGGATATATCTGTGCCACTTCGGTTACGTTTGATCCTCTTGGAAGTTTTACAAATGTACTTGAACTGGAAACCCTGGTTGTAAGGCTTCTAAGAGCCTCTACCAGGCTGAGGAGAGGACAATACTCCCCAGTCTGTGTACGACTCCTAACCAATTCCTTTCCTTTGTGTGTGTGCGTGTACGTGTGTGTCCGAGCAGGAAACTGGCCCTGAAGTTCCACCCCGACAAGAACCCCGACAACCCCGAGGCGGCGGACAAGTTCAAGGAGATCAACAACGCCCACGCCATCCTGAACGACGGCACCAAGCGCAACATCTACGACAAGTACGGTTCCCTGGGGCTCTACGTGGCCGAGCAGTTCGGAGAGGAGAATGTCAACACCTACTTTGTCCTGTCCAGCTGGTGGGCCAAGGTGAGTGAGAGAGAGAGTGTGAGAGAGTGTGAGAGAGTGTGAGAGTGGGAGAGAGTGAGAGAGAGTGAGAGACAGTGAGTCAGAGAGAGAGAGAGAGAGAGAGACTCTAAAGCCCAGCGTTTCTCAACCTCCGAAGGTGCGTTGTGGACAGTTTTATCCAGTAGCTTTCACCCTTCAAGGTTCATGAATAAGTTACGTGTGTCGGAGTGTGTCTGGATGTTGGTATCTCACCTCCCTCTGTGTCGCTCCCTGCAGGCCTTGTTCCTGTGCTGCGGCGTGGCGACAGGCTGCTACTTCTGCTGCTGCCTGTGCTGCTGCTGCAACTGCTGCTGTGGCAAGTGTAAACCCCGGCCCCCCATGGACCAGGAGCCCGAGTTCTACGTGTCCCCCGAGGACCTGGAGGCTCAGATGACGTCTGACGAGAGAGGTGAGGCCACTGGTGTGAGTGTGTGTGTGTGTGTGCGTGAGTGTGTGCATGCGTGCATGTGGGTGTGTGTTGTGACAGCCCTCTGGCCCTGTCTGTTAATCTTTGTTGTGTCTTTAACTGAGCAGGTAGGCTACCAGGTGGGGTGGGGCTGATCAGGTGGATTCAGCACAGCTGTCTGGGTCTCCTGATTGGCCCTGATAAGTCCCTCCAATCCACCAGCTCGCTCTCTCTCTCTCTCTCTCTCTCTCTCTCTCTCTCTCTCTCTCTCTCTCTCTCTCTCTCTCTCTCTCTCTCTCTCTCTCTCTCTCTCTCCACCAGCACCCTGTTTCCTTATTTGATTCTGTTATGTTATGTTACACCATACACCCACGCATCCACTCACTTACACTACTGACTTCCACACCCCATTGGATTTGATTATTGTGTAGTTTTTGCCTAGATTTATACTTTTTTTTTTGCCTTTTTTAAAAATAAAATGATTTTATTATTATTATTTATTTTTAGTATACATGCTGTGTAGCACGTAGAACAGGCATGCTTCTCTGTGATGTAGAGGAAGATAGAAATGTGGCACGTAGAACAGACATGGTTCTCTGTGATGTAGAGGAAGGTAGAAATGTAGCACGTAGAACAGACATGCTTCTCTGTGCTTTACTACTACTTTTTCTCTGTACTTTACTACACTGTATGAGTGTGTGTTGCTGAGCTCCAATTTGTTCTTACTATTATATTATTCAGCATCATTTGTATAATTTGTACCTTTTGAGTGTGATAAACTGTGATCATTCAACCAGAGTTTTAGTAAATTGGGAGTGCGTTGGGAATCATACAGACGCTAGTTGCAGTATTGAAAAACTCCCATTGGATTATGTGGGCGTGTCTACTCGAAATGTTATGGTTTAGATCGCTAACTTTGGAGGCCGCTGTGTTCTAAACCGTGTGTGTGTGTGTGTGTGTGTGTGCGTGCGTGCATCTGTGCGCGTGTGTGTTTCCCCAGACGGTGCTGGCGACCCCATCATGATGCAGCCGTCCTCAGCCACAGAGACCACCAATCTGAAGTCAGACGCCCACCACTCCAGCTACCGGACCGACTTCAACTAGACCCCCCTGAACCCCCCCAATCCTACACCCCTAACCTACACCCCCCTCTGTCCTCTCCCCCACAAAGAGCTGAAGAGGAGAGAGAGAGAGAAGAGCACAGCAAGAGGCAGATGCATTTTAAAATTGGAGAGCAAGCGAGAGAGAGAGAGAGAGAGCGAGAGTGAGAGGGGAGGGAGGGAGAGGGGGCGGGGGGGGGAGGGAGAGCGTGAGAGAGAGAGAGAGACTTGGTCATTGTTCACGGCTGCTTTAGAGGGGAATGTTATGTGGTTTCTGTTTCTTTAGCTTTTACCCCCCCCCCCTGCTGCCCCGAAGCCTACTGCCACCCCAATGTTTGCATCTTACCCCCCCCCCCCCCCCCCCTGCTGTATACACACACACACACACACACACACACTATGTTCTGTAGCATGTAGTATTTCAGACATCGAATGAGTGGTAATATTTTGTGTCCTCTTTCAATGTCCCCCTTTATATACACACATATGAACGTTATGTATTTCAGAGGCACCTGGCGTTCAAAGGGCTGCAGGATGAGCGCTGAATGAGATCTCTCTCTCTTCTGCTCGTTGGTTTATTCCGCTGACCTGCCCTAACAGAAACCATCATCCTCTAAACACCTGGACAATGACTGTCATCATCACTGGCTATTACGCTTTACCACTGCATAGCAATCATATCACACACACACACACACACCTACACACACCTGCCCCCCTATACACAAGCCTCTCCTCCCATCTCTCCAGCTGAACTCTGATCAGATTAGTCTCTGACGTGTGTGTGTGTGTGTGTGTGTGTGTGTCTCTCTCTGTGTCCGGTTAGTTGTTTCTGTGTCTAGTTCTCTGTCTGGAGGTATAATATGTATCTAGTTGTCTGATCATCTCACTTCTCTCCTGATGCTGAGGGACACGACGGGGTTCAGTCCTAGTTCCACTAGAGGGCGCACTGCCCTCTGCATGGTGACGATACGGGGGGGAGAACGCCAGGTCGTCCACTTTCTTCATCCTCTGTGATCTGAGCGGCAGGGGCGTCAATCAGACTCTCCCTCTGTTCCACTGTAGATTTGTATCCCAGGGAAACGGGTCACATTTAAGGGGTCGTACATTCCTTTCTGTTTCGACAATCACAGCATGCCGCTTTAAGTCATCCGCCCCCCCCCCCCAGAGCTGTGGCAGAATGTCCCATCTCCCCCGCGTACCGCTGGTCTCCCGTGTGTTAAGGAAGACGATTAAAACCCACCCGTCAGGACCCCCCCCCTCCCCCATCATCGTAGGATAGGTTTGCTGCTGTACCGTGCATGAGTAAAAAAAAGCACAGATGCGAAGAGTGTGCTCGCTCTTTGGAACAAAAGAAAAAAAAAGGGATCCTTCTGTTCATTTTTTTTTTTTTTTCACTTATGTAATGCAGGTCACAAGGAACCCTGTTGATGTACTGCACTCCAGCCAGTCTCTGGTCAGGTGTGAATTCACCCCAATTTTACCTTCGATATATGTTTTTTTGCTGACGCCATTTAGCTGAGGCTTTTATCCAAGGCGCCAAGTATATACGGTCCCAGAGGGAATCGAACCCACAACCTAAGCTGTTGGCGGTGCCGCGCTCTACCTGAGCCACAGAGGACCATGTCTACCATGCCATCTCTACCCTACATCCTGTGTTTATGCACCAGCGTCTATAGAGGCTCTTCAGTCAATCTATGGGGGAACACAGTGTGATCTGATCCAACACCCGCCTATACCGTACCCTATGTTGTCTTCATGGTCTGTCCTGGAGACGGGTGGGGGGGCTTCTGGTTTCACCCTGTGGCGCGTCTATAGGTCGAGTTTCCTCCACTATGGCTGTTAACTGGGTCATCGGGAGGCCGTGGTGTCATGGTATTTCTCCTACAGAGGAGGTGGTTTGGAATCCGACCACTCAGCCCAGATGTAAGCCCCCTCATTTTAACACGAGGACGTCCTCTCGGTATAAGGGTTTACGTCGGTGGCGTCCATGCGAGAGGTCCGCAGGTTCAAACCTTCCCTCCTCGTGCCCCATGACATTAGGAGGTGGGGGGGGCTCCGTCAGCACACACACACCAGAGCCCTCACTGAAGCAGGCTCATGTTTCATGAGCAGGTTGCGTATAGCAGGAACGCTGGACCAGTGAGGTGATCCAGGCTGCTCTTAGGAAACATGTTTTGGATGTTGGACTGAACATTTCCCCACTGCTGTCGGTTTAGTTTTTCTATTCCATCTTGTTGTTGTTTATTGGTAGTTTGTGATCGTTGTTTGTCTCTGTGAATATGACATGCATGTGACTGCTTAAGAGGTTGACTCTAGACACACTCTGTGGTATTGATAGGGAGGACTCACATTAGACACACTCTGTGGTATTGATAGGGAGGACTCACATTAGAGACACTGGTATTGATAGGGAGGACTCATATACTCTTTCATTGCGGATACACCAACATCACGGTGTCCTATCTGGCCGGAATTATTTCCATGATTATCTCTGTGCGCAGCAAATGAATGAATGTGTCATCTCCAGATAGATAGTCTGTCTCCCTTTATCCTCGCTTGTCTTTCTTCTCCTCACTCTTCCTCCTCACATGCGCCTCTCCTTTCTTCCTCTCCTCTGCTCTCTATCTTTGTCTTCTTCACCATCCTTCCAATTCAGCCCTCTGAAGTCTTGTTTGGTCATAAAAAAAAACAAGGCATTTATTGGAGTGATGAAAGATTTATTAACGTAACAGCAAACAGTCTCTTAGCAGCTCCCTAGTACTGTATGGATGCATCACTTCAGTGGTGTTGTGTGTGTGCGAGCGTGCATGTATGTGTGCATGTATGTGTGTGTGTGTGTGTGTGTGTGTGTGTGTGTGTCTGTGTGTGTGTGTGTGTGTGTGTGTGTATGTATGTGAGTGAGCGTGTGGGAGTTCAGTGTTGGTGGTGTAACAATGTGCTCATAAAGTTGACCTCTCTATATTCAGTACCTATTTCCAGAGGACATAAATCCATTGAGCTGTTTTTGTTTTAGATTTTTGATTCTTTGTGAGAAAAGTAATGATGTACATGTTCGTGTATATGTTTAGAATCTAAGTTGTGTATACTTGAGTTTTTTGCAGTCAAAAGTGTTGATTTTTCAGTAGATCGTTATTTTTTATTTTATTGTCTTATTTATGTTGTGGGAGAAGGGAGGATTTTGATATCCAAAGTCATGATTCTTGTGACTGCAGCTTTGTAGTCCAACTCTGCAACTGAAAATGAGACCAGTTTACAACAGTCAAACATCAACTTGGTTTTTGTAGTTTTCCAGCACCATTGCAAGTCTTGACACTTTAGACGTCTGTTAGCAGCACCAAGACACTCAGACACAAAAGAAGCATCTTTGAGCAGTTTGGTGATTGTTCGTGTGATGCCATGCAATGACTCTCATTAGCTTTTAGGCTAAACTTTGTTGTGAGACTTTTCCCCCAATTTCAGGAGACCATTTTAATCCATGTTCATTGTTCAGCTCTGTTGTAAGGAAGTGCAATAACTCTGAGAGCATCTTTCCTGTTTCTTTCTATCAATTGGTGTGCTTGATTCAGTTATCCCAGTTAGCCGAGGTAGGTGGAGTTTGTCACTTTTTGAACCATTCCATTGGCCCTAAGATGCAAACCAACCACCAGGCTCACCAGGTATTCCAAATCAACTGCACCTATGTTATGAGATCATCCAATCAAGTCAAGCATTTTAATTGGTTTTATTTGTAGTATTGCTATTGGCTCCTGCCCTGTACACACTTTGATTTGTGTTAAATTAAATGCCACCTCTGCTTCCATCTGTACAGCAGCGTCCTCTTTGAGATGTTGAGACACTCGTCAGAGTGAATGCCATGTGTGTGAAAAATCATACCGGAGATCAACAAGAAACATTATTTTAGAAACGTAAAAAAACCAACGAGAAAAGTGCGAACATAGTGATAACTAAGATAATATGAAGCATTATTTTATTTATTTTATTTTTGTTATCTTTTTAATAAATAACTGAATATAGTTGGTATAAATGGTATGTAATTAGGTGTGGCCATTGGAACTAATGGTTGAGATCTCCTGTGCATACATGTGAAAGTAAATAGAAAAGTACCAAACTAGCGTTTATGTTTTTAGCATGGTTATTATCTACTGTGTGTCTGGACAATGAACAGACATGAGTCATTTATCTGATGTGCTGTTGTAAAATAAATGTCTCTGATGCTTAGCATGTCTCCCGTGGGCCTTCTTTTACAAAGCAGTCATCTCATCAGTACTGGTTGGATGTGTTGTGTTGTTTTACATGTAGCCCACTGATGTTTCATAACAGGTATCCTACATTCTTGTGTAGGTTATTGGGACCAATTGTATATTGATTTATCGCCACCACACGTCTGCAAAGTAAACTCTTATTCATAAGCACTCATGTATACAGCATTCACCCTCATATTTGATAATTACACACACACACACACACTGAGATAGCTGAGGCCCTACTGGATGGTGCTGGCTCAGTCCTGCCCAGCCAGTCTGTGGAGACATGAGTGATAGGGAGGTAACTATAGAAGGAGCCCTGGCAGGACACGGCCCTGCCTGCATACCAACCACTGCCCGATATGGTCTGACCTATGAAGGGGCCTGCCCATGAGAGCCAGCATGTTTGTAACATGACACCCCCACCTCTGAACACACACAGACACACACACAGGCACAGCAGTGCATGGGGAGCTGTGGGCAGACCAACTCAACAGGTCTGTACTGTACCTGGAGAGGGGGTTAAAAGAAGAATGGTGTTGAGTGAGGAGTGAGGGTGGGAGGGAGGCTAAAGAGGAAGGATAGAAGAGAGAGAGAGAGAAAGAAAGATACTGTAGAGACTCAACCCTTTTGTCTCTGACGGGAGTTCCTGGGAGGCGCAGAATTACAAACCCTCAGTGTGTGGTGGCGTGTTCCCTGCTGTTGGATCATCCATTTCCTGTGTTTGTTGGACACAGACAGACAGGCAGGTAGACAGGCAGGTAGACAGACAGGCAGGTAGACAGACAGGTAGACCAACGGATAGAAAGGCAGTTGAACAGAGATAGACAGACGGACAGGCAGGAAAATAGGCAGATAGACCGAAAGACAGACAGGGAAGTAGGTTGGTAGACAGGCGGGCAAGCAGGCAAGAAGACAGACAGGTAGTGAGAGAAACAGACACACAGGTGTGTAAAGCAGGTAGACACAGCAGACAGCCATGTCTCTTCCCCTGGAGCTGGGCTCCTTGCACAAGGACCAGCAGGCTCTGGACACCCTGGAGAAGCAGCTCATCTGCCCCATCTGCCTGGAGGTGTTCACCAAGCCCGTGGTCATCCTGCCCTGCCAACACAACCTCTGTCGGAAGTGTGCCAATGACCTCTACCAGGTGAGTGCCAACATGGAATTCTATCTGTGTGTACTACCGTACACAGAACTGAGCACTCCTATGCTTTTTGATGACGGGTTTCCCTATACACATTTTGGAACAGACTTTTATAAATGTCTCTCATGATGCCGAACCAGACTTGAACCTTAACCCCGCTGCCTCTCCGCTCTGAAGATCTGTAAATAGAACATGTAATTGAGAGGAGAGACGTCTGTATGTGTTAACATACATGATATCCTGTTATGAGCGAACAAACTTATTTTCTTTAAAGGTGTGCTATCCTTGGTTGATATCAAATGATAGATAGATATAGAGTATCTCATTCTGTGTTTTCGGGGTAGTAGGTTATGAGTCTGTGGCCCCTTTTCCACCAAGGCAATTCGAGGGCCGGTTCGGAGCCGGTGCCTAATATCCAACCAGTTCTTCGCGTTTCGGCAGCAAAAGAACTGACGTCTTGGCCAGGAAAACTTGTTCCACAGTGGAACCAACACTTGGTTGGTCTAGAACCAAGAACCCCTTACGTCAGGGGCTGGGGACAGGATTGTCGTGACCAACGACCAATCGATACCAACGTAGTCAAACCTAGGTAGCTAGCTATATCAACCTAGTATCAAAGTATCAAAGTCAAACCTAGGTAGCTAGCTATATCACTGTAGTATCCGACTCCCCTTCGTATTACTTGTAAACGATTACGTATTTATGTGCTCTGCTAGTTCATTATCATTGATGTTATATAGCGTACATTATAGGTCGGCTATCACTAGTGCCATTCGCGTGAACCCATTTGCTTCTTCTCAATGCTCCTTATTTTCATTTAGTTCGATGTGATCTATATTTTAGGATGAACACATAGCAATGCAAACCTCAGAATGGCACTAGTGATAGGCGACCCATCATGTACACGATATTATCCACGATAATGAACTACGAGTGCACTTAAATACCTCATAGTTTAGTAGCCTAATACGAAGGGGAGTCGTATTCTGTGGGGGAGTCGGAAAACGGCACAACGGTTCTTAGAAGGTTTGCAAGTTGAACCAACTGTGAACCGGCACTAGCACCAGCCCAGAACTAGAAGGTTAGCGTTGGTGGAAAAGAGGTATGAGAATGTTTTTTCGGTGGGTGTACTAGAGGTTACTATGACTGTGCGGTACTGTAGCTGGCACAAGCCTTCGGATCAGGAGGGCCCCAAGAGGCCCCTCTCTCAGCCTGCCTCCAACCCTCTAATTACACAATTACTGTACAATTATTCATTATATTTTGATTACCTCAAAATAATCCTGTAAAATTGAGGATTATCTCTGTGGGGGTGGAATTGTCTCACTAGATAATTTGGTTTCCAATTATCAAAACAATGTCTCCAATTTAACCCCTGAACATCCTTTTTATCTCTCAAACATTCTAGAAGCCCATATACTGTATACATTTGTGGAGGCTGGTGGAGGTACACATTGGAGGACAGGCTCATTGTAATGTGTGAATTTCTACCTCCACTGATACACATGTAGGCCAAATGTAAATATAATGTCTCACAATGCTGTCTCTGCACAATTACTGTCTTCATATATGCATACGTTCATATTCAGGTCGACACAAGACCACACACTGCAGCGCTCAGATCCCAAACAGGTGTGTGTGGATTATCAATAGCTAAACTGGGCCATGGTGTAGACATCCAGAGAGCTCTATGTATAAGGAGGACATGGCCTACATGGTTGGTTAGGTCCCCACACACACACACACACACATACACACACACACACACACACACACACACACACACACACACACACACACACAATAGATAGACAAAGACCCCAGGCCTAGTCAAGGTGAAGCCACTCAGATCATCACTGTCAGCTGTGTGATTTGGCCCATTTCTGTCTTTCTGCTTGTGATCTGAAGGCAACAAGTTTCATGTACAGTATATCCAATATATTACTGCCAATCCCTCTCACCCAGACCAAGACCCATAAACACACGCAACACAACCTCACAGATACACTCAATTCATTTACCACATCTCTTTAAAAAAAGGGTTCAAAAGATCAAGGTTTCAATGTGATCAGCTACTCTGGAGAGAACCCAGTACTCTCCTGCTCCTGTCTGCCATGTTCTTCCACTGATATCCAATACAAACAGACAGACAAACAGAGAAGTCCCAAACATCAGTGAATCTAAACTGGGTGTTCTCCTGATGATGCTATACATTCCATGGAGAAAGACGGCACGTGACAGACATCCTATAGGCTGGCCATGCTCATGACCTCTGACCCCATCGCTATGCCTTAGTGACAGTAGCAACACACAAGATATGTAGTCTAGCCAAACAAGTGTGTGTGCCTGTGTTTGTGTGTCCATCCCTCCTGTATGTGTGTGTGTGTGTGTGTGTGTGTGTGTGTGTGTGTTCGTGCATGCGTGTGTGTGTGTGTGTGTGTTCGTGTGTTTGTGTGTTCGGGTGTGTTCATTCACGCTCGTTCGCGTGTGCACACGTGTGTGTGTGTGTGTGTGTATGTGTGTATGTGTGTATGTGTGTGTGTGTGTGTGTGTGTATGTATGTATGTGTGTGTGTGTGTCTGATTGTGTTCAGCTCCCCTCGCCAGCCATGTCAGTCAGCCCTGCTAGGACCCTGATCCTCCGTCAGGCCCAGAAGCAGCTGAGGCCTATTAGGGAGAACTATTTCAGGACGCTCTCCTCCATTTCTCTTTCACTCTCTCTGATCTTCTATCCCTCCTCCTCTCCTATGGGAAGGAAGGAAGAGCAACTGCGAGCGTTCAGTTGAGGTACACTGATGCCCAAGCCTGTTTACAAAAGACCACTGGTTTTTACAGTATTTTTAAACTGCTCCTAGGAGATGGGTTAATAGGGGCTGTGGGGGGGGTTAGAGGTATGCGGTTAGGGAGTTTCTGCCTGAGTTAGCAACTCTACCCCTAGCAACTGACTAAATCAGTGGACTATATCACCCCATTATGGGAGTGTCAATTGGATTAGTCTAGACCTGTGGCATCAAATGACTTATAATACTCAAAAAGCAGAAGAGCAGCTGTCTGTATAATCTTATAATCTGGGCTATTCCCTCAGTACTGGTTTCTCAGAGGGAAGATCAGTTGTTGTTTTCCAGTGCTGTGTGTTAATGAACTGCATTCGGTGTTCAGCCTTCTCTGTTTCAGGCGCGGAGTAACTTGGTGGGCCGATTCCGCTGTCCCTCCTGTCGTCAGGAAGTGACGCTCGATCGTCATGGGGTCTATGGTCTACAACGCAACCTGCTGGTGGAGAATATTATTGACGTGTACAAGCAGGAGTCCACAAGGTGAGAGAAGGCCTACAGTAAGGAGTTAGGAGCACATGAAAGAGAGTAGTCTGACAGGGTTGTTTCTTTTAACAGTGTACGTGTCTAAACCCAATCTCTATGAACGAGATGTTACAAAAAGTGAACTTAAACAATGCTGTCTGTGGTGGTGGTTTGAAAGAATACATTAAGAAAAAATCAATAGATAACACCTGGTACATTTTAAGCACTCAGCTCAGATGCTTTTCTATCACATATCGCTATTCATCTCCGTCTCACTGTTGTGTGTGGCTGCAGCTCGCGTGTGGCTGAAGCTCCTCCTCCCAAGCCCACGGGCAAGATGAACTGTGAGGATCATGAAGACGAGAAGGTGAACATCTACTGCCTCAGCTGCCAGGTGCCCACCTGCTCTCTGTGTAAGGTGTTCGGGGCCCACAAGTCCTGCCAGGTGGCCCCGCTGCCAGAGATCTACCAGCAGCAGAAGGTGGGTGAGAGGCAGGGGCTTGGGCGGGGTGGCGCACACTGATGACATCACATTCTGAAAGTCCCCACGACCTACTAGTATGTGGTGAACGGGGATGGATGTAGTCAAGTGATGATGGGCCTGTGGATGCAGGAGGATACTATGAGGATATTAAACATCTGTTGACTGACTCACTAGCGACACAGGACTTCCGTAACCCTTAACTTGTCCTCCTCCCAACAGGCTGAACTCAGCGACGGGATTGGCTTGCTGGTGACAGCCAATGACCGTGTCCAAGCATTCATCAATGAACTCGAGGAGACCTGCAGAAATGTTGAGGTCAGTGTCTGTCCTCTCTCTATTCTAGTGCGTTTTCATCTACATTCACAACGCAAACTTCTAGAACGTTGAGAGTTTAGCGTGCTCGGGTTTTACTGTGATTTACCTCCGCCCCGCAGCATAACAGCAAGAGTCAGAAACAGACTCTGGTTGAGAAGTTTGACCGCATGTACGCCATCTTGGAGGATCGACGCAAGATCATGAGTCAGCAAATCACCTACGAGCAGGAGGAGAAAACAGGCACCGCCCAATCGCTAGTGCGGTCGTATGGGGAGAGCGTAGAGGTCAGCACCAAACTGGTGGAGGCAGCACTGCACATCATGGCGGAGCCAGAAGAGGCTGCCTTCCTACAGGTAAACAAACATCCAAAACATATAATAAACATGATATTAATAATATCATAATAAACGTATTGTAAAAATGTAATAAACATCAATGGACAGATAAACATGTTGTATAGTGGACCATGTTGTGTCGTTATTGGAAAATGTGAACGGATGACAAAGTTTCTCCCTTTCTCCACTTTTTGCAGAGCGCAAGAGGACTGATTGAGAAGTGAGTACCCTCCCTCACGCTTTAAATTGGAATGACTGAAGGTCTACTATTCAGTGGACTAAGCTAAAACATGTTAATTCAGGCCATGTACTCTTTATTCCACAGCAACTAGGGCCGCTGTTTCTCATCTTGGCTTTCTTATTTGTGTCTATCTCAATGACTGTGTGATTGTCCCAACTTCTCCATCCTCTCCCCCCATCCCCTCATAACTCCCTCTCCCTCCCTCCTTGTCAGGGTCACCGAGGCCACTGGCTCCACCACGGTGGAGACCCTGGAACCTGGCTATGAGAATATGGACCACTACAAGGTCAACTTCAAAGCAGAGGAGAGGGCCCTCCACCAGCTAGACTTTATCAAAGGTACTGTGTATGTTCACTGGTTGTGTTGTGTCGTTGTTCTCTTTTACTCTATCTCCTAAAGCAGGGGTCCCCAAACTACGGCCCACGGGCCGAACACGGCCCATCCCCACACTTGGACCGGCCCTTTGAACAACGTGTAATTTCTAACTGCAATTGCGGCATTGCACCGACGTGGTGGTGGGGGCGCTGTGTCGCAGATAATTGGAAATACATTTCCACCGTAAATTGATGCAGAAAGGGCACAAATTGCATCTAAATTCACCAGAATGCAAGAAATTAAGTGTTTGATGCTCGTTTAAGGACCCCCAGACAGCCCTGCTTCATGGGTCCCCCCGTGTATGATGAGGGTCCTCCCTCAAGTATCAGACTGTAAAACTAATTATATTTCATTGACATATCACTATAGGTATAAATTCCATCCAAATTCAACTGTTTAGACTTTGCTTGCATCCACCAGTGCTCTCCTGCGCGCAATTGCTTTGCGCAACCGCCTCCATTCCACTCCGTTCCATATTATTTTATGTTAGAGACCAACCCAGGCCCCCCATCACAGAAAGGAAAAATGATGTGGCCCTCACAGAAAAAAGTTTGGGGACCCCTGTCCTAAAGTATCGGCTTGTCTAGCACTTTAGACAACAATATCACATATGAAAGGCTTCTATAAAGTTCTGGCTCCTATTATCATCTATAGAGAGCTAACTATAGCCTTATCAGTGAAAGAACAAGACACAACATATGGTTTATTATTGCCGTTCTCTGCAGTGGAGGAGGAGGAGGTGGAGGAGGTTCCAGAGGATCCAGAACCTGAGCTGGACCCTGATCCAGAGCCAGAACCAGAACCAGAACCAGAGTGTGAACCAGATCTGGAACTGGAACCAGAGTCTATTTTAGAACATCCGGCGGCACTAGCACCAGTGGCGGCACCAGTGTCCAGTCTGATTCTGGAACCGGACTCTGTTCTACAACATCTGGCGACGCCTGTACCAGTAGCAGCTCCAGTGCCCAGTCTGATTCTGGAACCAGAGTCTGTTCTACAACATCTGGCGATGCCGGTACCAGTAGCAGCTCCAGTGGTGGCACCAATACCCATTCTGGTATCGGACCCAGAGCCTTTGGTGGAGCTGAAGCCTGAAGGCTGGGCATTGAAGGACCAGGAAGCAGAGCTGACGGAGGACGTCCGGAGCCAGGCAGAGGGCTGCGCTGACCCCATGAAAGAGGTCTTATGTGACCAAGAGTGGTTCGACACACAGCAGGTAAACACAGATATGAATCACATTATTCCCCACTCATATTTCTCCTCCTGGGAATCCCTAGATTCCTTGACAATACAGGAAGTGATCGATTTATTCACCAAAATATAGCAACATACATCAAAGATGTTGAAAGATGATGATGATGTTGTTGTTGTTGCTTTAATAATTTCTCTCTTCTCCACATTGGGAGACAATGAGAGGTGAAGAGGCAGGTTGACAGCTTCCAAAGTATCACCTCTGTACTGTACTGTAGCTCTCTTGCAGTCCTTTTGTGAATGCCCCATCTCTCCCTCCATCACAAAAGAATGAGCCTGAGGCAGGGCTGTGGCAGGAGGGGCATGATGCAGCAGGTGACTGTGAGGTCCTGGAGGGCCTGCTGGCAGACGTCAGTGAAGACACCAGGCTCCTCTACCCCAGCTGGTACAAACCCAGCAGCTGGCAGGTGGATCGCGCCCCCAGCAGCCTGACTACATCCAGCATTGAGCCTCTGGAGCTGCCAGAGAGCACCCCCCAACCAGCCAGGGAAGCCCAACCCCAGGCTCTGTCTCTGCCCCAGCCCTTACCCCCACACATACCCATGCCTGTCTGGATGGGTAACAGCTATACCCTCGCACCCTCCGATGACCAAGCCAGAGAGTTAGCATGGGAGTCGACTGGGTCCATGGTGGTGGGACCCCGTGGGTTTGTGCCCCTGGCTGGGGAGGGCATCCCTGGGCTGGGGGAGAGAGCTGCTGGCAGTGGGGGCAGTGTGACCCCTATGACCTCCACACCACTGCAGGTCAGTTTGGTCCAGTCTGGCCATCACCATAGACACCACCATCATCACCAACCACCAGCTCCACCAGCACCACCTCCACCCCTGCTGCAGCTGCTGCTACTCTTCCTCCTCCTCGTCTTCCTCACCCAGTCTCACCTGCATCATGGCCGTCACTGCCTCACCTCTGTCATCTTCCCTCGCTCTGTGTTTTTGTCAAAAGGATGGACCTTCTTAACAGAGTCTTTACAAGTGCCTCATAGTGTAGATCGTATCTTATTCACCTATAGTCATGGTTAGTAAAGGGAGAAAAGCATCATAAGCGAGTGAAAAAGTATTCCCAAAAACAATCATGCTTTTTTTTTAATCAATTCTGATCTTGGTCAAGTAAGTTATAATTGTATACTGGTAAGGATCTCATAGCATCCCCAAAGTGCTATCAGTTGAGTTTGTTGACCACTCGGTCACCTCATATATATATATATATATATCACTCTGACGTTGAGGTATCTTGTCTGGATGCTAAATGAGTGGTCCTTCCATATCTCATGGTGATCTTTGTCATTATCAGCCTGTTCTCCATTACATGTTCTTTTCCCATCACTGCCATCTCTCTCCAGGCTGTCACCCTCTTCTTTTACCTCCTGGCCCTGGTGGTCATCCTCCAGAGGGTGTGGTCATACATCGGGTGCATCATATGTACATAGAGCAGCAGGAGGGATGGAAGTGTGTTTGAAAACGAAGGTACTGGTCTTGTGAAGCAATGGAGGGTTTGGGGGGGGGGGCTGCATATACAGTAACACTGCATTAGGTTTCCTTTGAATGTCATGTCATTACTGTTTACTACTAACTCCTATTTACAATTCTGTTTACCGTATTTGTTGGCATGAGCCAGTGGTATGTTGTCAGTGGGGCATTTCTAGGTCTGAATTTCTCCAGTAGTCTTAATGATCATGACTGGCTGCTTTATCATATAGACCTACTGGGAAATTGACATGCAATCCATGGCATAACCTTGAAGTGTGAAAATGAGAATGAGTGACTAGTTGGGAAACTGGCATGTTGGTGCCTGTTTGAGTCAAACATAGACGGCTTGTCCTGTTGAGTTCATGACGATTGGCCTGGAGAACTGTGTGTCCACGGTCAGAGGGGGAACAGTGAGAAAGTGGAGGAGTGGAGGGGTAGTAGAGAAAACAGAGAGGGTTATCCAATATTTCATCAGCTTGGGGCCTGACTTCAGCAACAAGCAGAATTCCTTCCTAAAGAGAATGAGCCATGAGGATCAATATGGTTAGAAGCTACTGTAGTGGAGGTGGTTTGGAATCACGTTCATATGATGAGGTAGCCCTGCCTGAGACAAGTCTACTCAAGTGTTGCCCTCAGACCTTGAGGATGTCCTCTTGGCCTTATGGTAGGCGTTTAGGTATTCCATGTGGGAGACTCGAGTTGGAACAAGCTTGGTTATCAATCTCTGTTCCCTCCCTCCTCCTCTAGGGTCATTCCCCTACAGTGGGACCTCAAGACGGGAGAGGGATGGAGCAGAGCATTGACACTAGCTTTCCCCCCAGCTCTACTGTTCCCTGGTGGCTGGAGATGTAGAGTCATAAGTCAGACAGGGAGTCAGGTGGGTGACAGCAACGTAAGGCAGTATGTTGTTTCACGTGTATGTAAATAAAAGGTATACCGAGGTTAACAAAGATTTTTACCTAGTAATGACTAAATGAGATGTCACCAAGAATCATGGGGCAAAGGGACAGTTGTTTTTTCAACAGTTGAGTTGGTGCTGCCAGCTCATATCTGTGTTTTCTTTATGTTTAACCCCCCTACTATCTCGTCCCACTTAATCAACTGAAAGTTTGTGGTCAGAAGGACAGTAGGCCTACTTTGACTTGTGAATAGTGAGGGAAGGTTTAGGGTGTTGTGCTCTTCTCTGAGGTTAACATTACTTTCGCTTTTCCATGCCGTGTCATACAATGCTTCTTGCATGAAAAAAGCTTGCCGTCACCAAGACATTCAAGACATTCTGTGTGGTTGCTAAATGGTGTACTGTCTTGAATATGCAAATGTAAACATGTTCAGTTGGTTATAGGCCTTAATCCTACCTCTTTATCTGTGTCACCGTGCATTGGAAGCCATCTGCCAATTTCTCCCTCTCTCTTTCTCAGACTGGATCTGCTGGGAACCACCCTCAGGCTGGCCTCTCCTCCCCACCAGTCAACACCGACACCAACGAGTCCCCTCGTCTCAGCTTCTACTTCTCCTGGCTCAACGCTCTCTCCAAGAAGAAGAAGTGACTGACAACACCTGCTACACAGAACGTCTGTCTCAACGTGCCACGGGAAGGCAGGAATACACAGACAGAAAACCACACACCCTCTTCACTGGATATTCACTGGTTATTTTGTGTCTAAATTGTGGTGCTGTCAATTGGTTTTGTACTGATAAAACAATGTACAGTACCGACGCTTTTCCACTAGCGTACCGTACCAGAACCCGTGAGCCCGATTTGTTTTGCTTTCCCCACTGCCAACTGGGCCGTACCGGGCCGTAGTACCCATACTGATTTTAAGCTACCCTTCCCGACTCGGAGCGAAAGGTATTATCCGTGCTACGATGTGACGCTGCAGACCGTTGATTGCTCAATGGAAATCGTCACAATAACGTCATCCCAGGTTGATATTTCAGTTCACCGCTAACCGCCATTTTTAAATACCACAACAGATTCCACTCTCAGCAAATTCGCTTCGGGTTTTGGTGCTCAGCAGTAGAGGCAGCACTCGAGTTGACCCTGAAATAAAAACGGTCAAAATCATCCCCCTTCTAAAACTGCCATCCCCCCTTTGCATCCCTTATGTCATTTTATCAATGAACGTGGTATTACTGCGGAGATTGTATGAGCGCCCCGGCGTCAGTCCAATGGAAGCGTCAAGCACAGCCTTTCCATAGAAATACATCGCTCCCTGTCTAACGTTATATATCTAACGTTACATGTTTTAAGGCTGATCTGTGCATGATAGTGCTGCATTTTGTCATAATTCATGTCGCATTTCCCCCCATTGAGCTGTATAGCGGCACTTATTAAAGTGAAGTGATCTTATGACCCTTAACTCCTCCTACTGTCCAGGCTCGCTCCAGGTCTGTTGTGTATAATGGAGAAGCGTTTCTGAAAGTACGGTACGGGAAGATACAAATGCGTGCCGTGCCGGTCTGGTCAATGGAAAAGCGGCATATGAGTTGGGTTGAAATGTTGAGTATGTTTGTGATTAACTAGGTCTTAAGGATTTATTTTTTACTTCATTGATTGTTATCATGTGACAAATAACTTTCCCACGGCAGTGTTATCTCTAAAAACTGTTTTATAGTGTAATACTTTATGTGGTTTTGTAGTTCAGCAGGTGCATGATAGATTTTTGTTCCTAATTGTTGTTGAATGTATCTAATGAATAAATAAAATACAGTGTGTTTTCAAATCGACCCCATCTTTGCAATGCCTTAAGCCTTGGTTATACAAAGAAACTTTTAGTTTATTGCACCATCATGCTTTAGTGCTAATCAGCATCAGTACCTATTTCAGCATCAGTACCTATTTATATGTAGTATAATTATTATAATAATTGAGCAGAGATGTAAAAGAAGATTATAAATAAAATTAAATATAAGAAGATAAAAGTAAAACAAAACTATTTATCTGTCTGTCTATCTGTACAGTCCATTATGTCCTTTGCAGTTCTGATTTTTTTAATCTGTCCAGTCCAGTTCATACAAATAAAAGAAACATGTGTAAAATTGCATGTTATTGAACAAATATTTATATTGGAAAGATCAAAATTAATTCTCCGAAATTCTATATGCTTTCTGTTTGAGAATGTAAGTCCTTAGGGTTAGGGTAACATTAGGGTCAAACCCTAATGTGACTTCAGCAAAGAGGAGGAGATATTGTGATCCCATCACGTTCCATTTGTCGCTTTTATTTTGAAGTGGAGAAACCGGAAGTCTTAATGGAGCTAGATTGTTGATTTGACTCAGAGGAGATCCTCCAATCAGATCAGACCTGTTCTACTTTTGGCGTAGAAATCAAACTCTATGAAAACGTGTGTGCACATCGCCACCTGCTGTGTAAATGAATGCACTGCTCTTTCGTAGATCATCTGCATTCAGAGCCGTCGTTATAATAAATCGGGTTATTATTTGTAAACTGTGTATTCATTCTTGTTCTTGTACTGGGTACAGCTTAGAAATTCAAATGTTGTCATGAAAATAACTCAGAGCTAGCATGACATAAAACGTGGTTGACTGGACAAACTAGATGTCAATGTCAACTAGATGTCAAACTAGATGACAAACTAGATGTCAATCGCGATGACGTCATAGTACCAATGGTTTCGCGGGTGACGCCACAAGTGATAATCGGCAGGACAGACGTGGTGCTCATTTCTGCAAAGATACCGTATGGAACAAGCTTCTAACGGAAAACAGGCAGGCTACTTTTACTATCAACCTTGCGTTTTGCCATTTATTTACAATGTGGTTGAATGGTTATGGTGTACTCAATGTTTCTGCTGATTGTAACTGTCAACTTTACTGTAACTCTCAAATATGTGTGTGTGTAATCAGGCTTAGTTCACACAGAAAATACAATTGTTGAATTCACCTAGGAATTGACCGAATGGCCATGTGTAGCAGAGTTGCATAGCTGAGTTGTTTTTTCTATTTCAGAAGAAAGCCTCTGCGGCTCCTCAGCCAATGGGGATGCTCCCTTAATTAGTCAAGCATCCTCATCCACCGGAGGGGAAGCTCCCTCAGATTTTAAGAATGCTTTGAGCAGATTGCCTGCAATGACCAAACTTCCTGTCTTACCGGGAGTTGGCCTCACATTGACCAGGTTGAGCCTGGGTAAAAAGGTAGGCCCTGTGACACACTACACCTCATTTCATATCAGAATACCATAAATGAAAAGAGAGTAGACATGTAGGCCCTGTACAGAAAGAACCAATAGCTTCTACTCCCAGGACATGAGTAGACCTGAAAGGACAAGAGGTATAATAAGCAAGCAAGGCCAGATAAGCAAGGCCCTGTCCAGAAACATAGGCCCCTACTCCCAAGACACTTGTATTTGAAATGACTTTGGAGAGGCTTGTCAAGACCTAGTCCATTACTCTCAAGACATCAGTATATCTGAAATGACTGGAGAGTTGTCAGCAAGATGGCAAGAAGAGAGGTACTAGTAGATTTCACCTATTCTGTTTTAGGGCATGTTTTAGTGACTAACATCTCATTTGAATCAAGGTTTGACACTTACAGCTATCTAGTCCATTCAGCAAGTCTCTGTGGATTGAGCGTCAGTCTAGTGTGTCATCAGTGTAGTGTTTGATGACAAGCAATTTCTTTGATGGGACACCTGCAAAAGTGTAAATTACAGTCCATGCCTTATCAGATTCAGATTAGTTTTACAATCCTTCTTTAAAAGGGCATGATGGTTAGAGCAAAACACAAGGGCCAAACACCATCATGTTATACCTGCTTTCCCTCCATCTAGGCCTGTTGGAGCAGATAATGAAGAAATGTTTCATTTTAAAGTGACCTGGGCATCATGAGGTCACCCTCATCATTGGACATTACTCTTTTCCTCTTTGTTTCTAACAAATAGGGACAGACTGTGGTGCAGTAAAAGTAAACTAGTAATGTTATTCCTCCAGTTGTTTCAACCAACAACCGAATTTAAGCTCAGTGACCCCAACTGTCACTTCATGAGGCCCATAAAACTGAACCTAATGATGTCAGAACTTATTGATGTGACAGGATACACTTTAATCCAGACCATGTTCATTTCTCACACAATGTGGTCTCTTCCCAAGGTTGTATGCTCATTGAATGAGTACAACACCTTCAACCAGTACCTGGAGACTCTTAAAACTGACCGGCTCAAACTGGTTGAAAGGGACGTAAAGCACGAGGTCAACAAGGCGAGGTACCTGAAGGAGGTCAAAGACAAGCGGGACAGCAAGGTCAAATGTTGCACTTTTATACTTTACAAAGCTCCCCAAAACATAAAAAACTAACAACACATTCAGTTTCAGAAATGCAGTAACCAATGTGTGTGATGTCAACATGTATGATGTGTCTGTTTTAAGCCATGGAAGCTATATAAAAATGTCCCTAGAACATGACAATAAAGCTTTAGCATTTTTGCACTTGAATTTCACAAGAAGGGTGATAGCTTCTGTGACAATCCAATTCAATAACCTTGTTTTTACCTTGGACATATTCAAATAATGTTTTTCCTCACAGAAAATCAGTATGAATCTAAAACGAACACAAGCCATTCAGCAGAGACAAATGCAGGAGATGGTGAATAATATGCATGAGGATGAAAGCATGACAGAAGCCAGTAATGGAAAAAGGCTTCTGGATGAAATATTTGACACACCACAAGCTGGTAAGATTTCACATGAAGTCATGGGATTTCTTTGAAAGTTTAAAAGACCATGTCAAATCAACATCAAGTATCTATAATCTTTGATTTCTGTAAAAGCTCCTGGTCATCGGCTCCCTCCTCCACCTCCTCTTTCTAAAACTGAAAAAGATTGTTTCATTGTCATTTAATATTATCTGTATTTATAGTGATGACACCTATGGACGGGCATTCCCTGCTCCAAAAGAGACGAGCCCTGGAACGCCTTGCACCTCTGCCCAACAAAGCCAGACTGAAGCTGGAGAAATCATACAAGGCAGAACAGGTACAGATGAAATAAGATTGTGATATTCTGGATGTATGTAAATTGCTGTTATTCATTATACACCTTCAAGATCACACATTGTTCCTTAAAATGTGTCATAACTTGTAATTACACTAGTAATGTCAACATGTATGATGTGTCTGTTTTAAGCCATGGAAGCTATATAAAAATGTCCCTAGAACATGACAATAAAGCTTTAGCATTTTTGCACTTGAATTTCACAAGAAGGGTGATAGCTTCTGTGACAATCCAATTCAATAACCTTGTTTTTACCGTGGACATATTCAAATAATGTTTTTCCTCACAGAAAATCAGTATGAATCTAAAACGAACACAAGCCATTCAGCAGAGACAAATGCAGGAGATGGTGAATAATATGCGTGAGGATGAAAGCATGACAGAAGCCAGTAATGGAAAAAGGCTTCTGGATGAAATATTTGACACACCACAAGCTGGTAAGATTTCACATGAAGTCATGGGATTTCTTTGAAAGTTTAAAAGACCATGTCAAATCAACATCAAGTATCTATAATCTTTGATTTCTGTAAAAGCTCCTGGTCATCGGCTCACTCCTCCACCTCCTTCTAAAACTGAAAAAGATTGTTTCATTGTCATTTAATATTATCTGTATTTATAGTGATGACACCTATGGACGGGCATTCCCTGCTCCAAAAGAGACGAGCCCTGGAACGCCTTGCACCTCTGCCCAACAAAGCCAGACTGAAGCTGGAGAAATCATACAAGGCAGAACAGGTACAGATGAAATAAGATTGTGATATTCTGGATGTATGTAAATTGCTGTTATTCATTATACACCTTCAAGATCACACATTGTCCCTTAAAATGTGTCATAACTTGTAATTACACTAGTGACAACATTGTATTAATTTGTTATGACCTTATTAATACTGACTTATTAATAAGTTATTACCTAGTACCTTAGTAATTGCTGTAATGTGTTGTAATGGAGCAGAGTGGTTTGTATTATTATTATGCAAATGGTTTAAAGACTAACTATTCCTCTGGTGTAATAACAAACAAGTGGAATAACAAATGTTGTTCTTTATTCTAATTGTACTAAATGTGTAAGTTTCACTCCATAATTGAATAATAAATTGTTGTTACTAGAGTAATTACAGTGTAACTACAGTACATAGGTGCTCATGTTATATAATACTATATTTTTGTTACTAGTGTAAATACAGTGAACTACAGTACATAGGTGCTCATGGTATATAATACTATATTTTTGTTACTAGTGTAAATACAGTGAACTACAGTACATAGGTGCTCATGGTATATATGTTCCCCATTGTTTTATGATAGAGCTCCTCATCAGTAGGAAGTGAGGTACCTAGTCAGGATGGAGCTGTGGTCCCTACAGCTGATTCTCACACAGAAAGACAAGGCTCTGTAGTCTCTACTAAGAACACTGCATCTGATGGTTCACAGAAACCTAAAACCAAGGACCCTGCGGTTCCCAAGGCCTCCATCAGGCATCACGTTGTTCAGTCTAAAGTGACTCAGGGGAAGAAAATGTCTCAGGCACAGCTGAAATCAGTAAGGCATGCTACCCTAGATCATCTAGGCACAACGGGTGTCAAGAAGCCGCTAGCTGAGTTAATCAACACTTCAGCACAAGGGTCAAATCCAGCAGCACAACAGGCTTCTAGTGTCAGAATGTTGAACATGTTGTCTGACATGTTGAAGTGTGTTTCTCGGGTGGTCAGTCCTTTTAAATCCAGTGATGGGACTATCTGCAGGCTTCTCGGGGGGAATAAAGACTGCCTACAGCTCAGTGATCAATCTGATGACCCATTAGAGGAGCTGGCCGTGAGTGAAGAAGAACTCAACAGCCATGTGACAATGTTGATCACTGGTGTTTTGGAGGAAGCCAAGGAGCGTATCATCATGAACACTGAACAGTCCCGCGCCAAAGCATTTCGAGTGGCCTCTGCAAAGGCAAGCAAAATTGCCCTGGATTTGATTACTGATCTGCTGGAGGGCGTTAAGGAAAATATAATGCAGGGCAACATCCAATCACCTACGATGTCGGCATTAGAGATGGCACATGCTGAAATAGAGGAGGCTTCCTCAAAAGCATTGATTGGCGGTGAGCTGGGCGCCTCCAAGAGAGGCCTATCTGCCAAGGGCAGCAAAACAGCTAGCAAAGCTGTGTGCAGTATTTTTAGTGACATGGAAACTGATGTGATGATCCAGTCTCCCTCTTCATCGCCCACAGAAAAGGATGAGATGCTAGCTGAGGTTACCAAAGGGTATCCAGTGAAATGGATGGAGTCCTCAAAAATTGAGGCAATTGCTGATGATTTAGCAGAAAATGTCATTGATATACATTGTGAGATGGCACAGACTGGGCAATTGCCATTACTGGATACTGAGGGCCCATTAGAGGAGCTGGCCGTGAGTGAAGAAGAACTCAACAGCTGTGTGACAATGTTGATCACTGATATTTTGGAAGAGGCCAAGGGGCGTATCATCATGAACATTGAACAGTTCCGCGCCAAAGCATTTCGAGTGGCCTCTGCAAAGGCAAGCAAAATTGCCCTGGATGTGATTACTAATCTGCTGGAGGGCGTAAAGGAAAATGTAATGCAGGGCAACATCCAATCACCTTTGATGTTGGCATTAGAGATGGCACATGCTGAAATAGAGGAGGCTTCCTCAAAAGCATTGATTGGCGGTGAGCTGGGCGCTTCCAAGAGAGGCCTATCTGCCAAGGGCAGCAAAACAGCTAGCAAAGCTGTGTGCAGTATTTTTAGTGACATGGAAACTGATGTGATGATCCAGTCTCCCTCTTCATCGCCCACAGAAAAGGATGAGATGCTAGCTGAGGTTACCAAAGGGTACCCAGGGAAATGGATGGAGTCCTCAAAAATTGATGCAATTGCCGATGATTTAGTGGAAAATGTAATTGATATACATTGTGAGATGGCACAGACTGGGCAATTGCCGTTACTGGATACTGAGGGTGCCACTGAAGCAAGTGCTGTTCTTGGACCAATTCAGAGTGAGCTCTCTGAAAGTGCTGGAAGCCACACACCGTCCCCACTCTCCACTGTTGCCTCAAAGATGGAAGTTATTGCCAAGAGTTCACATTGTAAGGGGTCTGTGTCCATGGAAGAGCAGCAACAGGGCATTTCCCGAACATCCTCACGAATAACTATGAGTGACCGGGAACGCTCACTGAACTATTCATCAAGTGTGACTGATGCAGAGAATCAGAGGATATCTGTCACAGATGAAGAGGAGGGGAAATCCACTTTTCCGCTCCTCCAGACGTCCTCCAAATCGATCCTGAATGTCAACAGCCTCGTTACCACAGACGGACAGGTCAAGAAGCTGATGTTGCCATGGTGTCCATTGCCTTGCCTGAGAAAAATTCCAAAGGTCCCCCCGAAGAAGGTGAAAATTAGGTACATTATTTTTAGAAATCCACTTTTCTTCCCGGCTGAGACCATGCCATCAACCAGTCCCTCCTCGTCTGATGGAGACTCCACTCCTGAGAAGGCCCTGAGTCAGGCTGGCTCAGTTGAGGAAGGAGTGGATGAGAACTTGCTGGCCTGCCAGGCCATGATCTCTGTTCAGGACACCATCAGTGCATTTCAGCCCATTGCACCCACCCCACCCACCTCACGCCCTCCATCAAGCCGTGGTCCATCTACTAGAAGAAGAACTGTCTCCAGAACCTCACCTCAGAGAGAGAGTGAGAACTGAGAGGGGCTATATTTGGTACTGAAGAGATGGGCCGGTCCTAGGCATTTAGGTGCCCTAGCCAAGAGTATGATTTGATGCCTCCCCCAAAAATGTTGAGGCGCCACCACCACCACCACCACATTAAGCCACCAGTACTGCCTCATCACCACCCACACATTCAACAGTAAGAATATGGACAACAATGGTTTCAAGACAAAAATAAAAAAAAATTATAAATTAAAGACAGCGGCTCTGTCATTATGTAAAGCGCATTGAGTCGCATCTTGTGAGAAATGCGCTATACAAATAAAACTTGATTTGATTTGATACCCTTGCTCACCATTCTATGATTGATTGAATGTTTATATTGGATCACATTAAAAACAGTTGCATGTAACTTGAAAGCTGTGTGTGTTTGTGTTGCACCTACACGCTTCATAGTTAAAAATGTCGTTTTTAGAAAACATTCTCTTGAAAGCATACTCATGATCATGGAACAATTGAGACTCCATAGTAAAAGTGAAAAGTAAGTAAGTAAGTAAAGGTTTATTTATATAGCACCTTTCATACAAGAAATGCAGCTCAAAGTGCTTTACAACAGGAATAAAAACATAAAGAGAATATAATAAAACATATACAAGCATAGAAGGAATATGAAACCAATTTAAAAAAGGGAAACAAAGTACAACCTCTGCCTTAACACTTAGTAACCGCTATCCATCTTCTCATCAGCAGAATACCTTTCCCTATCCATTTCATCTCCCTACCTTACAGTCTTTCTGTACTTCTCACTGGCTTTCAAGTTCAAACATGGCTGACCTTGCACCAAAAATCCAGTATCACCATTGCAGTTTCTTTCTTTTGCACTTACTCAAACCTTCTGACAACGTACAATCACCTCTTTCTCATCGATCCGGTACCGTCAGATCACAGTATTTTAACCAACTGGATTTGTAGCCTAACTGTTGTGTCTCTAGACCAGGGGTGGGCAATTAATTTTCACAATGGGCCACATGAGAAACCGGGACTATTGTGGAGGGCCGGACCAGTAGGCTGAACTTAATTCTGCTCAATATTACTTTTATCGCTTTATAAAAAGCAGTAAATTATATGGTTTTGACTAGCTGCTACTGGTAAGAATACATGTTACGATAAGGCTATGAAAATGTGGAGTAGGTCAAATATAGAAGAGCAAGAGGACTCATTTAAACACAGGGAAGTAAATGCAGCTATAGTTTTGACCTTTTGCAACATCAGTTTGTGCCTATTATTTATTAACATTACATACATACAACATTACGACTCACAGTGTAGTATTTCTACCTTCTGAAATGATGGCTAGGACTGGTGATATCAAGCGAAAGGTTCTTTATATACAAATCTGCTGACATACACTTGTGATCACTTTCTTTTTCAATAAAACGAGCTATTAGATATTCACTTTCAATTCAATGTACAATTCACATTTCTCAAAAACAACAAACTGTCAACTTATATGACGTCTTTGTACAAGACATTCTGGAACCTGCAGTTCTTAAATAAATAAATCCTCTTACACCTACACCTTTTTGGACCTCACACAGGGCCGGCTAGGGACAGCCATAGGGCCGCATGCGGCCCGGGGGACGTAAAATGCCCAGGTCTGCTCTAGACACAGCAGCGCCAAGTCCCAGTCACTGGATTTGTAGCCCAACTTGGCTTTGTGGTACCAATGTTATCCCACCACAGTCTGTGAAGTTAAAGACCATGTGCATTACTGTGTAAAAGATATAATAAATAAATAGATAAAACATTTAAAGTGCAGCAGCTGGAAAATGAGCAGTAGGCAGGTGCAGATGAGCTATTTAAAGGCTACATTGAAGAAGTACGTTTTTAGCTTTCTTTTTAAAATATTTAGTGAGCTGGCTTCCCTGATCTCTAAAGGTCATGTGTTCCAAAGCTTTGGGGCATAGTTGGCAAAGGCTGCGCTCCCGATCTTCTTCTGACTGTTGCTGGGAACCTCTAATAAACCTGCAATAGATGATCTTAGTGTTCTTGAGGGCACATAGTTGACAAGGGAATTAACAATGTACTTTGGTCCTCGCCCATTAAGGGCTTTATATATAAGGAGGAGGACCTTGAAATTAACCCTACATGTTACTGGCAGCCAGTGCAGAGTAGCTAAGACCGGAGTAATGTGCTCTCTCCTCTTGGTTCTGGTTAAAAGTCGAGCTGCAGAGTTTTGAATGAGCTGAAGTTTCGCAGTAGTTTTTTTTAGGAAAGCCAGTAAAAAGTGAGTTACAGTAATCAAGCCGGCTTGAAACAAAGGCATGATTCAGTTTTTCAGCATCTTTTTGGTTTATAAGTGGTCTTACTTTAGCAATGTTTCTAAGGTGGAAGAATTATGTTTTCGTCACCTTGTTAATATGGGACTTGAAGCTTAGATCTGAGTCGAAAATAACACCTAAACTTGTAACCTCAGGTTTAATCCACGATGTCAGTTTCCCCAGATTATTAAACAGCATTTCCCTTTTTGCTTTAGGGCCGATCAGTAGGCCGATCAAAAGGTACCATATACAAGGGACAGTCTTGTCTGAAATCAGGGTGGGTGAAGCAATATCTTGTTTTCTCTGAACAACAATAAGCAGCAGAGTCCGGAATTAAGACTTCCGGACTTCTAAATAAAAGTATGAGGTAAGAGCTCACTGCAAAGTGATGGGTTCTGGGATAGAAATGTTATTGAATAGAAATGTTTTAGACAGAATACTGCTGTATTGCCACTGCTGTATTGCCAATGCAATAGGACTGACCGTATGGACATTTACTGAGTATTGCTGTATTGTTGCTGGGCAAGATAGAATTTGCAGGTTGTGGAAATGTACTGCTTGGAAGTAGACTGTGGGAAAGTTACAGTACTTGAAGAAGCTCCAGTTTGCGTAACATTTCCATAGACGCAGGTAAGCGTACTTGATACTGCGCCAGCACTTCTTTTAAAAAACTCCATGCATCGTATTAGGATTCTCTCCTTCATTTCAGGCTCCAACGTACTTTTCTCCAATTGCATCATGAACATGGTACCCAGATCCGCATCCAGATGTGAGAGGAAAGGACTGCGGGATTTGAGGTCAAGTGCCCTGAGTTGACTGTCACTGTTCATGCACAAGACGCTTGGCTTAACAATTTGCCGCAGAGTTGGCATGTAACAGTCAATCCAAATCCAAACACACCCAGTGAGTCTCCCGTTTCCAACTGAAAGTATTTATTCACAGTTTTTATTTCAATCATAACAGGCCGGAGAAAGTGTGTGTAGGTTTATGGCAGAATGGCATACTAGCATACTACTCATACTAGATATGACGTAGATTTGAGCATGCAGAGCGTTCACACTGTACAGTATGCAAAATTTGGTTATGAGAGAAATCTAGTATGTATACTAGATTTAGCCAAATCTTTGAGTATGCGATCGATGCATGCTATTCCTACTCAACATCCCCAAAATGCATTGCGCGTCTGTTCAGGTTTGTCAAACTGCGTCATACAAACTCGTCATACAGCTGTTGTTTACAATGGTCCGAGAGCCTGGAGACCGAAAGCTCGCAATAAACATAGTTTTTTGCACAGATTTGAGTGTGCAGATGCTGCTTTTTTGCACTCTATTTGATACTCTTCAGCTGCAGCACCCCAGCTAAGTCTGATCACGGATGAGCGGTGGTATTTTCACTATATTTGGAATTTACATGGTGAAACGCATTCTTAGGGGGTGTTCACACTTGACTTCTTTTTTTTTTTAGAAAAAAGCGCAGGATTCAGCGCCTTTTCACCACCTTTTTACATACAACCCATGGGAAAAAAGCGCAGCCTTCACCGCCTTTTTCCCAGAATGCATTTCGCACCGGCTAGCAGCGGGCAATTTAAATCGTCCATTTTAAACCTCCATTGGCTAAAAGCTGTAATTTTGGCAATACAAGTGTTAACATGTCATTTTATGAAGTTTTAATATTTTTTCAGGCGAGAAAGTAACCATATATATTCCCAAAATATGTCCAGTTTATCAAAATAACCTGATCTGATCTGACGGTTTTTTCGTCTTCTGTTCGCTAGCTGCGTTCGTAAATTCGCCCTGGAAATCTGATCAGCACTCATGGAATGCCTCTTGTCCAATCAAATTACCTGGTCCCTTTATGATGTTGAACCCAGTGTGCGCTCCGGCACTCTCAGAGCGAATTTACGAGCGCACCCTGCGTTGCTTACAGTATATCTCAAAAGTGAGTACACCCTTGCAAATATTCTGTCATATCCTTTCAGGGGACAACACTATCTTAATGAAACTTTGATATAACTTAAAGTAGTCAGTGTGCTGCTTGAATAACAGTATAGATTTATTGTCCATTGAAAATTACTCAGTACACAGCTGTTAATGTCTAAACAGCTGGCAACAAAAGTGAGTACACCCCATAGTGAACATGTCTAAATTGTGCCCTGTTGTGTGGGTGTATCGGACATATATCACACAGTAGTATAGGAACAAACAGGGTACTTTATTTCTCTTCTTCACTCAACACGGAACTACCTTCTTCTTCTGTTCATACATAGTACGTATCACGTAACGCAACAGCGCCCTCCCTAGGGTCATCCTATTATAACATATAGGCAATGCAGTGTAGGCCTATTGTATGGACACAACATCTTCCCCTTTGCAACAAAGGATACTTCTGGTACTCTAACATGAGTATTCAACATAACCTAGAACATTCACATACTACACTCTGCATAATGTATGAAACCCAAAATAACAATTAAACTTCCACAGATTAAGCATATCTTTTCACTCACTTAGACATGACAAAGTCCCTAGTCCAACTAGGTGGATTTCTACTTCTGGTAGGTCTGAGTTGGGTACCTGTGTCAGAGTCCGGCGGTTTGTCAGTCCCTTGCTCAGTACAGTCCAGTGCATTGTCAGAGTCAGTACCTGGGGTCAACTCTGGCAGTGCAGATAAGCGTGAGGCGTTCCAGACTCTTCCATCATCCAGCAGGTAACTGTTTGAGCTTCTCCTGGTCACAATGGTCTTTGGTCTGGTGAACTTCAGTTCTCCTTTCTTTACTTTCCATGGCTTCCTAACCCGTACTTGGTCACCAGGCTGGAAGTCTGTTGCTTTGGCATGGCGGTGAGCATCTGTGTATTGTTTGGATTTTACTTGTTTTTGTTTCACTCTTTCACGCACAGCATGTTCATCCATGGAGGGTACAGGCATGTCTTTTATCACAAGCTTTGTTCTCATTCGTCGTCCGTGAAGCAGTTCTGAAGGGGATACTCCAGTGGTAGAATGAGGCGTTGCTCTGTAGTCCATCAGGAATGTTCTCAGAAATGGTTTCCACGGTTCTCCTTGGATCGATGCGGTCTGTAGGCAGTCTTTTATAACACGGTTAAATCTTTCAACTTCTCCGTTAGCTCTTGGATAGTAGACTGCTTATTTCAGGTGTGTAATCTCCCTCTTCTTTAGAAAGTCGGCCAACTCAGCGGAGACAAACTGAGGTCCATTATCACTGACCAGCTCCTTTGGATTCCCCTCTCGAGAGAAGATAGTGGTGAGGAACTGGATGACCGTAGCGGTGTCGGTGCGGGGAGCGAAGGCTACTTCAGGCCATTTGCTATAGTAGTCCACCAATGTTATGGCAAACCTACAGTCAGCAGGTGCTATCTCGAATGGACCTACGATGTCCACTGACACCTTCTCCCAGGCAGCAGCTGGTAGAGGTACAGGATGAAGTGGAGCATCATGGGTAATGGTCGTTTTATCATTCTGTCGGCAGGTCGTACAGTTCTTCACGAGTGTCTCTATTTGAGAGCCCATTCTGTGCCACCAATACAGTTCTCTGAGGCGCTGTTTCGTCCTCACAATGCCTTGGTGGGTTTCATGAGCAATGTCAATGAGTCTCTTCTGCAATGACTCAGGCACAAGCAACCGATGAGTACCTCTGACGATGCAGTCCTCCATGACTGCAAGCTCATGTCGAATCAGGAAGTATGGTTGTAAGTCAGGATCAAGGGTGTTTTTCTTTGAGGGCCAGCCCTCCCTAATCTGTGCACGGAGCTTTGTGAGCACTGGACAGGTGCAGCTGGCAGACTGGAAGTCATCCTCGGAAATAGCACTCAGAGCAGAAATAATGGATGCAACAGACTCTACATTTTCTGCAAATGCAGCATCTGTTTCAGGAAGTGGGAGTCTAGATAGACAATCAGCAACATTATTCAGAGATCCTTTTCTGTATTCCACATCATAGTGAAACTCCATCAGGCGAGCAGACCACCTGGCGATCCGTAGGCCAGCACGGTTGTTCCCTTTTGTTGTCAGTAGTGTTGTTAGTGCTTGATGGTCAGTGCGCAAACGGAATTTCCTTCCCCAGAGCCATGTACGCCATTTCTCAGCGGACCAGACGCAGGCGAGCGCTTCCTTCTCAACGATCGAGTACTTCCTCTCAGCATCCGACAGACTGCGAGAAGCGAAGGCGACAGTCTGTTCTTCACCCTTGTTGTCTAGTTGAGTCAAAACGGCTCCAAGCCCATAGTCTGAAGCGTCTGTGGACACAATGGTAGGTTTGGTGGGGTCGAAAAGAGCTAATGCAGGGCTGTTCACAATCAGCTGTTTGACTTGGTCAAATCGTCCTTGTGCCACATCGTTCCATTGGAATGTACTGTTCTTTCGCAGTAGGGCTCTCAGGGGCTCCACAATAGCAGCGTAATTCGGCACAAACTTACTGTACCAGGCTGTCAGACCCAGGAACGAGCGGAGTGTAGAAGGATCAGTAGGAGGCGGGGCCTTCAGGATTGCAGTTACATGAGAGTCATCTGGCAGGAGACCGTCCGGGCCAATCTTAGAGCCAAGAAAGGTCAAAGTAGTTTGACGGAACTTGCATTTATCAACATTGAGTTTCAGTCCTGCGGTGTCGATCTTGTGCAGCACAGCCTTGAGATTGTCGTCGTGCACAGCTTCTGAAGATCCATAGATGATTACGTCATCGAGGTAGCATTGCACACCCTTGAGGCCACTGAGAATCGTCGACATCATCTTCTGAAACGCGGCAGGGGCGGAGCTAAGTCCGTAAGGTACTCGGCGGTACCTGTACAGGCCTTCGTGCGTAATGAAAGCGGTGAGCCCTCTGCTTTCTTCATGCAGCTTCAGTTGGTGATAGGCAGATTTAAGATCCAGTGTAGAGAAAATTATGGATCCACGTAGCTCAGACAGTATGTCCTCGATCAACGGCAAGGGATAGCCATCAACAACCACAGCTTTGTTAGGTTCCCTTAGATCAACGCACATGCGGATGCCACCAGTCTTTTTCTGGGTGACTACAATTGGGGATACCCATTCAGATGCATCGACTCTCTCAATGATTCCATTTTCCTCCAGGTTCTTCAGTTCACTTGTCACAGCGTCACGGACTGAAAGCGGTAAGCGTCTGAGCTTTTGCTGTACTGGCTTCACGTCTGGCTTTACCTTGACCTTATGTACAAAGTTTTTTGCACATCCAAACGCAGCTGGAGTTCCATCTTGCTGTTTGCAAGCCGTAGCGGAGGCTTTGGTTTGGTGGAGGGTTGCGCAGACAGTAGCTGTCTCGGTTATCAACTGTCCACCTTTTATCTGTAACTCAAGAGCAGTCACAAGGTCCATACCTAGTATAGGAGTTCCCGTTTTTACTATGTAAAAGTCTGTAGTTGCACACTTGTCCCGGAAAGTAATGTCAGCAGTAAGACATCCTAGCACATCCAACTTCTCTTTAGAATAGGTAACAAGTTGCACCTTAGGTTCACTTAGCCTACTCAAACTAAAATTATCCCTGTATACATTTTCAGGCAGTATAGAAACACCAGACCCTGTATCAACAAGTAGCTCAATCATAACAGTCTGTGCAGTAGGTGCAGTAATAGTAGTAGCACACATCAACTTATTCATGTCATAACCATTTCTCACAGATAAAACACGAATTTCAGGCACAACAACTTCATCATTATCATCTGTCACTTCATTTACAGACTTAGCAGAGGATTTGCATACTCTAGAAAAATGTCCCATTTTTCCACATGTCTTACATTTGCATTCTTTTGCAGGGCAGGATTTATCATTGGCAAGATGGCTTACTGACCCACAGCGGTAGCAGGTGGTGTGAGTCCCGTCCATTTTAGGCTTGCCGCGGTTTGACTTGAAATTGCCTGCCTTCATTTTCACGTGAACGGCAGCCACATCCCTAGTGTCAGCAATGGCTTTGGCGTCAGCTATGGCAGCTTCAGTGCGCCTCGCTACATCCAGAGTTCTGTCCAATGTCAGAGTCTCTCATTAACAGTCTTTCACGTATGCGCGGATTGTTTGTCTTCTCTACAATCTGATCGCGCAGCAGTTCATCCTGCATGGCGCCAAACGCACATTGTTTAACGAGCTCGCGCAGGGCTGCAACATAGTGATCCGTGGACTCACCGACAGCTTGTGCTCGTTGCCGAAAACGGTACCTTTCCGCGACAACATTCACTTTCGGAGAGAAGTATTTCCTCAAAGCACTCACAGTTCCAGTGTAGTCATCAGTAGCGAGTGGCAAGGTGCTGTAGATTCGTTGTCCTTCTGTTCCTAAGCAGTGAATGATCAGGGCTCTCTTCCTCTCGACGGCAAAGTCTTGTCCCCGATAGCTAGCAAGTAGTTGTCAAACAACCGTATCCACGCATCAAATGCTATCTTCGGTTCACCTGGGCACTCCAGGAAAGCGGCAGGAGGTTGCAAGGAAAGTAAAGCCATCTCCTCTTCTTCACTACTACTCTCGTCGCCACTTTGTTGTGTGGGTGTATCGGACATATATCACACAGTAGTATAGGAACAAACAGGGTACTTTATTTCTCTTCTTCACTCAACACGGAACTACCTTCTTCTTCTGTTCATACATAGTACGTATCACGTAACGCAACAGCGCCCTCCCTAGGGTCATCCTATTATAACATATAGGCAATGCAGTGTAGGCCTATTGTATGGACACAACATGCCCAAAGTGTCAATATTTTGTGTGACCACCATTGTTATCTAGCACTGCTTTAAGAGGTGATAACCACTAATAAGCTGCCAAACCAGAAGGTATATCATATCAAAACATAATCTAGGGATGTAAAGGAATAAAAAAAATCACATCTAGAATTTGCCCACCCAGATGGTAATGAAAAATGGTTTGGCCCAAGGACGATCTCGACTTCGTCACTTTTACCACGTCACGCGCGGTATCAACCAATGAAAATGCGTGGGGCATCAACCAATGAAAATGCGTGGGGCATCAACCAATGAAAATGCGAAACACGCCCCCATATTTGCATACAGATCTGATAATCGGGGAAAGAATGAAAGAATGAATGTGGAAAAGAAAGAATGAATGTGGAAAACAATGTGGAAAACAATGTGGAAAAGAAAGAATGAATGTGGAAAACAATGTGGAAAAGAAAGAATGAATGTGGAAAAGAATAAATAAATATAGAAATGTATTTCGTTATACTGTGTGTATTCATTCATTTATTTGTTCATACATTCATTTATGTGTCTATATATTTATTGTTAATTTTGACAGACTTGGTCCTCCATACAAAACTGCCATTCCAAATTTGTACGAGAAAGTGAAGGGTGACAAAATAGGTTTTATGATAATAAAGAGGCATGGTTTACTTCATAGGTTGCTGTGTTATTACATTATCTGGGTCACATAACAGTGAAACAGTAAATGGATTACACTTATATAGCGTCTTATTCCAAAGAGCTTTACAATGGCCTCTCATTCACCCATTCACACACACATTCAAACACCAATTTGAGTGGTCTCATACCTTTTTCCGGAGCTGTATAGTATAAGTAATTCATTATATTCTTAGAAATATAATAAAGCAAATGTAAGAGATATCCCTGAAAAAGTGTCATTAGAAAATTGAGTGAGGGTAGCATTTGGAATTACAAGTTTGTGCTAATGTTAAAGATGACATGGATTGGAAATGGATTTCCTCTGAATGCAGACATTGTTTAAAGATTTAAACACAAGTTGACCAAAAAGAATAAGACACAAAGTTTAAAACAGTTACTTTATAGTTCTAAAGAGTGGTAGGACAAATCCGGATGAATTTAGGAGTCACAAGTGCCTCCGTAATCCTTATTAGGTTGACATTCCTACCTTTTTTTGCTGTAAGCACAGTCTCTGTATTAGCTGTATTGTGTGACCTATTGTTCTATTGACACAGAAATGCTCTGTCATATACCTGCCTATTTGTATATCCCAGGTGTTATTGCATATATATAATATCTATGGTTATTTTTTCTAAATCCATTGTATATTTCTCATGTCATTTTGATAATGGATATCCTCATTTGAAAATGGAGCTGAAAGCGTTTTCTTGTAAATCCCCAAATAATTAGGGCTGATTGGAGAAGTCAATCCTAAATGGGTCAGGTGCTTTTGGAAGAGATTTAGGTGGCTATTCATAGTTTAGGAGCATGAGTAATATTGCTAATCCTGTTTGGAACACTTTCATACTGCGTTACTGCAGGTACCTCAACCTGCAGAGTAACACGTTCTCTATGAATTTGAATGTATTTATATGGAATGTAAATGTATTTACGGTATATGGAGAATGGTATATGAACAGTATACCATTATACTAACCATTAAACAGTAATAAATGGTAAGTTGATGAGTTTAGTTTACTGTATGTGAGATGAGGGGGACGAAGAGGACATTGATTATTCCATGAGCCCCAAGACTGCACAGCCTCAAATAGAAGAGACCCCAGCAGGTAGATACGTAGACATTGCTCGCTTCCACATTAGACCAACACCTGTCCCCCTCAATTATTAAACTTATCAACTTTTCAGTAATCCTCCACAATGCCTTACATGGTTCTGTGAAAAATATACATGCTAAATATTTGAATCTCATAACATGTTGTGACCTATTTAAACCCTGATAAAGTATAATCAACACATACAGTGGGGGAAATAAGTATTGAACACATCAACATTTTGTCCAGTAAATGTATTTCCAATGAGCCTATTCAAGTAAAACTTGCACCAGACTTTGGTATTAACTGAAACAATCCAGACAAAAAATCTTAACATTAAAGTCCATATGTAAATAAAATTATGTATAATTAAGCGGAATGAAACGGGAAAAAAGTATTGAACACACTAACTGAAATTAATTATATACTTAGTGGAGACGCCTTTGTTTGTAATGACAGCTTCAAGGCGCTTTCTGTATGAAGTAACTAATCACCCGCAGTATTCAGGTGTGATGTTGGCCCATTCCTCTACACAGATTGTCTTTAAATCTTGAAGATTGCGGGGCTCTCTTGTGAATCTGGATCTTCAGATGCTTTCACAAATGTTCAATTGGGTTTAAGTCAGGTGATTGACTGGGCCATTCCAACAAGTTGATTTTCTTTCTCTGAAACCAATTGCGAGTTTCCTTGTCCTGCTGGTCCATCCACGTTTCATCCTCAGCATCCTGGTGGATGGCAGCAGGTTCATCTCAAGAATCTCTCTGTACATGGCTCCATTCATTGTTCCTTCAATGATATGAAGTCTGCCAGTACCAGAGGAGAAACAGCCCCACACCACAATACTTCCAACTTCACTGTTGGTATAGTGTTATTTGGGTGATGTGCAGTGCCATTTCTCCTCCACACATGGTGTGTTGTGTGACAGCCAAAAAGTAACATTTTGGTCTCATCTGAACAGAGTACATGCTCCCAATAGTTCACTGGCTTGTCCAAATGTTGTTTGGCAAACCTTAAACAAGCTTCAACATGTATTTTTTTCAGTGGTGGAGTCTTGCGGGCTGAGCGTGCACAGAGGCCATGGCAGTGGACTGCATTGCCTACTGTCCTTTCTGTCACAGTTGTACCTGCTGCAAAAAAAACGTTTATAGCCCATCAATATATTCTAACCCAGCTGACATTAATTAGCACAGATTGGAGGTAGAGGCCTCCTAATTGGTGATGGTTTTTAGCTGGTTCCTTGCCTTTCCTTGCTGTGGTGTACTGCTATTTCTTAGTGTGTTCAATACTTTTTTCCTGTTTCATTCCACTTTATTACACATAACTTTATTTACATATGGACGTTTAGATTTTTTGTCTGGATTGTTTGAGTTAATACCAAAGTCTGGTGCAAATTTCACTTGAATTCACTTGGGGCTCATTGGAAATTCATTTACTGGACAAAATATTGATGTGTTCAATACTTATTCCCCCCATTGTATACAGTAAACCACCACAGGTACTGTATCTCTGAACTGTGGGAGGGGGGGGGGCATAGGTTTCCTAGGGCTAGGAGGGTCCATAGAGGTAGGCGGGGTCTGTACTATTACTGCTGAGAACTTATAAAGCCAGGAATCACAATAGTGTAGTTGAGAATTTGTCCGTCTGTAGTTGCAGTTGATAAAAGGGGTATTTTACGAAAAGGAAGCACACTCAACATGAGGGCAACTATAACTCTGGCAGCGGTGGTACTGCTGGTTGTGATTTCATCTGCTGTGGCAAGTAAGTACAGTTTCTACAACCTCATAGCTGACATTATTTTTCAGTAAATAATATAGACAATTCACAAATATGTTAGAACAGGAATTATAGTTAAATTTTTTAACAAAAGGGAATTACACAGGTCTTTTGTTCCTAAACTCAAGTCCTATAGTGCACAATGTTCATGTTTCCAATGGCCTCAGCATATTTTTTAGTTTTTAACAGATCGTCATTTTAGATTGTTTTAAAAACCTTCAGTAACATGTTGAAGAACTTGGTTCTTGCATTTCCAATAAGGATTTGAATTGAGTCACACTGGTCTTGGGCTTGGGTCTACCAGTGTCAGTGTCTATATGTAACAGGTGCCCCACAGAGCATGGATGTTACTGTAACACCTGAAGCTACATAGGCCATGAAGGAGCATCATCTGCCCTTTGAATGAAGATCTGTATGGATTTACATTACTTCTGAGTGGAATGGATACATACGTCCAACATGAAAACATTTGGAAGATGTTCAGTTGAAACATGAGTTTTGAGTGATTTGCCATTGAATATTTAAAAAATAACATGCCTGAAGCTTGTTAGCATCCTTGATGTGAATATAATACATGCATTCATATGGCCTGTAAGAAATGTTTACACAGTAATCCACACTGTCTTTAACATTGTGAAGGAGCAAAAGACTGGAGGGCATTTCAACAGTCAGCATAGTTTACATTAATCTAGAGTTAAGTAACACAGTCAGCGCCTATCAATTCTTCATATCAGGTTGGGTTTAATGACACTTATGGGTGTGATCAGTCCTTGTTATGATGATCAAATGCTTGATTAAGATTATTACCCTGTGATGTGATAGAGTTTTTGCAGGGGAAACATTTAATAATCCTCCCCTTTGTCCATAATCCAGAGAGGCTCCCCTCTTAGTAAAGTTACACATGCACACTCAGCTGACAGTCACATGGAGAGGATTGGATGGGATTGAAAAGCTTTATGAAAAGGCACCCACAGGCACCTATACTAGAACACCACCTTATGGTTGCAGCTGAAATTGACACTAACCCCTGCCCAGGTCAAATGGATATTCTAAATGTGTGGTGTGATAATAGAACCCCATAGATACAATGATACATGATTTCTGGACAATAATCTACTGGGGATGGGATCATTGATGATACATATATAGATGGGATGAGTTACCTTTATGGATGTGTTTATTGCCATATTCTATTCTGATATTTTAGAGCCCAAGAATCGCTTCACACGGCATCCATCATGGAATACTAGAATGTATCCAGTGTGGAAAGATGGAGACCCTCGTTATAGAGATGCTTGGAAAGGTATGCATCACTGTTTTGCTCTATTTAACCATTACGTAAAGGCAGCAGTAGTTGAATCATATCCTTTCAGACTTCTGTTTTTGTTGTTTGGTTGAGATATTTATTTATTATTTAGCTGCCTCTTCTGCTATAACCTGGATAAAGGCTGTTAATCCAATATCTTAAAAAACACTGACTGCTGGTTCATATAGGATACAAGACTACTGGGACACATTGATGTTCCTATCCCATGGCATCAGGTTTATGAATCAATATATAAAACAACAATGACTCCTCATTACACATATTTCAATTTAAAATACTGTATACAATTATTGCAAAGGCAAAAAAAACATATTAATCTAAAAAAAAAAAAAAAAATGTATGTATGTATGAATGTATTATTTTACAAAAAGCACTATTTGGTATGTAATCGACATAATCATTCTCATAGCAAAAATATTCCTTTTTAGCTTAAAATCTTCACAGGTTAGCAAGTGTCAGGAACTATGTGAGACATCACAGCACAATTGAAAAATATATGGCACAAGGAAAATAAGAGAGGGTGGTATATCGTGAGCGATGGGATGGGCTGGGAGCAGCTGAGGGATGGAATTAAAAAATAAATCAAATCTCTTGGGGCAGGGGAAAAAAAATACTCGAAATGATGCAAGCAATGCTATCGAATACAGTATAACAAAAGAAAACAATAGCTAAATACATTTCTCATATCCAGTATAATTCTAACCTGCCAAACAGGTGGAAAGCTGAAATTCATTGTGGGCAATGATGCACCAACCCTGACTAAAGCCATGGTAACCTTCACCATCGACCTGGAGTTCCCCCACAACCAGAAGCTACTGCCCAGTGGAGAGGTTGTATGGGACCAGGACTGTACTGTTAATGGTGAGCCATTCTCCAAGGAGGGTGTTTGACTGCCATGTGAGATGGATAAAGTACGGTGCCATCTTACAATGTTCTGTTGGCAAGAGACATTATGGGGTTAAATCCACCATATTCTATAGTCTGACTGAAAATGAAGCAGTAACAAAAACATTCTCTGCTTTCCTCTAGGAACCAGTTATAAGGGCTCTGAGCCTGTGTACCCTGCACAGAACTCAGACTCCAACGGTGTCTTCCCTGACGGCACACCCTTCGAGAAGGGTGACAAGAAGCCTAGCTATGTGTTCGTATGGAAGACTTGGGGTGAGCACAGCTGCCTTTTCACTGTTCCAGGTTAATAATACCTGTATGTTAGCTACTGACTAGGGACTTGTTTTCTTCCTGGACATGTCACCTGACCAGGTAAAACTCTACCTGGAGTTTTATCTTTGACTAAGTATCTTGCATGCCTGCTACACTCAAAGCGGCTGCCGTGAAGGACACCAATCTATAACCCATGCATGTAAACCCATATAACCCATGATAAGGCCCTCTTCGTAACTAATTGACCTCACCTTGCCTCTCAGGTCAGTACTGGCAGGTGGTGTCTGATGGCCCTTCCTCCTCCCTCACTATCGGGACAGACAACATCCCCCTGGGCTCCTACACCGCGGACGTGGTCATCTATCACACCCGCAGCAAGGACAAGTTCATCCCTTTGGGCTACGCCTCCACAGAGTTCTCCATCACTGGTCTGCATCATTTTAAAGTCAAATGAAAAAAAAATATGAATGAATTAGACCCATGTTTGACATTTTTTAAATACATAAAAGGTGCTCCACTGTAATTAATGTAATTAACAACACACACACACACACACACACACACACACATGCTACAAGGGGAAGTCGTTGAAATGCAATGAGAAATTGACACGGTGAACAGATCAATCATAAACAGGGTATTTTGTTTCGGGTATTTTTGTGGTTTGCCTTTAGATCAAATCCCATTCGCCGTCTCACTGACACAAGTGAACGACGTTGACGAGGCGGACCTGCGCTTCGTCCAGAACCGAGCCATCGCCTTCAGCGTCAGCCTCCATGACCCCAGCCGGTACCTGAGTGATGCTGACATCACCTTCAACTGGGACTTTGGTGACAGCAGCGGAGCCCTCATATCCAGAGAGCGGACCGTCACTCACACCTACGTCACGGCAGGCGTCTTCAAGCCCCGGGTGGTGGTGCAGGCACTTATCCCTGACGGAGGATGTGCAACCCCAACTAACGGCCCCACCCCCAACTCTGTCACCCACCAGCCCCCTGGCCTCAGCACAGGTAAACCTCCTCAATCTCGGTGGAAATAGCATTCCATGTTGCGCATAATGTGTGTGTGTGTGTGTGTGTGTGTGTGTGTGTGCGTGCGCGTGCGTGCGCGTGCGCGTGTGTGTGGGTGTACTTGTGTGTGTGTGTGTGCACATGCGCTTGTGTGTGTGTGTGTAAGTACAATGTGTATGCATCTCAGAACTAAGAAAAAGGACAACTTATTCAATCTCCATGACTTTTTCTCTCTTCAGTACGTGGTCCTGCTGCGTCTGGGGCTCCGTTGATCGTGTCCCCCCAGGGCACTGCCATCAACGTGGGTCCCTCAGCCCAGGCTGCTGTCTACACCCCCGAGCAGCCGACGGACACAGAGGAAGACCTAACTGAGCAGGAAGCCTCCTCTGTCTCAGCCACTCAAACTGTCCGAGACACACCGTCTCCAATCAACTCTGACACCCCCAAGGTTACAATAGCCTCTGCCCCTGTAGGTATGTCGAAAAAACAACCGTTGGAACATTTGTTAGGCTAATGGCTCTTCTAGATTCCGTTGAATTGTGGACTTTGTTCATAAAGTAAATTGTATTGTATTGCTTGTTTGTACAAAATGTGCTCCATCAAGTTGGATTTGATTTTATGCAGCAGAGACAGCTACACAGGGTCCCCAAGCTCCAATGGTAGTAGTGGTCGCCAAGCGCGAGGCGGGTGACAAAGCATCAGATGACGACTGTGTGATCTATCGCTATGGGTCTTTCTGTACTGGCGTTGACATTGTTGGTGAGTCCAGCTCCTAAATGCACCTCTCCATCTTCTGGTCTCTAGATATCTCATTTGCACTGAGGGTAAATGACTGCTTCTCACATCTGTGTCTTCAGAGGGCATCGAAAAGATGGAGATAGTACATGTGGACAATGCTGTGACGAGGACATCTGAGGTTGATGATCAAAATGTGGTGGATCTCACTGTGACCTGCCAAGGAAGGTGAGTATTCCATCTCCTCTCATGGCTTCATCAAACATAATCATCCACACAATATCATAACAAATAGCCATTATATATATATATATATATATATATATATATATATATATATATCTGTTTATCTCCTCCCCAGCCTTCCTACCAAGGTGTGCAGTGTGGTGTTGGATGCAGAGTGCATGGTGCCCGTCCATAAGGTGTGTAACGCCATAGAGCCCTCTTCAGAGTGCCAACTGGTGCTGCGTCACGTCTTCAACAGCTCTGGCGTCTTCTGCATCAACGTGTCCATGACCAACGATGTCAGTCTGGCTGTCACCAGCACCAGGCTCAGTGTAACAGTGGGTATGTACAGTAACACCTGTCTTTAGTCATCCATGTATGCTTGTTCTCTCTTTCAACCTTTCAGTTTATTAATTACTTCATGACAGTATTGTTTGGGAATATGATTTTACAAATCTTATATCTTATATCAAGTTGTTTGACATTAATGGTTTTGTTTTCAATATTTTTGGGTGATCAGTAATTACAAAGAGTGTGTATGTGTGTGTCCTTTTATGGCAGGTTCCAGTGTATCCTCAGGGGGCACTGTTGCCATGGTAATGGGGGTTCTGATTGCTGCTTTGGCAGTAGGAACTGTGGCTTACACTTACCGGTGAGTTACACCACTCTAAGGACCTCTACAGTATACCTATGAAACATTGTACCATTGATAACACTTAAGACATGTTTGTGAAAGAGCCAAGCGATATTAACCTGAGAATGATTAGTTGAACAGAAATGTTTGTTTTTTCCATCCAACAGACGTTTCAAAAAGTACCGTCCCCTGAAAGAAGACTCTGTGGTTGCCGGCCCACCACAGGACAGCCAGGGTTGGTTCTCTGCTCCTAGACAGTTCTGGAACCTTCTGAATGGGCAGACCACTGTGGACAACTGCCCACTGCTCCAGGACAGGCTGGTGTGAATAGGTAGACAACAACGCATTCCACTGCCAAATACATACACACAAGAAACAATGTATTTGTATTATTTAGTCACCTGAAATGTTTTTTTATACATTTTTATACTTTTATTTTTCAGTTTCAATGTCATGTGTGTAATTTGGCTTCTTTCAAGACACTGTTCCTTCAAATAATGTTTGCTTTATACCCGTTATAACATCCTACAGTGTATCCTCCAATGTTTATACTGAACGCATGACCCATAATAAAGTACACATTTATTTTGTGAAGTTGCAAATGTCAGTCTTTTCCCATTAAAAGCCAAACCAAATCCAGTCTCAAGAGACATCACACATACCATATGAAAATATAAAGTGATATTTCCTGAATCAGAAAGTCAACCAGAGGCCTATATTAATTTATGATACAGTCTCTGCTATCAAGAATACAATGGAAACATATAAAACTGGCAGTGACAGCAGGAATATTTCACTTTCCATGGTAGAGGAACCTCAAGACATCAACAGGAAAGGATAAATAAAACAGTTAGGGAGGGACATCATTGACACATGGAAAACGTCAAGTTCAATTTTGATCAACATTTATTAGGTATCAATCATTATTAGATCATGCAACACTATTTGACAAAGGCTTGTATGCCACATTTCATTTTAATACTCCTCTCCCTCCTCCTCTCCCTCCCCCTCGACGGAGTCAACCCCCACTTCTTCATAATCCTTCTCCAGGGCTGCCATGTCCTCTCTGGCCTCAGAGAACTCTCCCTCCTCCATACCCTCACCCACATACCAGTGCACAAAGGCACGCTTGGCATACATGAGGTCAAACTTATGGTCAAGCCGAGCCCAGGCCTCTGCAACAGCAGTGGTGTTGCTCAGCATGCACACAGCCCTCTGGACTTTGGCCAGGTCTCCACCAGGGACTACAGTGGGGGGCTGGTAGTTGATGCCAACCTTGAAACCAGTTGGGCACCAGTCTACAAACTGAATAGAACGTTTGGTCTTGATGGTGGCAATGGCAGCATTGACATCTTTTGGCACTACATCACCACGATATAGCAGACAGCAAGCCATGTATTTGCCGTGGCGTGGGTCACATTTCACCATCTGATTGGCCGGCTCGAAGCAGGCATTGGTGATTTCAGACACTGAGAGCTGCTCATGGTAAGCCTTCTCAGCAGAGATCACTGGGGCATAGGTAGCAAGAGGGAAATGGATACGGGGATAGGGCACCAAGTTGGTCTGGAACTCTGTCAGATCAACATTGAGGGCGCCATCGAATCGAAGGGAGGCAGTAATTGAGGAAACAATCTGGCTAATTAACCTGTTAAGGTTGGTGTAGGAAGGACGCTCAATGTCGAGGTTCCTACGGCAGATGTCATAGATAGCCTCATTATCCACCATGAAGGCACAGTCAGAGTGCTCTAGGGTGGTGTGGGTGGTCAGGATGGCGTTGTAAGGCTCCACCACAGCTGTGGAAACCTGGGGAGCTGGGTAGATAGAGAACTCCAGCTTGGACTTCTTGCCGTAGTCAACAGACAGGCGCTCCATCAGCAGGGAGGTGAAACCAGAACCGGTACCACCTCCAAAGCTGTGGAAGACCAGGAAGCCTTGAAGACCAGTGCACTGGTCAGCCTGGGGGGAGACACACATACAGTAGGTCAATAAAATCAGGAGGTATCCAAATTCTGATCATTTATCGGATATATATTAGATTGGATTTATTTTATTTTAATCAGTCATGCCTGAATGACAGGGGTACCCACCAGTTTGCGGATCCTGTCCAGCACCAGGTCAATGATCTCTTTGCCAATGGTGTAGTGCCCACGGGCGTAGTTGTTGGCAGCATCCTCTTTGCCAGTGATCAGCTGCTCTGGGTGGAAGAGCTGGCGGTAGATCCCAGTGCGCACCTCATCTGAGGAGAGAAAACATAGTCCATGAAGGGGCTCATTAACAACCAGTGGAGATCTTAAACAGCCCACAAATAATAATCAACCAGAAACTTCGAGCTCACCAATGACTGTGGGTTCCAGGTCCACAAACACAGCCCTGGGGACATGCTTTCCAGCCCCAGTCTCACTGAAGAAGGTGTTGAAGGAGTCGTCTCCTCCTCCAATGGTCTTGTCACTGGGCATCTGCCCATCGGGCTGGATCGCATGTTCCAGGCAGTAGAGCTCCCAGCAGGCATTGCCAATCTGGACACCAGCTTGGCCCACGTGGACGGAGATGCACTCACGCTGCAAAATAAAGACAACATATTTCACAATTTCTTGGGACTGTAAAACAGAAACCAACAGTCTAAGAATGAATCAATATGAATCATAACCCATACATCATCTTACATTCATTCACAGCAGGAGATAAAACTCATACAATAAATAGTTCTCTCAGTATTCACTTATATAGAAGCATAAACAGTAGGAATTGGAAAGAGGATCTTCAGGTAATACCAATTGCCTGTGTTTAGAATGAAATAAGATTAGGTAATAGCAGCTGAAATAAATTCCTGACTAGACTATAACCATCGCGCCCTCTGTCTGACAGGGATGGTACTGCACAGAGAGGAAGCACCAGCCTTCAGTCAAGTGCCGCAGTCTGATGCTGCATCAAATCAAATGAAATCAAACGTTATTTATACATTTCATACACAGACGCTATACATTGCAGTTTACAGAAAGAAAAACTAAAAACAAAGGGAGAAAATGAAAATAAAACGACACTTCTGAGTCTAACAGTAGTCACCCAAAAATGACTATCAAGGACGAGACAGGTAACACAAGAACATGCTGACACGATGAGACAGGAACAATAGAGAACATAGCAATTAACTGACGGGAAACGGCATTTAATGACTTATACATGTATGACCCCAACAAAGCTCACTCGGATGTCATATTACATCCTGGGGGAATTGAAGGCAGCTGTCATGTTGAGAGGAATTGGTTTCTTTGCTGGGTTGAATAAGACATAAGGAACAGAGAGAGCTGTTGTTTTCCCTCTGTCCCCACCCAGTCTGCCCCTTCCTACTGCTGTAACAGAAGGCAAGGCAAGGCAAGGGTGAATAATAGGCTTAATCTTATCAATCTAGGAACCCATTAGATAGATAACTAATACAATAATTAGTCTTTCCCTATGAAAATAGTCAACAAATTGATGAGTGTCAGTATCACCATTAAGACATGCAATATTAACGCATTGTTTTATCTTCATACAATACAACGGCATTGAAGATATAGATAGACATAACATAACATTAACAATGAATGTAACGGATTCAATATTCATTTGCCATTTCGAATTTCCTAAGAAATGCGAAATTACGGTAATTTCGACGGTTTAGACTCCATCCTTTATCGAATTAATTCGTAAGAAATAGTAATCTTTTGAGTCACAATCAGCCATCACGGTGTGTAGTGATATTGAATCAGTTATCAGAAGGTGAAATAAAACATGGAAATCCGCCTCAACAGAAAACATAACCGTAATTGTTTCAGGCCGCTGAAAAAACTACATGACTTACCATGTTTTCTGATGAGGATCGAACAATAAGGGTCAACAAAGAAATAGGGAGAGAGAGATCCTTTTATTTATGTCTGTATAAATGGGTGTACTACCGACGGTGTCAATGCAACCAATGAATGTACCAACTGTCGAGAGGTGGGCGGCGCTTCCAAATCTATAGGCTACATGCAGAGGATGGTTGGCTTGTAAATGAGCATTTCTAAAAGAGAATGCAATAATGTTTTCAGTTAGTTATTACAATGATTATTATTATAAAAATATTAGGAATGGGTTATTGATAAAAAAAATAATAATCTCAAGCCAAATCGAATCAAATGTCTCCACATGTTCCATGTCCCATCTTCCCTCCACTCCCTAAGATTAAAGGGATTAAAAAAAAAATATATATATATATATACATTTCCCATATGCATACCTCGAGAATGATCAACCCAAGATTAGGATAAAGGGACAGCAGTTGAATAGTGGGACCATTATTGTGTGCAAAACAATAGGAGTGGCAGGAACCCTCATTAGCATGCTCCAAATCCCATGCCCATATCACCCTGCTCAAAGATGGGAGACATTCTATATTCTATATAAATGAAAGACTGTTCACACAGTCACTATGTGAAACAGTCTCTCATTAACAATGTAGAATTATAGAGTGCAAGATGCTGTCTGATTGCTGTCTGCTGTCATCCATGTCACCCATGTTGCTACACCCCGCTATCCTCCATGCCAGCTCGCCACCCTCTTTGTCCTAGATTCTCTGCAATGATGTAATCCTTCTGGGCAGGTCACGTGACTTACCACTGGTCCTTGCTGTTGCTGAAAGTCCTTGCCTACGTGTGAGAGTGCATTTTAAGGAACCGGTTTCTCTCACATCCATGGGATCAAATAATTCCCCTGCCTTTCTAACATAGCCTTCAAAATCCCAGTTAGTAGAATCTGCATTTTGTTAAACAGCCTCCAGATAAAACTATGGCCTACATCGGCACATCCTCATACTCATGCATGCTCTTGAGGATTCAAACATTTTCAATGCCTGCGTTTAGTTAGGCAGCATCATGAAGACAAAAGCATTTGGGTTTGCAGTACAGTCACATTGAATTGTTGCCTTGATGCCAATGCATGTACTTCATTAAGCATAATCTTAAAATCAGAAGATCAGAAGAATACACATATATACAGGAGGCTATATCAGTTGTGAGAACAAACTAATGTGACTGTGATGTTGTTTACAAGGGGCAGCAGCAGTGGGTCCATGCCAGCAGTGGGCAGCAGCAGTGGGTCCATGCCTTGCATTCCAGAGAGACGTCCACAGCAGCAGCTGTGGGACAAGGCTTGCATCCCATTTCCCCTGAAGTATGCCCTTGCTTTAAAAGCATAAAGATTGGTCTAAGCATGGGCTCTTACAGCAATCCATACCCATTGAAATCCACATGGGAGAGTGCATAAATGCATACGTCAATAGAAGACTGGGAGGATGGGTTTCAACAGCTGCAGCCCCAGATGAGCATGACTTGGATCAATATTCAGATTTATTTGGGGCTGAGGGTCTCCGCTCATTCCAAGACATTCAGAGAAACTTTAATTTACCGGGTACGTCCTTTTTTTTCTACCTTCAATTACGTACAGCTATGCGCACATACGGGGTACCCTGGAATAGCTCATTAGACATGCATCCATTTCACATAGCATTCACCAGACCCAGGGGTCAGGTCTCAGCTCTTTACTCCATCCTGGTTAAGGCTTCTTTAAAACCATTACACATTGACAGAGTATGGAAAGACACTTTATCACACAATAACTTAAATTGGCAATTAATTTGGCAAAATATATCCTTTCCTTTCCTCCAGAAATCCCAACCACCAGGTTATCCATTTCAATTTTACTCATAGGACATACTTCACTCCATATCTGCTACATAAAATAAAGACCATACCTTCACCTAACTGTACTCTTTGCACCCGAAATACAGTTGGCACCTTTTTTCATATGGTATGGGAATGCGAGTGGCTGATTTCTGGTGGACAGTTTGTGATGCATTGTCCCTCATCCTGTCCAAACACATTCCACACTCACCAGTAGTCCTATTGTTAAATGACAGTTCAAACCTAGATTTAAACATCAAACAAAGACGCATCTGGCTGGCCGGCCTTACAGCAGCCAAAAGGCTTATAGCTTGCAGGTGGAAGTCACCCCATTTCTTGACCATGCAGAGGTGGATACTAGACTACATAGACATAGCCAGCATGGAACACTGGATAGCCAACAGGCATCATGCAATATCGGACAATGTTTCATGCTGGGACCGAACTATAACCATCCTCAAGACACTATTATAGGCTAATCGATTTGCTCCTTCCATAGGGTCCTGTGGGTGGGGGGTGGGGGGCGGGGGGCTGTGATTGGGCAGGTGGGTTGGAGGTTTGTGGCAGGAGGGGGGGGGGGGAGGTAGGGGACTGCTGGGGTAAAGGGAGATTGGGGGGGGGGGGGGGGGGAGGTTTCTACTGGATTTTTGTTATTCTATTTCTCTTTTGTTCATTTACATGTTACCACACCCTTGTACCATTCCCTGAAAAAAAACAATAAAAAATGTATCACAAAAAAAGAAAATTGAAGTTTATATGACAAATCATGTCATGGTCACTGGTCAATAGTCTGCAACAGATTCCAGATTCCATCATTTTAGATCTCAGGACAACATGAAAGGCAAACATTGAAGAGCACAAGTAGATTTTCACATTCCAGTACACTTTTGTCAACAAAGCCACCAACTATTGTTATTCAAACAAGAGCGTTTTATGAGAAAAGATAACGACAAGTTATGAGAGGGTTTAGAGGGTTAACTGACCGAGAGGCATGTTTGGAGGGCCAACTGACTGACCATTCTTCATTGTTTGACATGAGTCAAAGGCCAAGATTCAACCTTTAGCTACAACAGGGTATTATTCACTCACTACCACAAGTAGACAAAACCAGGTTTGTTAACTTTGAAATTCATCAAGACAAGATAAGACATAGCTAAACAAGGAATTGGGCAGCAGGGGAACCTCGCTACCCCCACTGGGGGCAGCTGTCTGCTCCTACCCATTATTGACTGCCATTCATGCTTGGTCATGTGACTAACAGATAAAGGCGGTTTATGTGGATACTAGGCTGTATCCAGGCAACTCAGTTATTCATCACCTAGCAACGGTCAGGGCCTGTGAGGAGGAGGGGTGGGTGTCTGTTGCTCCCTGTCCTACATACTGCATCTCCTTCATCTCTGGCTGAGCCATTTGCTCAGTACAATTCTATTATAGTAAAAAAAAAAAAATGATGTCTGTGAATTAATCTGTTTAATATCAATTATTGTATGGTATATATGGTAGATATAATGTACAATATTCATTGGAAATAAAATTAGGCATTGTGGAAAGAGAGTGGCATGGCTTTTAATCCTGAGGTCCTGCAAAAACCAAAAGGTATCACATTGAAAATTATCATCATAAACACAGAATGAAACATAAATGACATAAATACAACAAGAAATCTTTTTATCTTATGCATTGTATCTTGGTCTTGAAATCATACACTTCTGACACACTGTATTGTCTGCTCAGGTGTATTCAGGTTACAGTGACAGGGACAGTGGAATGTCACAGATCATCCCGCCGAACAGATCAAAGGATGGTTAAAAGAATCGAAGCCAAAGGTATTGTGTCATATGCAGGTCTATAGAATATGAGTCAGCATTATGCTGATAGGATTCAACTCCGAAAATGGCTGTTCTCTGTCTGAACTAGTGCAGTGCGGATATTCTTTATAAATAATTAAGTAATTGCGTTCCGTCTCTATTCCATTATTGCCATCATGTCTGTGAACGATAAAATGAACGATGAAAAAGACATAGGCCTACAAAATATTGATGTTTATTCTTGTAACATCTTGACATCTCCAGACGCACAAAAGTATGGACAATGGGCAGACAATGCTTGTAACATAATAACCGGTGACAAGAAAGCCGGGTGGGGTTTTGAGGGCGATGCATGTCTTCTGGCGACGCTCGTGTGTGTCCAATAGAAAACGGTAGACATTTCTGAACTGGGCTGATTGACCAATGCTTGGCCAATGGCAGCGAGGGAGACCCCGTCGCCAGGGCAGCAGTCGTATATAAAACAGTTTCTGCTCGTATGGAACCGTTATTCTTACATCGACCTCCTTGCTGTCGAACTGTGAGACGTCCTTCCAAGTAGTCTACCTGTCAAGTGCGGCGGAAAAAAAAATCGAAAATGGTAAGATTATATATATATCTTATCTATATATAAGATTATTATAACATTTAAAACAGCAATATACAATTTTCCATTTATGTATGATGTATATTTCACAGGGTGGAGTTTATAGACTCTAGGCTATAGTTAAAATTAGAATGTTTATAAAATAATGTAAGGAATAACAAATAGGTCTATGTGCCTTTAATATAAAAGTTATTTTTTTTATGGATTTAAAATGATTAACCAAACAAAGAAAGTCGAACATATAGACAATAGACAATTTGACATTCAACACAGACATCCTGAAGATAGATCAAACGTTTGTGTCTGTGATGGCACCAATAAGCAGAAAGCAAGCTTAAAGCGCACCCACGCGTGTTAGTGTGTACAACTATACAATAGACAACATTTTTGGGGGGGAGAAATGCAAGGTGAATACAATGATAAGTAACCATTCCAACGTGTTCCACGCATTGTATCGCAGCCTTTTATATTCTGAATGAATTATGTCCGTCCCTGTATGTCCTGTATGTCTTCAGTATGTCCGTCCCTGCCGCTCCCCTCCCAGTGACTGCACTAACACAGTTAATGGATCTGGAGGATGCGCAGCAGCCGATTCTCATTTCATTACGTGGCCCACGCCCAAATAGAAGCTATAGCCTATATGCCTCGTATCAATTCGTCAACATGACTTGATTAAAGATATATTTCGTTAATGGATAGGCCTTTATTTGACCTTAAAACCCCAAAAGCTATATTTTGTTGATAGTTACTTATACTGACACAATACATTGTAATTGTAACCATGGTATTCAAACGGCTGCAGATACATTATTTTCTTTTTCTAGCAAACCAACAATAACATACGTTAGCTCTCTTTCCCCCCTGAGAACACAATAATGATGAATACATGAAATAGTAAATTCTATCTAGGTCTATAGGGCAAATTATATTTTGTCATTATTTGTTGGATTTGAAAACAAATAGGCACATTAGATTTTAAGTCCCAACACTAATTCTATATTTTTTCATATTTCCCAGCGTGAGTGCATCTCCATTCATGTAGGTCAGGCTGGTGTCCAGATTGGCAATGCCTGCTGGGAGCTCTACTGCCTGGAGCATGGGATCCAGCCGGACGGACAGATGCCCAGTGACAAGACCATTGGAGGAGGAGACGACTCCTACAACACCTTCTTCAGTGAGACTGGGGCTGGAAAGCATGTCCCCAGGGCTGTGTTTGTGGACCTGGAGCCCACAGTCATTGGTGAGCTCTATGTTTTTCATGTCATTATTTCTCATAAATCGGGGCATGATTAAGATATGGTCTCCACTAATTGAGCCCCTTACCGAGATGCTTATTTTCTCTCCCCAGATGAGGTGCGCACTGGGATCTACCGCCAGCTCTTCCACCCAGAGCAGCTGATCACTGGCAAAGAGGATGCTGCCAACAACTACGCCCGCGGGCACTACACCATTGGCAAAGAGATCATTGACATGGTGCTGGACAGGGTCCGCAAACTGGTGGGTGAACGGATGAATAAATAAATAAATACATTTTATGAAATAAATCAGTATTCTAACAAATCAGATAAAAGGTATTCTATCAAATCAGAAAGTGGACATTTTGTATTCTACTTTTATTGACATGTGCCCCTCTCTCTCCCCCTAGGCTGACCAGTGCACTGGTCTTCAAGGCTTCCTGGTCTTCCACAGCTTTGGAGGTGGTACCGGTTCTGGTTTCACCTCCCTGCTGATGGAGCGCCTGTCTGTTGACTACGGCAAGAAGTCCAAGCTGGAGTTCTCCATCTACCCAGCTCCCCAGGTTTCCACAGCTGTGGTGGAGCCTTACAACGCCATCCTGACCACCCACACCACCCTAGAGCACTCTGACTGTGCCTTCATGGTGGATAATGAGGCTATCTATGACATCTGCCGTAGGAACCTCGACATTGATCGTCCTTCCTACACCAACCTCAACAGGTTAATTAGCCAGATTGTTTCCTCAATTACTGCCTCCCTTCGATTCGATGGCGCCCTCAATGTTGATCTGACAGAGTTCCAGACCAACTTGGTGCCCTATCCCCGTATCCATTTCCCTCTTGCTACCTATGCCCCAGTGATCTCTGCTGAGAAGGCTTACCATGAGCAGCTCTCAGTGTCTGAAATCACCAATGCCTGCTTCGAGCCGGCTAATCAGATGGTGAAATGTGACCCACGCCACGGCAAATACATGGCTTGCTGTCTGCTATATCGTGGTGATGTAGTGCCCAAAGATGTCAACTCTGCCATTGCCACCATCAAGACCAAGCGCACCATCCAGTTTGTAGACTGGTGCCCAACTGGTTTCAAGGTTGGCATCAACTACCAGCCCCCCACTGTAGTCCCTGGTGGAGACCTGGCCAAGGTCCAGAGGGCTGTGTGCATGCTGAGCAACACCACTGCTATTGCAGAGGCCTGGGCTCGGCTTGACCACAAGTTTGACCTCATGTATGCCAAGCGTGCTTTTGTGCACTGGTATGTGGGTGAGGGTATGGAGGAGGGAGAGTTCTCTGAGGCCAGAGAGGACATGGCAGCCCTGGAGAAGGATTATGAAGAGGTGGGGGTTGACTCTGTTGAGGGTGAGGGAGAGGAGGAGGGAGAAGAGTATTAAAGGGGAAAACTAGGTATTACATTGACAAGAAAAATAAATGGATTTGAAATATGATTCCAAAAACATTCCAACAGGCGAAATGCAAGTGTGTCTTGCAAAAATAAAGTTCCTATCCAACAAATGTGCATTCATTTGTGTAATATTTTTTGTAAGAAGGAATTCTGACCGCATGTAGTCTTTATGAATTGTGTAGAATGGTAGATTAAGCATAACATAGTAGTGAGGGTTTTAATTGGGTTGGGGTAACACAAAGGCTAGAAATACAGCAAGATTGTCCTTGTACAGGGTCCCTTTCAGGAGAGTATAGAACACCAAACATGAAGTGAACAAAGGAAACAACAACACCTTCACACAGGCCAACCAAAATCATAGGCCAGAGGCATTGCCTCATTAGATGTTGGCACAAGTCATAGAATGCCCTCATATAGGGAGGCCACTTCATACTGAACATACACCTCAACATCAACACTTCATACTGCACATGAACCTCAACATCAACAGGGGATCATGGACTGCAGAGACTAACCCCACACTGCCACCAGGAGAGTGGTTGGATGGGCAGTGGTGAAATAAACGCTGCGTTTTAACATCCTTTGTTGTAGGTGTTCCCAGGGCCGGCCCTTGGACTTTTGTGGCTCTAAGCGAGATTTTTAATGTGCCCCCACCCCACACACACACACGTTTTGTCGGGGGGGGTTGGAGTTTTCGATTGACGGGTGTTTTCGATAGGCGGGTGTTTAATCGACATGGGGGGGCATTGGCGTCAATCCACAAACAATGCCCCATAATGACAACGTTTTTTGAAATGTCTGAAAATGTATTCAAATTGAAACACAGAAATACTTCATGTGCATAACATTTGCTAAAAAGAGTGACAAAAATGTCATCAACTAATCACTCAGTAAGTTGAATTGAGTTCATCTTAATGCAAGGATAATAGTTAATGTAATTTTGGAATCAATATCTTTGTTTTTATAGGACCTCTGATTTGCATAGGAATCAATTACACACTGTGTAGATTAGGATGTCACTACCAACTCTCAAATTGTATAATTTTCTCTTGATCCTGACAAACTCCTCAGTCCCTGCCAATGACAAATATACCCATAAATTGATACAGCTACCACTATTCTTCACACAAGAGATGTTGCAGAAACTGGGAGCATCAAAGATTTTTTGGGGGCCACTTGGTTATAGACCAATTTTGTAGAGTGACTGAGATGATATTGTCCCATCGACTGTGCTTTTTCCTCTCCACCATTCAACTTTGTACATTTTTGTCTCCCCAGGCCTCAGGGTCACATTCTGAGACCATATAAAAAAAAGACATTGATTCCAAAATGACATTAACTATTATCCTGGCATTAAGATGGACTCAATGCACCATCCAACATCAGTCCTCCCCCCCAAAAAAATAAAAATAAAGTGTGGCCCCCTCTAGTGGTTGTGACCCTAAGCGACCGCTTAGCCCGTTTATGTCTAGGGCCGGCCCTGGGTGTTCCCCTGTTCATATTGGGGTTTGTGTATGTGATTCAGGCTTCCAAAGAATGGATAAATGGTTTTGATTCTCTGAATGTGAGTGCACAGCCTATGCCAAAAATGTAGTAGTTCACCCCCTAATCGCAGGATTACAAAGTAAAAAAAAAAAAAAAATCACACCCTGCTCCAGCATTTTTCTCAATCACGACACAACATAATTGATGCGCTATTTTCAAAATCACTTACTTGAATTCCATCATTCATATGACCTGTTTTACTTTAACGTTTATGATAGAGATTCACAGCTTCAAAGTGGCCCAACAATCAAGTGGAATGAACCTATTCAATTGTAAGAAAAAGGACAATAATTAATCAAATCTTAGTTGAAGTCTATTTCGGCTTTTACGCAAAGTCGTTATTACGCACACATAAAATATGAATACTGTCGCGGTACCTTGTCGTATACCCCCTAAACAAGATTTGTGGCGTCATCGAATTCTCTTCAGTCTTCGCACACCTCAGTTGTAGACGCTTCGTGTTGAATTTCTTCTGACTCCTCTGACATCGTTTTATTGCATCTCTGCTGTTACCAAGGAGCTATCATGGTAAGTGCTATATGTTTGTGATGTGAACAATTTCAGTCAAAGATATGTTGTGTTTTTTGAGTGATAGTGTCTAATCGTCCTCGGTATAATATTTCACCTAATCAAGGAATACGACCGAAAAATCCACCCATTGACCCACATATCTAAAATGCAGTGTTCTAATTCATAATCGGAATTCAAAGCGAAATATTCTGGCGTTGATGCGTGTAAAATAATTTCATCTTGCAATTGAATGTATTGTAGTACGTAGTTGTCCACTGCTCCAACATCCATTGCCCAACGCAGTTTAAATCAGATTAGACGCTTAGTCGGCTCGGCCAAGCTGCTCAGAGCTGCCATTTCGCTTACAATGTATGCAGTGTATTTCGTTTCTCTGATAGGCCGTTAGGGACAGCAGTATTTTTTGTCATAAATCATTTTGTGTAGCCTACATCTGTTTTCACAATTGCTGTAGGAGATAGAAAACGTGTTATGGCAGATAGTCGGGACAGATTATAAATTCTGGATTAGGCTATACATTAAACATTATTTCGTTGCAACATCTGAATAATTCAAACACATGGTAAACTAATTTCGTTGAGAAAATCAGCATGTGGTGTATTGTTGCTTTATTACATTTTAAAAAGGTAGTAGCCTAAAACGTGTGACCCAGACAATCCCATCCATGTGCTCAGTCAAAAGAACAGCTAATGAACATGAACGTCAAAACGATCAGGGCTGAGTAATAGTGTTGATGCATGACATACTGTATAAACCCAATTTCCCCATCCCCATTGGTGATATTAACGTTTTCTACTACTACTACTACTACTACTACTACTACTACTACTACTACTACTACTACTACTACTACTACTACTACTACTACTACTACTACTACTACTACTACTACTACTACTACACTACACTTTAACATGAGGTAAACAAAATATTGTTTCCCTCTTCACCCCAGCGTGAGTGCATCTCCATCCATGTAGGTCAGGCTGGTGTCCAGATTGGCAATGCCTGCTGGGAGCTCTACTGCCTGGAGCATGGGATCCAGCCCGATGGGCAGATGCCCAGTGACAAGGCCATTGGAGGAGGAGACGACTCCTTCAACACCTTCTTCAGTGAGACTGGGGCTGGAAAGCATGTCCCCAGGGCTGTGTTTGTGGACCTGGAGTCCACAGTCATTGGTGAGTTCTATGTTTCTCATTGCATTGAAGTAAAGTGGTGCATTTTCCATATGACTGAGTCAAGTCATTATTGTTATTTTCAACACACTTAGAAAAAAAGGTTCGAAAAATGGTTCTTTGGCTGTCCTTGTGGGAGAACTATTTTGAGTTGCTAATTTCTCTTCTCAGATGAGGTGCGCACTGGGATCTACCGCCAGCTCTTCCACCCAGAGCAGCTGATCACTGGCAAAGAGGATGCTGCCAACAACTACGCCCGCGGGCACTACACCATTGGCAAAGAGATTATTGACCTGGTGCTGGACAGGGTCCGCAAACTGGTGGGTATCCCTGAATGTATGAATGGATGAAAAAAGTATTCAATCAAATCAGAAAGTGGATATTTTGTATTCTACTTTTATTGACATGTGCCCCTCTCTCTCCTCAGTCTGACCAGTGCACTGGTCTTCAAGGCTTCCTGGTCTTCCACAGCTTTGGAGGTGGTACCGGTTCTGGTTTCACCTCCTTGCTGATGGAGCGCCTGTCTGTTGACTACGGCAAGAAGTCCAAGCTGGAGTTCTCTATCTACCCAGCTCCCCAGGTTTCCACAGCTGTGGTGGAGCCTTACAACGCCATCCTGACCACCCACACCACCCTAGAGCACTCTGACTGTGCCTTCATGGTGGATAATGAGGCTATCTATGACATCTGCCGTAGGAACCTCGACATTGATCGTCCTTCCTACACCAACCTCAACAGGTTAATTAGCCAGATTGTTTCCTCAATTACTGCCTCCCTTCGATTCGATGGCGCTCTCAATGTTGATCTGACAGAGTTCCAGACCAACTTGGTGCCCTATCCCCGTATCCATTTCCCTCTTGCTACCTATGCCCCAGTGATCTCTGCTGAGAAGGCTTACCATGAGCAGCTCTCAGTGTCTGAAATCACCAATTCCTGCTTCGAGCCGGCTAATCAGATGGTGAAATGTGACCCACGCCACGGCAAATACATGGCTTGCTGTCTGCTATATCGTGGTGATGTGGTGCCAAAAGATGTCAATGCTGCCATTGCCACCATTAAGACCAAACGTTCTATCCAGTTTGTTGACTGGTGCCCAACTGGTTTCAAGGTTGGCATCAACTACCAGCCCCCCACTGTAGTCCCTGGTGGAGACCTGGCCAAAGTCCAGAGGGCTGTGTGCATGCTGAGCAACACCACTGCTATTGCAGAAGCCTGGGCTCGGCTTGACCATAAGTTTGACCTCATGTATGCCAAGCGTGCCTTTGTGCACTGGTATGTGGGTGAGGGTATGGAGGAGGGAGAGTTCTCTGAGGCCAGAGAGGACATGGCAGCCCTGGAGAAGGATTATGAAGAGGTGGGGGTTGACTCTGTTGAGGGTGAGGGAGAGGAGGGAGAAGAGTACTGAGTGTGTATTCTAGGACGTCACTGCCTCCTACACCTGATATATCTCATTATAGCACAAGAGTCACAATCACAATGCACAATGCAAATTTTATAACTTAATATTCTCTTGTTGTATAAATATGTGCTTGGGTAATATTTGTCTGTTGGTGTGCATTAATACTCACTGAAAGGAAGTGTGTACTTTTGTAGATCCACTATTAAAATGTCAAATCATGGTTTAAAACAGATTCTCATGTTTTCAGTTTTTTTTGGTTACTTATATGAGAAGAAAGAAAACACTTCTGGTATCTTTGGGGAGTTTGTCGTTTGACAATTAGATAATGAATAGTATTTTTGATAAGTTAATACTAGAGGCTGACATATACCGGTATTATCAGCCGATAATGGCCTTGTACAGAAATATGACATAATATTCCTCCGATAATGCATCGATACCTCACCAAAATGCCAACTGTCCCGTATTAGCCGGGATGTCCCCTTTACTGGGCTAGCCTAAATGTTTGTCCCATTGTTCCGTATAGCCTATTCATCCAATCACAGGCCGTCTCATTCCTGCCAAGTAATTTCTGGTGTGCAAATATGGTCCATATAAACCTGGATAAACCTGCAAATATGTAAATAATAGTAGCAATGTAGACGTATTTGTATTTGTTATGAATTAATACACTTTTTATTGCCTTTTGCTGTTAACTGAGTGCCTACCGAAGTGGGTGCATTTAGCAAAGTAATGTTAGCTCTTTAGACTGCAGTCACTTAGCACAGTTGCTAACTAAAATGATCTTAACTGATTAAGGAATCACACAGTAAGAAATTACCAATAATTGATTTAACCAGTTAACATGGCTAGCTTGTATCCATGAATTACAGAGTCAGACGTTCTAGCTAACTTAAGTCACAGGCAGCTTGGTTGCATAGTTAAAGTTTGTTAACGCTCGTGAAGAGAGCAGAATGTAGCAGTGGCGGCTGGCCAATAGAGGGCGCTAGGGCGCCGCCCCCCACCTTCCAATGCGCCCCCACTTCCTAGTTCCTACTTGTAAAAGTTTTTTAAAATAAACATTGTTTACTCATAAAATGCGGCTGATATTCTGTCGGCGCCTATCAGCATTCATTAAAAATCCTCCAATACAATAAAAAGTGTATCTGTGTGAAATTCACTGTGAAAATAAATATATATATATATATATATATATACAAGGGTAGGGAGTCGGGACGCCGGCCGAATGGGATCCTATGGCAGTGCTAATACTTTTGGCTAACACGTGATTTGTAGCAGCGCTCCAATTGGCTGTCTCCTATTTCCCGGTCGGGGCGCACCAAAGTGCGCCCTGAGCATGCGCGGATTAACGCATAGGCTTACCTAGGCTGCAGCCTAGGGCCACTACCACTAGGGGGCCACGGCGGCCACCTAACATTGGATACCAAAAAATAAAAATAAACAAATAAAAAAAATATAAAAAATCCTGAGCCCCCCCCACAAAACAGCGAGGCAGTTTTAATTAATTCCTGAGGCAACTTTATGCCCGCGGAATCCAGGTTTTCATCTCACCAGTTTACGTTACTGAGTCACGCAGGACGTAGGCTACGCATAGCCTTGGCTAAATTCGTAAGAGAAAGCTGCAAAAATGAAGCGGACGCACATTAGTGGGCTCTCAAGTCTCACGCATTGGCAGGCCCGGATTAACCCCCTAGGGTGCCCTAGGGTGACCAGACTTGATGCGTGCCCCCCCCCCCCCCCCAACACACACACCCTCCTACTTTGCAAGTGAAAGTGTGATCTTTACTATGGTTACAAAACCCATAGATTTACAAGAGCATATATCAAGGCAGTGGGCCTTGAGTCCAAAAAGTTCATCTATCAACCCAGTATCTTTCAAATACTGAATTACCTGTTTGTCCATTTTGATTGCACTTCCTAATAAACTCTCCACAGTAAAACCCAATTTAGCCCTATGTATTGCAAGACCCATCGTTCACCCAAGTTTCATAAAAAATTGTCCCAGTTGTGTCCGATAAAATACAAATGGACAGAGACCGAATCATATAGTCCCTCATTTCATCGGTGGGTGACCATAACCCAATCGTGATCTTAGAATGATAAGGTTCTATCTCCGTTTAGAATGATAAGGTTCTATCTCCGTTTAGAATGATAAGGTTCTATCTCCGTTTAGAATGATAAGGTTCTATCTCCGTTTAGAACGATAAGGTTCTATCTCCGTTTAGAACGATAAGGTTCTATCTCCGTTTAGAATGATACGGTTCTATCTCCGTTTAGAATGATAAGGTTCTATCTCCGTTTAGAATGATAAGGTTCTATCTCCGTTCGTTTAGAATGATAAGGTTCTATCTCCGTTTAGAATGGGAAGGTTCTATCTCCGTTTAGAATGATAAGGTTCTATCTCCGTTTAGAATGATACGGTTCTATCTCCGTTTAGAATTATAAGGTTCTATCTCCGTTTAGAATGATACGGTTCTATCTCCGTTTAGAATGATAAGGTTCTATCTCCGTTTAGAATGATAAGGTTCTATCTCCGTTTAGAATGATAAGGTTCTATCTCCGTTTAGGGTAGTTCAGAGATATTGAGCGTCAACGTTTTTACGAGAGGGTCACACAGGACTCGTTAGCCCATGCAAATAAGTCGTTTGTTTTCGAGGTGATTAGCCATGTGGATTTCCCAGTGTTTGCTTTGAGCGCAGAGCCGTGTGTCAGAGAGTACAATTGTGAGGAGCAGGCAGGGCATACGTTTGTTGGAAATCTGCCATCTCGGGGCCATCGCGGCAAAATTCAGTTAGAAGTTCCAAACAACTTCCACCCTACAGTATATATATAACCCCCCAAGATGGACTTGCAGTTTCCGACATCTGTTTTCTGCATGCATTCTTGCATTCTTACTCCACATTCATCGTCATCGCGCACTTGTCTGTGACGGGGGGGGGGGGGGCACTTACACCGAACTCGCAATTATTTATCTTTTTATACACGATAGCCTAAATATAACCGTTAGTTTTGTACCTGTGTGGATGACTTCCAGTAAATATAGCCTATATTTTAAAAATGTGCGCAAAATATTTTAAAGGTCTCTTCATTGTCCGAATAATTTGGTGCCCCCCCATTGGCTGGTGCCCCAGGGCATTCACCCGATGCAATGTATGGATAATCCGGGCTTGCGCATTGGGCGTGAGACACACGGGTTGAAATGCGGCGTGTGAACGGGTTGAAATGCGTGTGTCTCACGCCCAATGCGTGAGACTTGAGAGCCCTGATATAGCTAAGTAAAAAAAGGGAGTAATGAAAATAATGCAGCTGCGACGACCAATGTTGTTGAGAGTGAGAGCCACGAAGCAGTTAGCACTGGGTCGGGTGTCGCTAGCAGCACCGAGGCGAACATGGGGGACAGCAACAGGAGAGGAGAGCAACAGAGAGACAGACAACAGGAGAGGAGAGCAACAGAGAGACAGACAACAGGAGAGGACAGCAACAGAGAGACAGACAACAGGACAGCAACAGAGAGACAGACAACAGGACAGCAACAGAGAGACAGACAACAGGACAGCAACAGAGAGACAGACAACAGGACAGCAACAGAGAGACAGACAACAGGAGAGGAGAGCAATAGAGACAGAACTGAGGTGAGGTGAGCAACAGAGATAGTTCAGGATGATAACAAACAGTTCAGTATGACAGAGACAACTAATAGAAAGACAACTGTATGATTATAGAGTTTACATGTTCAAGGAAATATTGTATGATAATAGAAAGGTACACTTTAATTTAATTTTCGTTCATGTTAAAGAAAAGATGACCAGCAGCTCAAGGCATTTTTTACTTTAATTTAATTAATTGATTCATGTTAAAGGAAAAAATATTATGAATATTAAAAAATGAATAAATGAATAGTCTTTCTTTCTTTCCCTAATAAAAGAACCCATTATTAAGGTTTGACATGGCATTCTCTCTCTCTCTCTCTCTCTCTCTTTCTTTCTCTCTCTCTCTGCTGAGGGACCACTTGCTATTCAAGTATAGCCTACTAAGTTTTTTCTGTTTTTTCTGTTGTCCTCACAGAACGGCCTTGCTTTTTCTTCATGTGCTTTATGCCAATAACATACTCCATTGGGATATGTGTGTTTCTGGTCATAGGTTCTGGTTGGTGTAGTTGTAGCTTATCATTTTTGGTGTAGGTAGGAGCCTGAACAATGACTCAAGCCCAGGGGCCCCCACCCCGCCACTCTTCTGTTAACATTAGGTCTACTCTGCTAACAAAGACTATTCCAGTTGATTTGTCAGTTGTTGTGCATTATATTTTTGTTGTGTTTGCAGTTTGCCCTTTAATACAAGTTATATATATATTCTCATGCTAAAATCGACTGTAAATCCAGATTTTAAAGTTGATATTCTTCCCCGTGGAGCATGCCCCCATAACCTGTGCCCCACCCAACATTTTTATCACCAGCCGCCACTGGAATGTACCACTTTGATAAAGTTCCTCTTTGGGAGGGAGAGAACTGGAATAAACCATTACTGGAAATTACAGTGTTTGGCGAAAGTGAAGGAGGTATTGTAACAGTACTTTCACAGTGCATTCCTGTATGTTTTAAAATGAAATATAACTTGAGTACAAACATTACTTAGTGGATGATCAAACTGTCACAAGAAGTTAGATTGAACAGCAAATCACATATATTAGCCTAATTGCAGTGCAGTGAACACTTTGAAATTCTCATTTGGCATAGTCTAACTGGGCGCAGTAACTATATGTTTAGTAATTAGGGCACCTTTGAAAAAGACCTTGATCTCAAAGGGATTTCCCTGAATAAATAAAGGATAGGCTACATACTTTTTTTTTTTGCTCTATTTATCAATGGAGATCATTTCAGATAATTATTGAGATATGGATTTTTGCCTTATCAGCATTAAGAGCATCTTTTTGCATGTTTTTACTAAAAAATAGCAGCAGATTATCTGTTATCTGTTTGGTTATATTGGAAATTGGACCCACACATCTAGCATTGGTTGGACTCTAGTTAAAAGATTGAAACCCTTTCTTGATAGTTATATCGTCATGTGCTAGGGTACCAAAAGGTGGCGTGCCAATTCAATCTATGACTATGCACTTAATTTATTTGAGAAGTAGAGCAAAACACGAATACCGGTAGTCAGTAGGCCTACGACATGAAACTGACACTTCCCACTTGTCATTTTTCACTGCAAAACAATCGTGGCGTGAAGAACGGGATGTACATTTTGATGCACTACTTTGCTAGCCAATTGGAATAGGACAGAAAATAAAATCTGCCAATCGGATATGCCAACCCTTTCCCACAAGGGTTTGGAAGTATAAATTGCCCCACCCATAATTCTCTGTTCAGTAAACTTCTTACAAAAGACACATAACGGTCTGCATGTGAGAGTTTAATTTTCTCATCTCTACATCACATCTCGAAACTTTCCAACTTCAACATGGTGAGTATGAAACGAATAAGGTTGTTTTTGCTCATGTTGTGTCATCAGGGGTATCACTAGATAGCGGAGACACACATCTCATAGGCATAGGGCACCGGTTGAATCAACACGATTTCCACTTTTATCTCAACCATTTTTTGTCAATCGGGATCAACATGGAAACATACCATGGTTGACCTAAAGTCATCAACTTGTGTTTTGTTTTCTCGGCTTTAAATCTAAATACAAAGCAGATCTCAACTTGTTTTACTTTTGCGTTCGGGTTTAGTCGGAATCTAATACCAGTCGAACTCGATGTGAACTGCCTCTGCAGTGACATTATGCTCTGTCCAGCTTTTCCTGTCTTAAGTGACTCAGGAAATGACTCGCGGATATGGTATAGTAGGCTACGTGGACGGTCATTGCACATAAACACATGAAACCGTAAAAAAACATAGGCCTGTTTAATCTACAGCAAAGTTTGTATTCATTAATGAAATGTAATTTTAGAACAGATAAGAACTATAGGCCTAATACATTTTTAGTGAAAATATTCGCCTATTAGATTCACAACACCAAGTGTCCTATCATTACATATTTTGACAAAAAAAACTGTAAGCTGAACCTTTGATGTAATCTTCGAAGGAAAACGCATTATATTTGTTGGAATTCATGATAAAAAAAGAAGAAGCCGTGTGATATTTCTGCCTTCGAAGACACTGTCTTTTTGTTTGTTCAAGATGCTTCGCCAGTCAGGTGATGTAGTCATGATGTTCTAGTTAAACTGGTATCTGCTCAATCTCTCAGCTACAATGAAAGCCTTTTTCTCCTGCCCCCTCCTTCCCATCCTGCCCTAAAGGGATGCTGACACTTAGCAGTAAATGACTAATTCTGTAGCTGCTTCGAACAAATGAAATGCTGTTGGCACTGGCAGCATCTCTGCCTGAAACAGATGCTTTGATCAATAATTGTTAGTTTTTCTCAAGTTTTATTTCAGAGGTCTAATACACGTCTATACACATCATTTTCGACCACATGACTGTATTTATAGTTTATTGTCAATTACCAGATGCATCAGATTCCAGACCCTGTTGCTCGCCTACAGAGCGGTAAAGGGAACAGCCCCTCCCTATCTACAAACCATGGTCAGTCCCCAAACCCCGGCCCGATCACTCGGTTCTTCCCCCTCTGCTGGCCGCTTGGCACTGCCATCTCTACGAGGACGTAGTGGTTGCTCTGTTCAGTCATGGTTCTTCTCTGTCTTGGCCCCCCAGTGGTGGAATGAGCTTCACACTACTGTCAGGAGTCACTACTCATGTTTCGCCGTAGAATAAAGACCCATCTCTTTAGGGGACACCTGGGCTCTTCCTCCTCAGACCCCTCCACCCCCTAACACTGTACATTACCAGAACATTTTTGGTTTTCTTCCTTTCTCTAGTGCTGTGACTGCTGATGGCACTTGTTCTTATCGAAGGTTTTTACTTACGATGACTGTTGTATAGTTGATTCACTTAGGCCTACTTAGAATCTAGAAAGCATTGGGGCTACTGTCCAATATTGCTGCTATACACTTTGCCACCTTATGTCATTGTTTTAATATTATTATATTGTACTGCATTGTTGATTGTTGTTTGCTACATTGTTGAGGAGTTGTTGCCCTAAGCGTTTCATTGCATTGTCTTGTATTCTATGTATATGATGAATACACTTTGATTTGATTTAGACAAATGTACTTATTGTAAGTTGCTTTGGATAAAAGTGTCTGCCAAATTAATTAAATGTAAATCTAAGTTCAAAGATATTTTGGGTTTTGACAAATTAATAAAACATCCATCCCTCTGTCTAGCGTGAGTGCCTCTCCATCCACGTGGGTCAGGCTGGTGTCCAGATTGGCAATGCCTGCTGGGAGCTCTACTGCCTGGAGCATGGGATCCAGCCTGATGGACAGATGCCCAGTGACAAGACCATTGGAGGAGGAGACGACTCCTTCAACACCTTCTTCAGTGAGACTGGGTCTGGAAAGCATGTCCCCAGAGCTGTGTTTGTGGACCTGGAGCCCACAGTCATTGGTGAGCTCTATGTTTCTCATCCGCCATCATGGCATGGTCTGTGCTGATTGGTATTGAGCCCCTTATTGAGATGCTTATGTTCTCTCCTCAGATGAGGTGCGCACTGGGATCTACCGCCAGCTCTTCCACCCAGAGCAGCTGATCACTGGCAAAGAGGATGCTGCCAACAACTACGCCCGTGGGCACTACACCATTGGCAAAGAGATCATTGACCTGGTGCTGGACAGGATCCGCAAACTGGTGAGTACCCAATATTAATTAATTAATTAATTATTCCAATAAATGATCAGAATTTGGATACTTCCTCATTTTATTGACCTACTGTATGTGTGTATCTCCCCAGGCTGACCAGTGCACTGGTCTTCAAGGCTTCCTGGTCTTCCACAGCTTTGGAGGTGGTACCGGTTCTGGTTTCACCTCCCTGCTGATGGAGCGCCTGTCTGTTGACTACGGCAAGAAGTCCAAGCTGGAGTTCTCCATCTACCCAGCTCCCCAGGTTTCCACAGCTGTGGTGGAGCCTTACAACGCCATCCTGACCACCCACACCACCCTAGAGCACTCTGACTGTGCCTTCATGGTGGATAATGAGGCTATCTATGACATCTGCCGTAGGAACCTCGACATTGAGCGTCCTTCCTACACCAACCTCAATAGGTTAATTAGCCAGATTGTTTCCTCAATCACTGCCTCCCTTCGATTCGATGGCGCCCTCAATGTTGATCTGACAGAGTTCCAGACCAACTTGGTGCCCTATCCCCGTATCCATTTCCCTCTTGCTACCTATGCCCCAGTTATCTCTGCCGAGAAAGCTTATCATGAACAATTAACCATCTCTGAAATCACCAATGCCTGCTTTGAGCCTTCCAATCAGTTAGTCAAATGTGACCCACGCCACGGCAAATACATGGCGTGCTGTCTGCTATACCGTGGTGATGTGGTGCCCAAAGATGTCAATGCTGCCATTGCCAACATCAAGACCAAACGTTCTATCCAGTTTGTAGACTGGTGCCCAACTGGTTTCAAGGTTGGCATCAACTACCAGCCCCCCACTGTAGTCCCTGGTGGAGACCTGGCCAAAGTCAAGAGGGCTGTGTGCATGCTGAGCAACACCACTGCTGTTGCAGAGGCCTGGGCTCGGCTTGACCACAAGTTTGACCTCATGTATGCCAAGCGTGCCTTTGTGCACTGGTATGTGGGTGAGGGTATGGAGGAGGGAGAGTTCTCTGAGGCCAGAGAGGACATGGCAGCCCTGGAGAAGGATTATGAAGAGGTGGGAGCTGACAGCAATGAAGGAGAGGATGAGGGAGAGGGAGAGGAGTACTAGTAGACTCCTGTATGACTCCTGTTTACCCTTACCGAAAATTAGTTTTTTGTCTTCTGTTTCTAACCTTCTCGTCTGCTCTTTAAAAACGCTTAATCTCAAAAGTAAAAAGCACTTTCATGTCCAAATAAATGGAAATTGTAAAGCAAACAAAATGTCTACTTGTTTTCATTTCCACTATTATAGTTATAGTATAATTAGCTTGTGATGATAATGGTCATCATACATAGAACCTACAGTTGTAGCTATGCTACTTCATTAGTAAGGGTAGTTAGGGTACTTTATTCAGAATTCACTATAATGCCTAGAAGGGACCTTCAATTTTCACACTACCTCCCATGTTGCACAATTACCGTGTCTAGTTTCAATTCAATTCAATTCAACTTTATTCGCCATGTGCAGTGCACTAGGAACATGACTTGGTATTCTCCATGCTGAACAAGCTACAGTACATACAACAACAAGACGACAACACAACAATACTCAAGACAATATATAGGCCTACAGTACCAATATGAGTGAATAAATACTGTACAACTTAGTGCAAAAACATGTAAAGTGCCAGGTGCAATGATCAGGAGTTATTGAGGAGGGCTATGGCTTTGGGGAAGAAGCTGTTCAAGTGGCGTGATGTTTTTGACCTGATGGCCCTGTACCGTTGTCCAGAAGGGAGTAATTCAAACAAGCTGTGAGCTGGATGTGAGGGGTCAGCCACAATCCTGCGTGCTCTCTTCAGTGATCTGAAGCTATGGAGGTCTGTGATGGGATGCAGGGGGCAACCGATGATCCGCTCAGCTGCCCGTAAGACTACAAACTACTACTATTTTGAAAGACTACAATACCTACAAGGAACACTGAAGTTGCAATGTGTTATCTCCATTGCAGTGTCAGAGGGAAACGATACAAGCAGCAATAATGGAGGTCCAACCCCTGCTCAAATCATGTTACGTTTTTCTTGAATAGCTTTCCTTATACAGTAACTAGGTTAATGCGATTGTGTGTCTGCTGTGCTGAGTGCTAAGACGTGCAGTGACAACTATACACACTAGGGGGCAGTGTTGTACAACACATGCCTGTGTCGTAGTCAGTCAATACAGCCAGAAAAGCTCCAACAATTGGTTAAGTTGTAGGTAACACCCAACAGACTCAGCTGTACCAGTAATAATGGCACAGGAAAGGGTTAACTTGGAAAATACCTACTAAAAGCATGATTTATGAAACAACCCACAGCCAGAATTCCATATGTAGACCACATAAGAGGGACTTTGTTTACCCCCAGGTACAGTACCATACAAATGAGATCCAATTATTTAACAATGCTATCTACATTAATTTTGGATGTGAAATGGGTTTTACATAGACTGGGAAGAGCCCAGTTCACAGCCCTGATCTAAAATTGGGCCTGGTATTCATAGGCTGTCATGGGCGGATCTGTAAGGCTAGCTGACAGGTGGGGTGTCAAAATACAGTCTTTGTTCCCTCTGCTACTATATTGCCCCTAATGGCAGATGGCACCTGGATGGCAGATTAAATATATCCACATTTATTTTGGCGGCAAAGCTCCCCAAAGCTAACTTTACTTGGTTGATGGAACCTGTTGATATTATGTCAAATTCTGTAGATGTACAGTATGAACCATAATGCTTTCAAATAAACTTGTAATCAGAGTGTGTATGAAATCAAAGAGGTTTATGGTTCAGTTATTAGTAAAGGTGCAAAGGCCAGTGATTTGTCTGTATGTGTTTTAGAACTTGCTCCTTGAATAAAATTACAGATCACACACTGCACACGAGTTGTAACATTATTTATTTTCATTTTGTAATTTGGATGGGATTGGCAATATCTATCAATATCCTGAAATCCAGGGTTGTGAGTTAAATAAATACATGGGCTCCTGGGAAAAACAACAAACAAATTGACCTCTAATAGAGAGTTGCAGTACTGGTTATGAATACTGTCATATTGCACATAATATCCTGGAAATTCACCAGCAAAGGTACTCTGTCCCTTGAATCAATTCAAAGGTTACGTTGTTGAAATGCATTAAAAATGACTGTAGAAATGACTGTACGTGGCTCAAACAAATACTACTATGATGAGACATACTGATAAACAAGGGTTTATCTGTATTTCTGAGAAGCCTTATCATACTGTACAGTAACAATACTCTTCTCAAGAAAACACGATGGGTCGTTTTCTTCAGAGTGTGTGTTTGCCCACTTAATGTTTTGAAGTATAATATGATATACAGTATGTCCTAATGGTGTGAACTATTACATGTCTCAAGAAGATATATTGGGGGGGAAACAATGGATAGGAACAATTGTAGGATCTGAGGCCTTTTCAATTGCTGGCAGTAGTATCTTATCCAAAACGTTTTTTGTAGACTATTCATTATTTGTCTAGTCTGTATGAGGGAAGACAACATTTTGGACTTAGGAAAAATAAAGAATAAACTCCACAGTGCACATTCTCAGAGTGCTCTTTACAAATGTAAGACCTGGAGTTCCACTAAAGCATATTACATTCCCTCCACAAATCTCACAAGCTTGAGGTAATACTCTCATTGACTATAGGGAAAAGTACAGTATGTGGAGATTGGATATTACTTTCACAGATATTCAACAACAGAACACTTTGATAGATGAAAAGATGTGTACTTCAAAAAGGTACAAAAACACACACACAAAGTGCCCACATGCATACAAAAGTTGGGAGGAAAACCAAATTAATTGGTTTCGTAGCACAACCTGTTCTGAATTCAATTTGATCCAATTGAGTGCTTTCTATTCTGAAACATACAGACCAGCAGAACCCTGAAACAAAGCCATCACCCTAACCCACTTTGGATAGTCGCAATACAAGCCCATATATTCAAATCCTCAAATCTACACATACATATTGTATTATTCCCAGTCCTTAACACAATGATGGTGTGCCCATTTCTGGCTGCGGCATGTGATGCGAAACATCATCAAACACATTGAAATGAAACAGAGGGGTGCTTTAAACTATGACCAGACAACAAACAGGAAACAATAGACATATACATTAATGCAGTAATTCAATAGCAAGCACACTTAACGGCATCGTCCTACGTTTCCAACACTATTTTGTTTACCATTTTAAAAACTCAGCCACATTTTGAGTGTATTTTCTATATTGTTCCATGAACAAACGATTTGATACTCACTTTGCCTTCCCTATCAAATAAAAGATTTGCTAAAGTATGCCTAGTGTAAGTAGCTAATGCTACTCCAATTTAAATTCTATAACAAATCACAACTCTAGCACTGATGATGGATTGGAGTCTTGCCTTGAAAAGTGAATAATGTGTGAATAAAAATACTGTACATTTCTGTGGACTGCCTTGCCACTGTGGTTAAACCAATCACCAACACTCAGGCATATTTGAACCACGATTCTGCTCCTCCACTGTCTCCAAGTGAACTATGACCTCAGGTAGTCTTCCAGACATCTTGCTCATTCACTCTTTTGTGATTAAAAAAGATAATTATTGTGATTATTGCAAAAAAGAGAATTCAGTTTCGTGAAATTTAGTACCATATTGATGTGTTAATAAATATAAACACTAATCAACTCCCAACCAATTCACACATTTCATCCCTGATATAACATTCCCATTGACAAGCTATCAGTTACAGTAAATACATATCTAATTACATAGCTAGTTATCTAATTTACCCGATGCTGTGTTCTGAAGCCACACCAACGTATGCCAGCAAGAGGGCTTCAGTTAGCCCTTTGCAAAAGGATGACAGACACACTTTGACTCAGATAAACGATCTGTGTTAGCCCTATAGACATCAAGAGTGCATAGCATGCTACACTGTAGTTCTCCAGTGTCCATACTGAAACATAACAATGTTGTCTCCCCTCTTGCAAGCACAGTGCCCACAGACCCTCTTCCTGACATTCAGATTCGCTGAATAACTGCAGTCATATGGTTGTCCTATCCTTTGGCTCCAGATACCCCCAGCCTGTTTTTGTGTTTCATAGAGACTCACACAGTCACATCAACAGAGGCTGCTGAGGTCCTTGAGTTGCTTGGTAGTCTCTTTGTTCTCGCGGATCCTCGCTGGAAATGTGGGCCATCTTTATCCAACACCACTGCAAGATACCTGAAATGTCAAGCAGGCAAAACAAAGTTTTGAAAGAAGTTCATTTGTCTGTGAATTCATCACAGAGACACACAAATACAGCATACAAAAAAGTTCAACCCAAAGAAAAGTGAAAAAACACTTTCCATTGATGATGCATATTGATCATATTTAGAAGAGTTACCTGGGTCGACAGTGTCTCATGACAAGATGTGTACGAAGAGAATGGCCAGGCCAATGTTCAACAGGATGACCATGCAGATCATGATGGTGTTCGGACCCTTGAGAGGAGAGAAATACGTTCTTTTCATTTTGTTTTGAGGACAGTGAACACAAGGTAAGTTTAGAATTAAGAACTAGAAAACAATAGCAATACGCTTGAAGATAATATTGAGTTCCTATTATTACTATTTCCGCCATATAACAGATAATAAAAACATCATAGCCTCAATAATGAATCAGAACAAAGACTGCATAGATAAGAGGTGGTCATAAGGATAACAGAATGGTAAGCTAAAAACAAGAAATCAGAAAATTGCCTCAACTGTCATAAAAGGAAATGCAATTATGAAATGATATAAGCAAACATAACTAGATGGGTAATTATTGCACAACAGAGGAAGTGAGCTAACTGAGATTTGGAGATTGACTTGGGTTGGCTTGAGCACCTGCTAAACCCACAACACCTCAGTCCATGTTAACATGTAATAGAGCATAAGAAATGACAGATTTTGACAAAAATATTCTCGCTTTTGACCACATATTAAGAAATAGATATTCATTATCTAAGATGTTGAAAGTTGTAACTGCCTTACCTGATCCAGTTCTACCGCCTCTGTAACTTCACTGGAGGTCTTCACCATATTCTTCATCAGCTTTGCCTCAGCTTTGGGCTCCACCTTCGGCGGTGGTTTTGCAACAACTTTAGGCTCTGCTGGTTTAGGCACTGGCTTAGGTTCAGGTTTTGGAGCTGGACTGGGATCTCGTTTCGTTGACGGTTTGGGTTCGGCTCTGGAGGCCGATCTTCTCTCCTCCCTGGGCTCTGGCTTGCTCTCAGAGACGGAGGGAGGTCGTTCGTGGGCCGACTCACGGGTGTCTGTTCTCTGTCTGACCTCTGCTGCTTTAGGCTCTGGCGTGGCAGCTTTGGCGGACACCTTGGAGGCGGGGAGTGGTTCTTCTTCATCTGTAGCGGAGATGAGGCTGGTCCTTACGGAGGCAGATGCGGGAGGAGCATCCGACACCTTAGTCTCAGAGTCCGTCTTCTGCAGGGCCTTGATCTCCAGGTCGGAGCCCTGCTCTACCTTGTTGCTCTGCCGGCTGGAGGAGCGGGAGGGGCCCCGGCTGCTGGGGGCAGGGGCGGTGCTCTCTTCTGGGGCAGCAGAGGCAGGGGCGGCTGGGGCGGCAGGGGCGGCAGCAGAGGGTGACGGGGTCGTCGGTCGACTACTGGGTCTGCTGTTGGCCCGGCTGCTCCCCCTGCTGCCACTGGCCTTACTACCAGGCTTGTCTCCATTCCAGTTGCCGGGACTGAGGAGGCGGGGGCCGTCTTTACTGATGCTGCCCTGCTTGGAGTGCCCAGACTCTGGGGGGGGGGCGGCCGGGCTGGGGGAGGGGGTGCGGGCCCGGAGGGACTCGGTCATGAGGTCGTCCAGTTCATGCATCATGGGGCTGTCAGGGGGCGTCGGCGGGGGGTCCTCGCCTCCCAGGGGCTCATGCATGACAGTGTCTGTGTTCTCGTTGCCTTCCACGATCTCCTGCAGGGCTCTCTTCTTCAGGTACTCCGGGCCTGTGGAACAGATGGAAAAATAGATCATCTTTTCCCCCTCTACAGGCTAGAAACATTGACTGACTCCACATATCTTATCTTCATATTTCTACATACTTTCTTCTCCCTCATTCTAATAACAGGACAGCACAGGGGACAGAGCAACAGCACACACAGGATGTAGATTCAGATTTCCTACAGTATATAATTACAGTATATAACAGCAGCACCCCATCAGCCAACCAGAGCTGCTTTCTGATATACAGTATATCTTGGAGATTTTTTTTTGAAATAGTTACTCTAACGTCTCTACATTGTTACATTTGCAAACTAATGGCTACAGAGAGTAATAGTCTATTCCAATAAGAACAAACATCACCATATGCTCCTGCTGTTATTTACTAATTAAAAAACTATTATCGGGTGACATTTTGGAGGCTATTAGAGATGTGCAGACAGTGGTGTATTTGGGGGTCTCATCAGGGTCTATATTTGTGTTGGGGGACAGTCAGTCTGATCTGTGCATGTCACCCCAGGAACGTAATGCAAATGTAGAAGCCCTCATGAGGAGGGACTACATGAAGGGACTGATAAAACAACTGCTGAGCTCATTTAAAGTTTAATTAGCTTACTCGTAGAGTATCACTTTGTTTACGTTCAAATCAAACATGTGCCATCTGAAAATCCAAGAGAATTTTTTTTAGAGGTGTACTTATAATGGAAAGGATATCACCTTGTTGGTAACACTTTACATTAAGTCGCTCTGTAGGCTACCTGTGTAATAATTTTGTAATAGTTATGTAATTAACATGTTATTACATAGTACATTACAAACAACCATTATGTTTTGTGAGATGGAACCGTTGTATTTTATTAATTACTAACTAAAAAATGTCAACATTTTAAAAAATAACACCACACAGGCATTAATAAACGCCTAATGGATCAGATAAATTATTATTATGTAAAAAACAACAGCACAATTTTTTTTTACCAAAAATGGAGATAGAACCTTTCTAACGTCACGACTGTAGATGCTTTTCTGTTATTCAGCTTTGGCCCAAAATCATTCATTCAAATTGAAATCCAGGAAAACACTCTGACAGTGTATCCTATATCCTATATCCTATACACCAGTAGTAGCGTAGCCACGTTAGGACCAGGGTGGGCCCAGGAATCCGGTGTGGACTTTTACCGCTCGAAAGCCGACTTGATGTAGGCTACTGTACTTGATCAACTGTAAATCAATGCGTGCGGGGTGTCCTCTGATATACATCGCATTGGAAACGTGTTTGATGGATGCAAACAAAAGTAGGACCATCAATATGAACTGAAACATAAAAAATAAAAATAAATAAAAAACTGGCCCACCCTATTTTATACAGGCCCGCCCTAAAGTAAATGTCTGCCTATGCTACTGCTATACACTAACACTAACCCTAACCTTAACCCCTGTCAGCTTTGAGTAAGTGACATTTCACAGAGGAATGTACAGTGAGGTTGAGTAAGACTATAGCCAGGTCCATTTGTAGCATTAGCAGTAGACATCTCAGGGAGGCTCTCAGCAGTGACAACCTTTTATCTCATGTCTATTTGGATCCACTCAGTGCATCGCTAGGGGAATTAGAGAGAGAAATGCAGCGGGGGGCACACTTGAGGCCTTTGGGGGTCTGTGTCGGATGGACCTGCGAGGAAACTGATATGATCCCCTCTGCCCAGTAAGACGTTCCTATTTTAGATATTCAAAGGTGACTACCCTTGTGGCGAGCCTCAGCCGTGGATCAGCTGCAACAGCAGCAAGAGATACTAGTCTACAGCATGGAGCTTGAAAACGTACAGAATTGTACTTACTTATATCTTCTTACTTGCCCTCTTAAGCATGTTACTACTCCTGGGGCACAGGCCATTAACAACAGTATCCCAGCGCATCCAGTCTTGGGTGATTTGTTTTGCTTATATATACACACAGTGCCCTGTGTAAGACAGTTTTTTGCATTTGCATTTTTGCGTTTGTCTATACTTCAATAGTTTGGATTTTAAATCAAACAATTACTAGTACAGGTATTTGTGTACATATTGGTTTCACCATCCATAAATTACAACACTTTTTAGGCATAGTTTCCCTATTTTAGGGTACCCAAAAATAAGTAATGAGACAATTGCCTAGACAGGTGTTTCTGGTATCAGGTGTGTTCCATCCAAAGACAAAAGCAAATCCTAGAATCAATACTAGACATTGAGAGTTCTCTTACGACCGCACACATGATAGAAGACATCTAATGAAGCACCTGTAAAGCCAAATGTCCCATCACTTTTGGGTACCCTGAAATAGGATAAGCATAAAAACTATTATCATTTCTGAATGGTGAAAACAATATGTACCCAAATACCATCAAATAAAAGCTGAGAATCTCTACTTTAACCTAATAGTAATTTGTATTTTTTTATTTTTTGTTATTACCCTGTTATTATTTCTGTTATTGTTTATTATTATTATTTCAAACCTTTGGAGTGTGGAGCCAAAAGAAGAAAAAATGTTTCACTGTCCCATTACTTACGTACGGCACTGTATATATCATAATGCAGTTCAGTTCACTTTGCAATACTACCACTATATGAATATTGTTTCACTGTCTGCATCATGCCATAAATTCCACATATGTGACACGGTCTGGTCATTTGGGCCGCAAGTCGGCAACCAATCAAAATGTCCCGACTTTTATTTTGAAACACGGAAATACATTTCAACGTTATTGAAAATCACAACACAAACTCGCTAGTCAAGCCAAAATACTGCAATGCAATGGTTTCGGTGAGTAATCCCCACTGCTGTGTTAGTCGACTAGCGAGTGTGTCATTGATTTTCAACAACGCTGAAACGCTCCTATTTAATTTTTTTGAAAGAAAAGTCGGAACATTAAAACGGCTGCCAACTTGCGGACCAATTGACCAGACCGTGTCACATACCTTTAAGTGCTCTTACCTGGCTGGTAGAAGGAAGGGGAGAGCTCCCTAGCCACCACCCTGGCGATGCTGGACTCGTTGTTTGAGGCCAGGGTGGCCTGATCTGCAGCGTCTGACTTGCCCTTAGCGTGGGTCGTCCTGTGGAGAAGATCAGCATGCTACTCAATATCCACAAGCTTGAGATCAAACCTAATTGTAAATGGTCAATGGACTGACTTATATAGCGCCTTATTCCAAAGCACTTTACAATGGACTTCTCATTCACCCATTCACATTTCACACACACATTCACACACCCATGGCGACAAGCTACCATGCAAGGCGATGGCCCGCTCATTGGGAGCAATTTGGGGTTAAGTGTCTTGCCCACACTTTGACATGTGGCCAGCCGGGGCTCGAACCGCCGATCTGCCAACTTTGCGATCATAGAGCCGATCGCCGGCTCTACCTCCTGCACCACAGCCGCCCCGGCTACTACTGTACAACATCGTAGTGGGCCTATGATGGCATACATGATCAAATATTGAAACACACCGATCGGTTAAACTGAGATACACAGCTACTGCTACTGTTACCATAGACAACCTGACCCCCCCGCCCCCCCCATAGACATTCCTCTCCACTTTATTTGGAAAGACATTTTGGCACTTGTCTGGCCTATAAAAAGCAATGAGAACATCAAACACAAGAGTCCCCCAGGCCTACTCAACCCTGGTAGGAGGAACACCTTATCAACCAGAAGCTAAATGCAACATTATCAATCCAAAACCAGACCCAGACAGACAATATTGTTACAAAAATAATACAGAGAGCTATTTACAATATTCGATCATTTCAAAAGCAAGGACAGATGTACTGTCTATGTGGTTGAGTTGGTCACGTGCGTGGTCATTATTATTAGCTGGAGAGAGGGTGTCCTTTTGTGCTGTTGAGCTGGAACAGAAATAAATAAGTCTTTTAACACCTCTATCCAGACAATGCATCCCTGCAAACAGCCAGGGGCTCTCTTGTCATGTAGTGTGCAGTGGATTCGCAGATCTATTTACAGTATACTGTATCTACACCAAGGAGGCAATAGTAATACACTATATTGACATGTATTTACGACTGTAAACTCATCTGAACACGCATTAGAAAAACTCCCTGTCTTAGAAGTTTTTGCTTGTGTATTTTACCCTAGTTGCTTTCCTGGGTAGTTATAAACCCCCAGGGACTAGATGAGTTTGAAGGGTTCATCGCTGCCAGCTATTGATATCTGCACCGGGTTGGCCTAGGAGTATTACTGATTGTGATTACTCTGTGAATACTTGACATACTGTAACATTACCCTGGGCTCAAAATAGCTCCGGTCTACTTGAAGACTCGGAGGGGTATAGGCACTTCCCTGTGGAACAATTAGAGGCACTGGAGGCTGCCTGCTTGATATAGTAGATCAACACCTGTCTACACTGAATCAACACTCCCTCTTTAAGGAGGGCTTCTGCCCAGGTTCTGACCCAGTCTCAGGCTGATGTGATGAGAGAGAAGAGAGAGAGAGAAGAGAGAGAGAGAGAAGAGAGAGAGTAGTCTGTCTGTGGTACTGTATTCAACAGTACTTATGTAAACCAGCTCTTTTCCCTTCTTGTTTTTAGTTTTTTTCCTAGCACCAGGGGAGCCCCCCCTCCCAAATTTCGTTGTTTGGTACCTGTACTATATCAATGACAACAAATAAAGACCATTCATTCATTCATTCATTAAACAGCTGTCATCCCCATCTGCCATGTATAAGCCTAGGCACTGGTAGGACAAATTGTGAAGCTTTAATTCAGGATGAGTTCTTAAACTGACACATCTCTTTGTCGGTTAATTTAGTTGCCTTCAGGAAGAGAGTGACGTCTGTATTGTAAAATCAGTCTTGCAAGACTAGGCTTGAAAATCAAATAATGACAGTTCTACATCATAGTGGTAGTAGTGACTGTACTGCAGGGCCAACGTGCCCATTCAAGCCCATGGTAAATATCAGACATTTCATCTACCCAATTAGAAAAATGCAATGACATATCCAGAAACAGTTTATCTCACAGTTACTGAAATATAACCCTCAGAATGTGTAATAGGCTTATAATAAGACATTATTCTGCATCCATTACTTCCTACTTTCAGTCTCGGTTCAATAGCATGGAAATTCAACATCGTTTCAGAACAGTGACTCGGAAAAGGACCATTACAAAAAACAGATGGCATTACCAAACATTTCGTAGATGGTAATCGACCCAAAACATGATGTGGTGTGTAGCTAGCTAGTCTTTAGTGGTTCCTAAAATGGCAGGCAGTTCCGCTGGGTTGCCAGGCAGTGGGTGGAGAGGCTTAGGATAGCAGATGGTGTTTCCTGGAGGCTACCTGGTCCTGCAGCACTCCTCTGAGCCCTCTCAGATGGCTTATCCCAATACTACACCCTCAGAGCTCACAGACCACCGACAGTGCACGGTTGTACTACTGCTCTCTGTGGACCTTTCATCGGCTGTCTTCAAACAGACTTGTTCAACAAAGTCAGATATTTGAAGTTGTGACCTAAATACCTTATGCTTTAAGTTCTCCCCCCTCCCAAAAGGATACCCCTTCCCCCTTTATCTTGGGGAAGATGAGAAGCCAGCGTAAGTATGGACTCACTCAACAAGAATCTGTCTTCAACACCTAGCGATAAGAGATAAGTAAGAAATGCACACCTAAAACGGCCTACTTTAAGTCGGTCAGCTATTTGTCTCACTAGAATACAGATTCAACTGACGAGGCAAGTATTTAGAGGAGAGTTTGCTATACGCAGCAGCACTGTGGACTACATTCAGTTAGCTTGTTCTTCTGTCAAAATGATGAATACCAGAACCATAAATATAACATCTCTAACATTTGATTAATATTATTTTTCACCATGATAGACTTGCATTAGCAATAAACTCAATTGTTGTGTAATTCCAAAGTGATTACCACATTACTATGTAACAGTTACAATAAATACAACATGTACTGTACAGTTTATGTCACTAAATGGGTTCTGAATGTGAACAATATAGCACATACAGTATTAAGGTAAGAATAGACAGAAGAGTTAACACGCACACTAATGTTTACCAGTGACTGGCTACCCTGATACAAAATGGTTGTATCAGCAGTAATGTAGCCCAGCCTAGTAAGTCTAGCCACACAACTAAGGCTAGGTGTGGTACATGTATATGCTAACCTCTCTTATACGCACTCAGTCACTTATGAACTCTGTCATATTTATATCCATGCAACCATCTGACACCTCTGCTGACGCAAGGCCTGACTGGAGGTGCCGCTATTCCGTTAACGGTGCTAGGAAACCTGTTAGAGAGCCTCTCCATAAACGCAACTAGCCAACAGTTCTCAACCACAGGAGGGAGCACGGTGTGGCCTCCCTGCTTAGATGACTAACATCAGGATGTACAGTATTCCAGCTGAAACGTGGGGTGTAGCCTTTCTTCTATCTCTGGGAGGATTTAGTGATGATTTGTTTGCACTACGCTACAGAAATGGGTGATCTAATGTGTAACTCAAGGTGTGTTGACCTGTCACATATGACTTTACTAGACCAGCGTGCTAGACTGTGAGTAGCCTACTACTTAGCAGTGAAAACCCAGGCCTGGTGTGGAAACAAGCATGTGACTTGGCATGAAAGTTGGGGGAAGAGAGGGAGCAATCAGCTGTTGCATTCCCCAGTCATTGTGATGTAGCAACAGTGCGCCTGCCCTTATTTAGGCAGGCCTCCCTTCCTGACACTCAGTAGGCCAGATCTGTGTGCGTCATTTACACCCAGCGTTGCTGTGGCCTCTCTCTCTCTCTCTGCAGACACTCCGCTCGCAGTCCCAGCCCACGCCAGAGACGGACAAGTCCAAATGCTGAATGTCAGGGCAGGGCAGAGAGTTAGCTAATCGGAGGCCTGGGCTGGGGCTCTCAATGGACAGGTTGGACTGTATTTATATATACCTCCCTGACTTCATCCCAATGACTCCTGCCTGGCACCACAGTTGGCGGGAGGGGGGGGGGGGAGGGGAGTCCCTGGTTCATGTCGGGCAAAAGAGTACCGCCCTGGCTGGCTGCCCTCCTCCCCCACAACAACAGAGAGGGCTTCAGTGGGAAACCAAACTTCTCTATGAGTAGGTGTAAACCAATTAGTTCAGGGTCCTTTGAGTAGAAAAGGACCATCAAATCTCATAAATCTTCATAAAATCGTACAGTATACCAAGACTCTCGGGTTTGGCCTGTTAATGGTTATAGGGTTAACATGAACAAGGCAAGAGACCAGGTTAAGACCACCTAGGTTTTGTTAATAGCGTACATTAGTGTAAGTGTCTGTTTCCAGACCTAAACAGGCTCCTGGATGTTAGTCATGCCTATTCATGGAGTCTTCTAGGGCTCTGGCCTGTCAGTTGAGGTTATGAACACAAGCTTAACACAATGAGAAAAAATACTCCTGGCCCATAACTCTTGTAATACTGCTTGTCCCCATGGTCAAATATTTAGATTTCCATCTGCCCAGGACAGGATCTGCAGTTCATCAGTGAGAGCCTTACTGTTGTAAACACAGGACTTATTTCAGGTGCTGTGTGGCTTACACTAGATAAAAAAACACTGTCCTTGTATGGTGATGTACAAACTAAAGGAGACCTGTGTCATTTGAAGAGTGCATCACAATCTTCAGTGTATTTGCCTGTTTCGGTAATCGGTAATAGAAATAGAAGGGCGGACAGTGTATATACAGAGAACAAAAGCATGTTCTGATATGCTTGGTCTGATTTAGTGCTGTTTAATAGGCATCTGCATATCCATTACCTCATGAATCAACCTGTTACCTCCTTACTGTCCTTATCATATTGGTGTGAAGAGTGATTCATCATTATAAACGATGCTAGGTGTTGTAATACTCATTACCCAGTCAGCTAGATAACTGTGGGCCAGATCTGGTTTTGTAGTGGCACATACAGTATGGCTCAGTGCCGGAAATGACCATGGGCCAGACCTGGTCCGAATGTGGGGGGCCAGCCCTAGGTGAGATTTCACATTTGAATGAATGAATGAATGAATGAATGAATGGTCTTTATTGTCATTGATATAGTACAGGTACCAAACAACGACATTTGGGAGGGGGGGCTCCCCTGGTGCTAGAAAAAAGAAAAAAAGAAAAAAAAAGAAGGGAAAAGAGCTGGTTTACATAAATAAAGGCTATGTACACTATCCACTATACTATACTATACAAATAAAACACTGTGCTGTACTCTACTGTACCTATTCTAACATTTCCTATTCTCTGAACCTTATGTACCCTAGGGTTGTCATATTGCACATAGTGTTATTGCACATTCATTTAAAGTGTCGCAGTTTGCAGGTTTGAAATGTACACAGTTGTGTTTCAGTATTACACTTGATTTCAATCTAGTAGCTGCCATCAATTTGTCTAGATTGTCCAGGGCCTAGAACCTAGGTCTTTGCTGTGTTCAGGGCCTGAATGGCCCTGGGATAGAAGCTGAGCTTCAGTCTGTTTGTCCTTGCGAACATGGTCCTGAACCGCCTGTTCGAGGGCAGCCGAGCAAAGTGTTCGTACCCAGGGTGGGATGGGTCTCTGGAGATCTTGGAGGCCTTCCTGAGGCAGCGTGTGTTGTACAGCTCTTCCAGAGAGGGGAGGGGGGCGCCGGTGATCTTCTGGGCCGATCTCACCACTCTCTGTAGCGCATTCCTCTCTGCGGCTGTGCAGCTGGAGAACCAGATGCAGATGCAGTAGGTGAGGATGCTCTCCACTGCGCAGCGGTAGAAGGTCACCAGCATCTCCTGTCCGATGTGGTCTTTCCTGAGGACTCTCAGGAAGTAGAGCCGCTGTTGTGCCTTCTTGATGATGGCTGCTGTGTTGATCTTCCAGGACAGGTCATCCTGTATGTGCACCCCCAGGAATCGGAGGGTTGAGACTCTCTCCACGCTCCCTCCATCGACGAGCAGGGGCTGGACCTCAGATTTTTTCCTCCTGAAGTCCACGATGATTTCCTGGGTCTTTGACTGGTTCAGCAGCAGGTTGTTAACCTTGCACAGCTTGCTCAGCTGCTCTACCTCATCCCTGTACGCCGCCTCGTCCCCCCCCGAGATGCAGCCCACCACAGTGGTGTCGTCTGCAAACTTTACGATGGAGTTGCTGGGGTGGACGGGGGTGAAGTCGTAGGTGTAGAGGTTGTAGAGGATGGGGCTTAGCACGCAGCCCTGGGGGGACCCAGTGCTGAGACTGAGGGCTGTGGAGGTGTGGGAGCCCACCCGCACCCTCTGGGGGCGGTCAGACAGGAAGTCCTTGATCCATGCACATATAGAGTGTGATAGTCCCAGGTCTAGTAGTTTGGTCACTAGCCTGTCTGGAAGGATGGTGTTGAAGGCAGAACTGAAGTCCACAAAGAGCAGTCTCGCGTAGCTGTTTCCCCTCTCCAGGTGGGATAGAGTGGAGTGGAGAGTCGTCGCGATGGCGTCCTCTGTGGACCTGTGGGCTCTGTAGGCGAACTGGTATGGATCCAGGTTGGGCGGGAGGCGTGTGACTATGTGGGCCCGGACTAGTTTCTCGAAGCACTTCATGATGATTGGTGTGAGTGCCACCGGGCGGTAGTCGTTTAGGCAGGGTGGGATGGTGGCCTGGGACAGGGACTGGTTGAAGATGTTGGTGAAAACCCCGGCCAGCTGGTCGGCGCAGTCCCTCAGCACCCGTCCCAGGACGCCATCCGGCCCCGAGGCTTTCCTGGGGTCCACCGCCTTCAGCACGCGTCTCACTTCATGCTCTGTGAGGGTGAGGCTGCTGAGAGCTGGAGAGAGTGGTGTTTGTGTTGTGGTTACCTCCATTCGCCCCTCGTCGAACAGGGCGTAGAAGGAGTTCAGCTTTTCCGCCAGCAGGGGGTCGTCCTCCGCGGCTGTGAGCCTGTTGGCTCTGAAGTTTGTCATGTGCTGAACCCCCTGCCACACCCGCCTGGAGTCGTTGCTCAGGAAGCATTCCTCAATCTTCTCTCTGTGGTCTGCCTTGGCCTCCCGGATGCCACGCTTTAGGTTATTTGTGACAGGGTCTGGTAAAAAGTCCTCAAGTAGGCAAGTTCAGTTCAAATCAGTTTTTTTCCAGATTATGAAAGTGCAGATGTACCTGGGCCAGTATCTGGACGCCAGTAGAAAACAGACCGTGTTGTTCATTACTCTTCTGCCACGGTAGGCTGTAAAATAATTAGGCTATGTTTAATTTTGCACCCTTGAATTCACTTTGTAATTGCTTAAAGTTCCCACTGCAAATTGGTAATCGCATAGTTCCTTTAATTAGGTACTGTACCACAATGTATACTATTACAAAGTATATAATGTGTTGTAACCACCTAATGTCTTTATATGTAAATACAAGCTGAAGTAGAATGAGTGTCATATGGATCGTACCCACAATGCCTCATTTGATTTCCTTGTGGAGCAGGAAGTCCCAACATGAACACCAGTAGATCATTAACTAACTGATTAACAGAGGTGTTGAGTAAACAGACGCCTGCACCGACACCCTCTCTCAGGCGCTGATCAATTCCAAAATGTTCCAGTACGTTCCCTTATGCTGCAATACACACACAGCCAAAAATAATTAGCATGCAAAAAAATAAAATAAAAAATAATTAGCATGCAGTCAAAAATAATTGGACATACATGTTGTAAGCTATTCCATTTGTTCTGTTATGCCAGGCAAACTCAATCAAACACAGCTTTTGGACATTTTAATGATAGCATCTCAGGTCTGTTGTAGGTAGGCTAATGGTGGGTGGTCAGAGGAGGGGGGGCGATGGCAGGGAAGCCAACAGACTCCCTTTTTCAGAAGGCCCAACATCACTGGGCCAAGGGAGGTACACAGTAAACTGATACCATGGCATTTCTTTACCCATTGAACTTGACAGAAGTTTCTATGTGACATAGAAAGTCTGACTGTGCCCTTCATCTCTGAGTCCCTATACAGGCACAGAAACACAGTTGTGGCTGTTACTGAGACACTGAGGATGACACACCATCATCACCCTCAGATCATTCAGTTTCATACAGCAGCCCTGTTTGTCCACACACTCCTATGCAGAAGTACTGCAGTGTACACACCAATGGGTAAACCATTGAAACTGTGTCCTTGTTGTTCATACTGGATGCAGTTAACATGAAAACTGGGTGAGAGGGGAGTTGAGGCGGAGGGGGTTATACAAAAAAGGGAAATACGTGATCCAATTCCTACCCAATTACAATTATGTTTCAAAAGGGTCTAGTAATAACATTATTACAATTTTATTAGAAATTAATTACAGCATTACTACATAGTAATAATAGCAACTTAGCCGGGGTGGCTGTGGCACAGGAGGTAACAATCGCAAGGTCGGCAGATCGGTGGTGAATGTGTGTGTGAATGGGTGAATGAGAGGCCATTATAAAGCGCTTTGGAATAAGGCGTTATTGTAACGTAATTGCAATGTAATTCCAATGTAAATCAGTCAATTTATTTATGTGTTATCAATAGTGCTGTTTTTAAATCAGATTTCTATATATCAGACCCAGCACAATAAGTTAAAGCTAAAATAAGTGACATGTAGCCAAGCAAGAAAAAGAAAAAAAAGTGTTGTACAAGGAAACTTGGTTCAAGTAATTAGCACCCCTTAATTAGCACCCATTGTCTTCATCTATGGGAATGGAAATAGGATTCGCACCATTGATTTGGAGGCCATCATTAACTAGTGCCCTGTCACTCCCCCACTCATTGTTAAAGGACCACTTCTTGGTTTGTTGTCTAGAAATACTTTCTCTCTATCTCTGACTACCTTAATTGCCGGGTGAAAAATAGAATTCATTAATATTACATTTCCACATTATCAACTGACAGGAAAAAAAAAGATCAACAATTTGTTTTAATTGACTGACATCCCTAAATACAACAACAACAACAACAACAACAGTCAACCAAACCAGTCTCGTCCTACCTGGAAGCGGCAATCTCTCCTTTCTGTTTGGCGATGGCCGCGGCCCTCTGAGCTCCCTCCACGCTGCGCTCCACCTTCTGCCTGATCTTGGTGCCTTTCAGCTGGATCATCCTCTTCTTCATGGCCTTCACCAGCATGTTGTTCATGTACTTCCCCTCTTCCTTCCCGCCCTCCACGAAGGTGGTGCAGCCATAACCGTGGCGCTGGTTGTCCAGCCACTCGCCCTCGTACTTGAGCCCGCTGGACCGTTCGCTTATTCCATAGCCCGAGCGTTTATCGTTCTTCCACTCCCCCATGTAGACCTCAGTGGTGGTGGCGTCTATGTCGGCCTCCACGGGGGGGTAGTCGTCGACCCCGGCCAGACTGTCGTCCCCCATGCTGATGGTGGAGTTGGCATCGCTGGCCGCAGAGCTCATGGCCGACTCGCTCCTCAGGAAGCTGAGCTTGCTCTTCTGGCTAGACAGGGAGGAGCGGGAGTCTGACTTCTTCAGTTTGCCCAGCAGGGACCCCCGGCGGAACAGGCCCTTCTTTTTGGGCTTGACGGCGTCCGGGTCCACCTGGAGGGTAAGGGCAAAGCCACCTCGGGAGGGCCCCAGCTGGGTGAAGGAGGTGATGGGGAGCGGGGTCTCCTGGCCGGAGGCGTTGGTGGTGGTGATGACGGGGACATCCTGCTGCAGCAGGTTGCTGCTGCTGTGCTCGCTCCGCAGGGAGGTCAGGGAGGTGCGGAGCGGGGACCGGACCACTGCCGCCATGCCGTAGGGCACGCTCTGACGAACCCCGTAGCCATGTCGCATGCCACCGGTAAACTGGCCTTGAAACGTGCCTGGAGAGGGACAGAGAGGGTATGGAGAGATGTAGTACATCACTATGTTAGGATATAAACACACTTGACACAGAGGTATTTATCAGTAATTTACTGGTACTGTTGTTTGTTACATTGACATTTTTGGCATTTAGCAGATGCCTTTATCCAAAGGGACTTACAACAAATACATTTGTCTAAGTAAATGAATCATCTATCCATCAGTCATCGCAAGAAAAAGTAATCTATGCTCGGTCCAGGGGTCGTTGGCAGTAAAAAAATGCTAGAGGAAGGAAGATTCTTTTAAAATATATATATTTAGGTAGAGGGGACGGAGAGGTTTCAGGAGGGACAGTTAAGGTGTAGCCTTGTTTAAACTGAACTGGGACATGGCATACCGCTCTACATTTGTTCTACTAATCTTGTTACCAGTCAATTGACAGTAATGGGTCTGTGTGAATGGGGCAGAGGTCAAATCCAGGTCTGCTCATTTGCATTGGCATTGAATTTCACTCCTGTCCTCCCGCCCCCCCCCTGCAGCACTCCCCAACCCTCCCCTCCCACTTTACTTGCATTGCATTGATGTGTGTAAACCGTGTAAATCAAGGCCACTCTCTCTATGGGAATTGTTCTATAGAAACAACATTTTGCATAGCTGATTGACTTAACTAGCATCAATAGTATCATTCACATTATCTAAGCTCCTCATTCTTTGATTTATTTGACTGAAAAACGTGTGAACATTGTTACTACATGATCATGTACAATGAAATGCATCAGCACAGTGCTGTACAGGTAGTACAGTATATAGCTCCATATACGTTTCATTACTGTGTGAACGACTAGAGTCCAAATTAAGTTATGTATGTCACTCCAACTCTTCATGGGTCTAGTGTCTCATGTAAAAGTAGACATGTGTCTGGATTCCTCGGGCCTAGAGGGACCGTGAGGCCAAGAGGACACAGCCGGGGCTATTATTACTTCCTGACACATGGTCGTATCATCACCCACCCTCCCATCATCAGCTGCATGGGCCCAAAGCTGATGAGTCAGCTGCTGAGGGCACCATGGGCACTAGATGGGCATCATCTATGTTACTGCTGTCCCCTCAGTGGCATTATAGGGGGTAGTTCATTATATATGATGTTTTATCTGTGACTTCGGTGTGACCTACAGTACAGTCACAAATAAGGTACAATTTCATAGGGGATGAACTATCCCTTTAAGGGTGCAGTATGAGGAAATATTGGCAGAGACAGTGTCTAGTAGTGGATTACTTATGTTCATAGCTGGATCTAATTTGAATTTTGGATCCAATTATGACAGTAGACCTTTGAGAATTTTCTGTTGCAAAGTTGCTTTTAATTCAAGTGGAAAGTTCTTGTAATAAGCCTTTTGTTTTCCTTTGTTATGCTGAAAGAAAAGCATCCATGAGCATTCAGCATTCCTTCCTTTCCACCTCACTCTCACCATCTCAATTCCTTGTATGTGAGTGGGACAGAGTTGTCGTATAGGCAGCTTTTGAAAGTACAATGCCATTTAAAATGTAATTAGCATCTCACATTTTGGTGTGAACACTACCAGTTACCATTCCTCTGCCACTATCCTTTGGCAAGAGATCCTTAGCAATGGGCAAGATACCAATGGGCCATCTGGGCAACATTTGGACTCCATGGTTCAATGCTACACGCTTGAATCTCTCGTTCTCTCTTAAAGCGCCCAAATAGTGTCATATACTATAATGTTTAGAAGGCTTAGACACCACAATTATAGAATACACTAGAACAATTACAATTTTCTCTACATATTCTTTCTTAAAATCTTGGGGGCCTTCAAATTCAACGAATTCCCTTGCAAATAACTGACTGCAGTGATTTAGGTTAATGACATGAGTGATGAAGAAGGCGTGACTGGAAATTACATAATATAGTTAATATTCATATCCTAATTAATCCTAATTACTTGTAATTAATTGGGAATGCCCTCTTCCACACATTCGTAAACATTAATATAAATCAACATCATACCTCCATCAGCATAGGTCTCTGTACCGTATCCATCTTGCAATCCGTTATTCCATGTTCCTTCATACTTCGCACCACTACCTTGACTAAGACGTGACCCATATCTCCCTTTGAAGCCATGAGTCCATTCTCCCTTGTAAACCCAGTGTCCTTTACTTTCAATGCCTAGACCATGGCGCTTCCCCTGCGACCAGAACCCCTCATAGGTGTTTCCACTGGGCCAGGTGTAGACTCCAACCACTTCGAATCCGTAATTCCAGGAGCCGGAGAACTCCCCCTGTCCTTTCGGTCCGGTGCAGATCCCATGCCCATGGGCTTTCCCACCCTCCCAGCCTCCACAATAAGCTCCACCATCATCAAATTCAAAGCGACCTCCACTCATACCTTCCCTAATTTCAGCCAAAAATGTAAAATAACTTTTTTTATTATTATTATCTTTGTCAAGATAAAATCCCTGTCAGAATGAATTCACCTTCACCTGACATCAAAAGTGATTTGAGATATCCATGGCACTATACTGATTACAATTTCTTATGTTTTATTTTCTTAACTACTCGTCATTTCCTTGTAGCCGTCAATGTGGTCGCTCGTGACACTTTGATTCAGGTGCGCGTCATTTACTTATTCTTTCTTATTTCCATGGATTACTCCTGGGTCCCCTCTGCGGTCCGCTTGTGTTCAAAGTCGGAGTCATAAACTTTGTACTGGCTCCGTGCTGAGTAACTTGCGTTTTCTTTCGGAGATTAAATTATTTGTTTAGTTTTAACAGCTTTGGATGTATTATTTGTTATTGTGGACAAGCCAAGGGTGTTACATGGCTTTCAAGGTGGCCATCGAAAAGCCCCTTTCCCCTGTCCCTGCCTCCCCTCACTGTCGCTATCTCCACACAGTTGGTGCTGTTGGAAATGTCTTAACAGACCTAACAAGGCGACCAGATCCACACACACTGTTCCAAAAATACAACCCAATCCTTACTCCGCTGCCTGCAAGGAGCTATGCCAGATCACTTGCCACTTCGGGGTTGGACGTACATGTACACGCACAATTAGCCGACTACATTTAGTAGGCTAATTCTAGACTATAATGAATCAGTTTGTGCAATCACACTGCGGTGCAATCAAATGTCACAATGACATGGGGGCAAGGTAGCCTCATTCCCCTCATATGATCCAATATTGAAATTGCGCATATTAAATATTATAGGCTACTGGTATGAAATATACCTATTATGAAATATTATACTGTCTCATTACAATATTTGTGTATTTACACTGAAGACATAGGCTGCTCCCTTTATGATTTGGCATGCATGTTGGCACAATAGCTGATTCTGTTTGCAGTATATTCTGTTGAAGTCGCGCCCTCTACTGGCACGGATCAATTATTGCAACGTTTTTTCTCTGACTGACAGTACAGTCCACAATCACAACCTGTCTCTTAATGCTATTTATGTGAAATCAACAAATGGTATCACAATGACATTGTACTATGTACAGTAGGCCTAGCAAATTAGAGGGCATTTTATTCCGTCATTTGAGTAGCCTATTAATTACCACTATCATGATGGATGAAAAAACCCTGTTTGCTTTAGGTTGGCTACCTTTCAAATATGATCAATGTTCAATTAGTTAAAATGTATTTGACATGTGTCTGTGATTTCTCCTTTACAGTCAGCTGTCCTCATGGAGAGAACTTTGACCTTCTTGTGAAATGCATCCTCCCATCGCTCCTGGAGGGGTTTCCACCGCGCATGTTTGTGCGTAAGGTGTGATGTAATACATATTGATGTAACAGTAAGTGAATTTGACTGAACATGCTTGAGTAAAGGATTGGAGTTGCACGGACTAATACGCGGAACCATTTTTGCCAATGTAAACGACCGTAATTTCAATCGAAATAGATTTCAGCACTGGAGCTGTCCACTATGCTGCGCCCGACGCGTTGAATCGATGATGCTCTGTTCGTGGTGCTGAAATCCTTTACGCTCTCTTCTCTCTATCTCTCCCTTTCTGTCCCTCCCTCCATCTCTCTCCCTCCCTGGTCCGCTCGCACAGGCACAAAACCCGCTGTCATGGCGTCTTCCAACAATGTTACCCCCACCAACTGTAGCTGGTGGCCCATTTCAGCCATGGATGAGGACGGCAAAATACCAGACGGAGAGGAAAGTGAACAACCAGTTGTAGAACTGAAACCCTTCTCTAAAGACAGGCTAGTCTTGTACCATTGGACGCAGTCCTTCAGCTCTCAAAAGGTAAAACACAGCGTGAAAAATGGAGGTAGTACCTGCCTTTTCCATGTCATTATTCTATCAAGGAGCTTATGATAATAATAATTTCATGTTATTATATTGTATTATGTTCATGACAAAAATAATTGAACCCAGGTAATGTTTTTCATTTAAGACATATCGAAACCGCTGCAGCATGTGGGGGAAATTGCCTCGACATTGGTTACGAGATATTGGTGGTTTGGTGATCAATATATTGTCTCATGTATTTCGATGGATGAATCAGCTGGAAGAAGATGTCTCACGACGTTGCTCTTTTCGACAGGCTTCATCCGCGGAGGAATTACTCTTCTTCTTTGTGGTCCGATACTTGACTAAATTATTGATTGAAAATGAGGTATCTCTGTGCACAACAAACGACAGGAAAGCATTTTCCCTCTCCGTGCCTTTATTTCAATTGGGCTGATATTCTCAAAAAATGACACATTTTGTCATTTCTGTTGTAGTAGGTTCGTATGAAAGGCTAACATTTGGCTTTTTGATACAAAAGAGATATTACACTCAAATTAGGAAATGAACCTATAGATAGTGCCTGCAGGTTGGAGATATCCAAACCTTGACGATCTTTTGGGCAGACTCACCCTGAAGCTCGGACTTGAGAGATACCTGCATGATAAGAGAGATATACATCAAAAGATTACAGGCAATCAAACACCTGTGGTTAACAACAGTTTTTGTGTTAACAGTTTAACCACATGTCAAAGTTTGAGGTTGCTTCAGTCATTCCCTATTATAATGCTTTATTTATTAAGCTTTAGACAAATCTCTTTTTGATCTCAGTCTGCCTTATCTCTATAGGTATGCTTATAAATGCAACCTATTATGTTTTATCAGTTCAATAGCTTTGTATGTGTTCCAATTTGTTTTATTCTTATATATTTACAGCAAGCCTTGAGGGATACTGAAAAGGCTAAAGAGACTAAAGGACTGAATCGATACTATTTTGTTGTAATATTAAAAACAGATTTGTGGCATGGGGAGACCAGACTCGATCATCACTTTACAGTTCATAGGAAATATAGTGAATGACTAAATCTAATGAAATATCATGCTAACATCATGGGACATTGGTTGGCCTTCCCCAAGACAATCTTTTCCACTCCTTATTCCACTCTCCATGTTACATTATATATGAATATAGTAATATACTGCACATAATGAAATATCATGCAGACGACATTGTGGGTTAGTGCTATGTGCCTTAGCAGCTGCTTACATTGTGCTCAGCTAGCCTTACTCCACTCCCCATGTGGCAAATATCAGGGGTTTAGACCTAGCCTGTCAACCATTAGCTATTGGCTAGCAGCCACTCTCCAGTTTGAGGCTGAGCTGCTGATCTGTGCTGTTGTCACTCAGTAGAAGAGTAAATACCAGGCTCATTGTCATGTGTTCATGCCAATACAGGATTCACAGCAGTCCAATTACTTCACCTAGAACTGGGCGACATCTTTATGCTGTGCTATCTTTATACAGTATATATACATACAGTATGTAATTATCATTGGTTAAATTATAGGATTGTTTTTATTTTTTCTCCTCACTTTATGTAAGTATTACTGGTAGTTAGGGCATACGATGAGACAACATTGATTAAGTCGGGATAAGAATTGAGAAGATACTGTACTATACAATCACCCTGTGATACAGTCAGTAAGTCAGCCATAGGAGGGCTCTTTCTTGACCTCTATGTCTTCTCTGGCTTTGATTTTGATAAGACGTATCATCAAACATTGAAGATATCAAATATCTGTACTGCAGTATTTATAGTACTATTGTTTTTAGCATAAGTTGAATGGATCATGTTTAACCTTGTCCTTTCATCACCCGTACAGTATCTATATAATGTACTTACAAGGCCTATAGACAGGGACATTTGTGTGTGTTTTGTATCTGTCTATGCATTTCCCTGTCCATGATTTTAATTCATATGAACCTTTTGAAACGACTTAGGCGGTTACTAAGGATGATGGCTAAGATGATGTATCCTATCCTGAAGAGATGCTCTCAATTTCATCAGACAGGCAGATCTTTAATTGCTGGGAAATCTTAATTCTCCAACCCACAACCTGAATCCATAATGTCTGATGCACTGGGCAGTGAATTTTAAGCAGCTTTCAAAATACAGGAAATGGTTGTGTCATTGCGTTAACCTTTACAAAGCAGTTTTTTCTTGCTATCTTTACAAAGCATTATGACATAAATTTCCCCTCCAGCATCGTGTCTTAAGGCAGCTCCTTCGAACTCTGGCACGACTGATATAACTGATGAATTGTGCTCTCAAAAGGAATGGCGTAGAAATAGTGTGATACCTAAAAATGACAACACGATTGCAATCCGCTTGAAGATCGATACTCTGCTGTCACTGCCGGCCTGCAGCTCATTAGAGATTTACACCTTCACCATCCTGGTTACCACCGTGCCCGAGAGAGAGAGAGACACTCTGCCAGCAATCAGACGGCTGTGATAGAGAGAGTTAGAATGATTATTCATTCATTTTAATTCTATGGCTACTCCACGTCCAGCTGTACTGTAAGCCTGCCCTACTATGTCAAGGTGCCAGTTATGGTCATCAGTGCTAGACTGATAGAGTCATCATTGAAATGTGAAAGATAACTTTATAAGCAAAATAATGAAACAGAGTGTCATTGGAACGTACAGCATATTCATCATTCAATGTTGTCCACCTTCAGTCCCATTGACAAGTGGACTACTTTGGTACAGTATCATTGGCAATGTATCCTGTGGTAACGTTTAGGTTTCAGTTTGTTATAGATACTTAGTGCTCTTTAATGAATCACACTCTTTTTCAGTGCCTCAAATTGTGTCTGTTTGTTTTGCAAAACGATATCATTTAAGTTAAGCTATACAGTAGCTATAAGCTCCCTATCTACTGCAGAGCAGATGCAATAATGACTTCCTTGGAGTACTTATTAATTCTGTACACTCACATTTAATCTCTATTTCATTACATTTGTTTGGCTGTGTAAAACAAACGTCCTCTTTCCTCCTGGTCTCCTCATGGCTACCTCACTTGCCTCAGTGTCATCTTCCTTTGTTAATCTCATTTCTACTAATAGCTCTCGATAGGCCTTGGTTTGCCTTTTTATACCCGCTGTAAACAATTCCTGGCTGCCTCACATAAGCAGTTTTTGTTCAAACTTTAGCACAATAAATCATAATGTTGTCAATGGACTGTGAACACAAGGGAGTTGTGCCTATTTACACAATATTTGTGATGCCTTTTACCTACCCTTGTTCCTGCCTGTCAGTACAGTGGTAACTGTCATGTATTGTAAGCTGTGGTCTGAACTCTTTGAGGTGTTTTCTGTTGATCCAGATCATTCTGTCAGTAGTAACTCTAGAGTGTACTGTAGAACCTGACACTACAGAGCCGAATCGAGCTGAGCCGAGGTGAGCTGTACTGGGCTGACCTGGTTACACTACCACCACAGTTGCTGGAACTATGTTGCTACAACTAAATATCCAGGACAGCACAGTATGGTTATGTCGACCTTGACGTTTTTAATGCCCCTAGGTTTCCTGTTGTACGGTACAGTAGGCTGATGTCGGTGAGTGTCTCCTGTTTCCCCAGGTACGTCTGGTCATCAACGAGAAGGGTCTGCTGTGTGACGAGAGGGACGTGAGCATGCCTCTGCAGGAACACAAGGAGCCCTGGTTCATGAGGCTCAACCTGGGCGAGGAGGTGCCCGTCTTCATCCACGGAGACACCATCGTCAGCGACTACAACCAGATCATAGAATACCTAGAGACAAACTTTACGGGAGGTACTCGATCGCTTTTCAGACTAACATATTCTCTTCTTCTTCATCACTGACTGAATAACAATCCGCATGCAAATAGGCTACGAGACTGCTTTCACGCTACCGTGCTGCTTTTCAGACTTCTTTGATATTCATGACTGCATAGCAATGCATGAACGAATAATGGTTCTATGATAACAATCATCATGCAAATAGGTTAAGATACTGTAGCTGTTTTCAGGGCAGTGAACTATAATTCAATCCCAGTTCTGTCAACTGTGTTCTGTGTATCATGTTTCTCTGTGTACGCATGTATTGTTGTCCAATGGGATCATTTGCAGCGGTATGGGCCGTTATGCAATGTCCCGCAAGGATGGATCCAGGAAGACCCCGCAGGGATATTGAGCATCACCAATAGATGAAGGAAGGACTTCCTCTAGGGTTAGAGACACTTTAGGCTCACTCTTCCGTGACATAAAAGCGGGATGCAGCAGCCATCTACTGATTTCCGTGGCTATCGATATGCTCCAATGGCTGCTCAATACACAAATCCTTCTAATGTGGGAGAGAATCAACATGGCGTTGATGCCTACTTCCTACTCAAACCCATTTATTACACACCCACATACTCATTTTGAATGATGATACAAACATTTTATTGGGTTCTTTTTTTTTTATGGCTTATAACGTTCCATATGGTCGTAGTTGTGAATACAATTTGGGAGAAGCCTATGCTCAGAGCAGGCTAGGGAGTTGATATTGACTTACTGATTCAACAGTATACAAACTGTACGTGTCAGGCTATCTAATATCCCCTCATCCATGGAGGCTCCATATGCTTGTTTTAAGAATGGAACCTCGCTCCTGCTAAGCAGATGTGGAGTCGTTCCGCAGCTTGATTTACAGATAGGGGTTGTCTCTGTGTTTCATTTAGAATGAATCATGACAATGTGGGCCAGGGCTGAGATGCTGAGATGGAGCCGCAAAAGGCATTTTAGACCAGAGCAGCAGAACGGCAAAACCTGTTGTTAGTGCTAGCTCCATCTATACTCTAAAACGTGTTGTTAGTGCTAGCTCCATCTATACTCTAAAACATGTTGTTAGTGCTAGCTCCATCTATACTCTAAAACCTGTTGTTAGTGCTAGCTCCATCTATACTCTAAAACCTGTTGTTAGTGCTAGCTTCATCTATACTAATGTGTTGTTAGTGCTAGCTTCATCTATACTAAAACGTGTTGTTAGTGCTAGCTTCATCTATACTAAAACCTGTTGTTAGTGCTAGCTTCATCTATACTCTAAAACCTGTTGTTAGTGCTAGCTCCATCTATACTCTAAAACCTGTTGTTAGTGGCGCTAGCTTCATCTATACTAAAACCTGTTGTTAGTCGTGCTAGCTTCATCTATACTAAAACCTGTTGTTAGTGGCGCTAGCTTCATCTATACTAAAACCTGTTGTTAGTCGCGCTAGCTTCTTCTATACTAAAACCTGTTGTTAGTCGTGCTAGCTTCTTCTATACTAAAACCTGTTGTTAGTCGTGCTAGCTTCATCTATACTCTAGCAGAGATGTAGTGTAGCAGGGTCATATGAAAGACCTTGCCATATCATTATGAATCTTTTATATGGCTGTTTAGAGAAAAGCCCTAGGAGTTCTCCAAGGATATATTGGATAGCTTTGGTACAGTGTATTGCTGGCAGTATTCTATCCCCGCATTCGTCAACCTTCAACTTGGAGATGCAGTGCTTTGTGTCTGAGTCAGGCCATGCCCAGCCCAGTTTGTCCTCTGTAGTGTGTGTGTATGTGTGTTTGTGTGTGTGTGTGTGTGTGTGTGTGTATGTGTGTGTGTGTGTGTGTGTGTGTGTGTGCGCGTGAGTGCATGTGTGTACTCGATGGGTGCACGCGAGTGTGTGCGTGTGTGTGCATACTAAATGGGTGTGAGTTCAGTGTACGTGCTTAGCGCTTCGCGCTGAGGGCGGACTTAACGAGGAGCCTGCTCTGATATTCACACGCCCGTGCTGCGGTAGACCTGCTCCAGGGCCACTGCCACGGCCGTGCCCCTGCCCAGGTTGGCCTGGGGGATGATTAGTCAGCAGTCTGGACCGCTGCCAGACGCAGCTCCGCCCTGGGCCTCAGTGAGCCTGAACGACAGAGTGCAGAACATCCCTGTCCCTCCTGTGTCCTCATCAGCCTGCTCTCTCTCTCTCTACCTCTGATCTAGCCCCTCCCCAGCCCTCTCCATACTTCTGACACTGGCTCTCTGGGTTCTCATCTAAAAGCAAAACGCTTGTGCTATTTGGGGGGAGGGGGGAAGCTGTGTGAACGGCACATGTATCAAGGGAAGGCTGGTGGATGTGGAAATCAGAGGTAGGGCTCATTGTAATGCATGGAATGGAATGAGAAATTGTTTGACTCCCGTATTCTGGTCGGATGTGGGCCGCGAAACACTTGTGAGACTTTCAAGAGGGCTTTGAGTCCCGAAAAGGTTGGGAACAGTATCTGAAAGCAGAGGTCGGGCCTATAGTCTGTTAACATCCACTGTACTGTATGTCTGTGTTAAATGTGGGTCTCTGGCTTTAGAAACGGTGGCCCAGCTGATCCCTGATGCTGGCTCGTCTCTCCATGAGCGCGTGCAGCAGTACCGTGAGCTGCTGGACGGCCTGCCCATGGACGCGTACACCCATGGATGTATCCTCCACCCTGAGCTCACCACCGACTCCATGATCCCAAAGTACGCCACCGCTGAAATACGTAGTAAGTGAAGTCAGATTTCAGTGTCCTTTCTGAGAGGATACCGTTTCACAATTTGACAGGAAATATATCTGCAGCAGAACAGTATATAACACAGTAATATAATATTGTCCACAAAGTTCTTTAAAACAACGTGAATTGATGGTAACAGCTGCAATTTCTCAAAGCTTAACTGAACTGAAAACAGACATTATAATGCTTAACTTTACATCTATCTCACACCATTTTCATGATAATACTTCACTTAACCAAATGATGTTGTCTCAGTGTCACTTAACACTCCCCCTAATTAGACTACTGTCTAAGTTGACCCTCTCCAGCAAGACGTATTCGAGTCTGAACTGAATTGCTCCTCGATTGCACAATGGACTTGTCATTTAAATCAAGGGGAAAGGCCTAGTCCAGCCAAAACCCTGCAGTACAATAAATGAGCCCGGCAACCCCTAGGCCCTCTGTGATATCTGTTAAATCAAACTGATGTCTTATTAACTGGAAGTGGATGATGTTTATGTTTAATCAGCATCATTCATGTTTTTAATATACAATCATTTATTTACCTCCCACCTCTCTGTATAATATTATTTACAAACAGGAAAAATACTGTTGGCACCCACTCTTTCAGAGGACACTGTGAACAATCCAATTTAGCCTTTGCACTACTGCTGGTTTGCACACCCCTGGTAAATGTGAACACTCTTTACCCTTTGCACTAGTGCTGTTTACAATACTACCTTTGCACATACTGTATCATTGCACATTGCACATACCTCTTTGATATAGCCTCTTTTATTCATCTGTATTACATACTGTACATAAGCTACCTTAACTGTACATAGCTCATAACTGTATATACCTCCAAACTACCGTACTTGCCATACTGTAGCTATCATATATCATGTTTTAATATCACTATTTGCACTTCTGGTTAGATGATAAACTGCATTTCGTTGTCTGTTACTTATGTATGTTGTCTGGTACTCTAATGACAATAAAGTTGAACGTAACATAGAAATAATAGGATTGTGGAGACCTATTGTGTAGGTCTACAATATAGACATTTCAATAAAAGAAATGAGAGAATAACATAATATAAGGGCTGGCTTATTAAAAGCAAGGCTAAAGAAAAGTCTTCAGCTGATTTTTTAAAAGAGCCAAATGTTTTATTTTAAATGGGGAATTGCTCAAATGGAAGTTTCTGAGCTACAACCAACACATTGACTATACCTCCCCCTGAAAAACGTGTGTAGTCCATGTATAGTCTGGACTACTTGTGTTTCTGTCCCCGGGACACTTGACCAACACTCTTTCTGTCCCCGGGACATTTGACCAACACTGTTTCTGTCCTCTGGACATTTGACCAACACTGTTTCTGTGTTCAGGACATTTGACCAACACTGTTTCTGTCCTCAGGACATTTGACCAACACTGTTTCTGTGTTCAGGACATTTGACCAACACTGTTTCTGTCCTCAGGACACTTGACCAACGCTGCGACTGAGCTGATGAAGCTGGATCACGAGGAGCCTCAGTTGACAGAGCCGTACCTCTCCAAGCAGAAGAAGCTGATGGTGAGAGACTGGAGCTAGAAATTGCCCCTTGATACTGATACTGGGTCAGATATTATTTCATACCCTGTTTACTGTTAGGATTGGAGCAATCTGATCCCAGGTCTGTGTTCTGTGCACCTTTTCTGTCAAGCCAGCACATAACCCCCACACCACTACACCAGCACATAACCCCCACACCACTACACCAGCACATAACCCCCACACCACTACACCAGCTTCACATAACCCCCACACCACTACACCAGCACATAACCCCCACACCACTACACCAGCACATAACCCCCACACCACTACACCAGCACATAACCCCCACACCACTACACCAGCTGGGAAAAGAGACAAACAATACAAACAATACAAACAATTGCCATTGTTCTCTTATCAGTCATACTTAACATTGATTTTGTGTGTGTGTGTGTGCATGTGTGTGCATGCGTCTGTGTGTGTGTGTGTGTGTGTGTGTGTGTGTGTGCGTGTGAGAGAGAGAAAGAGAGGAAATTAACCTACTGTATGTGCAGGTATGTACGGTATCTTATGATTTCATTAAATGAGCCTGGTCTCACCAGAACTTTAAGATACAATACTGGGCCTATGTACTTACATAAACATGTCACACACAGAAACTGTAACCAGGAGGGAGCTGCATGTGTCCTTGAACAAGGCACTTAAACCCTAATTTCTCCTGGAGTGCTAACTATGGCTGACCCTGGGCCTAGAGCAAAAAAAATACCACGTTCCAACAATTTGATTTTTTCAGTCTGATGTAGGGTTGATATTGCAAAATTACCTCCAGTGCTCATGTCAGTGTCCATGCAGATAGGCCTGTATCGACCCACAATGTATCAGCAGAAATAGCTGCAACTGCCCTGGGCTAACCTTGCTAAAGGAATAAGTTCCTTGTAAGACCTTGCTAAAACAACCTCTTCGAGGGCTTGACTTGGCGTTTTGCTGAAATCTATAGGAGATCTATGTCTCTTTTGGTACAACCCTTGCTTTGAGAAGACATAGATACAATAGATATTGGTTTTGCATTAGTGTTATATGATTGTATTGCATTCACAGGCAAAAATCTTGGACCACGACAATGTGAACTACCTGAAGAAGATCCTAGGGGAGTTAGCCATGGTTCTAGACCAGGTGGAGGCCGAACTGGAGAAGAGGAAACTGGAGTATCAAGGTAAGGACAGGTTATTATATTATTATCTTATTATGTTTAATCCTTTTCCTGTTACAGTGTGTATCAAGGTTAATTCCTTAGATTGTCATTGTATGACGTTATCATTATCGATCTATGTTTTATACTGCTGGGCAAAGAGTGTTTTATTTTTCCTTCGGCAGGTCAGAAGTGTGAGTTATGGCTTTGTGGACCTGAATTTACACTAGCTGACGTCTGCCTGGGAGCAACGTTGCACAGGCTCAAGTTCTTGGGACTCTCAAAGAAATACTGGGAGGATGGCAGTCGACCCAACCTCCAGTCCTTTTTCGAGCGAGTGCAAAAACGCTACGCTTTCCGCAAGGTCTTGGGCGACATCCACACGACACTCCTGTCGGCAGTTCTACCCAACGCATTCCGAATGGTCAAAAAGAAACCGCCATCCTTCTTCGGGGCTTCTTTCCTCATGGGCTCCCTCGGTGGGATGGGGTACTTTGCCTACTGGTTTTTAAAAAAGAAATATATGTAGTGAATGCCCTGTTGTTGTGTTAAATGTCTGTGTATTTGTGTGACGTTTCAACTTTTCTGTAATGTTTTACGACAGCAGGAAAATATGAATCTATATAGAGAACACACTATTACTTATCTGGGTAAACAAAGAATATAAGAACATTCCATAACAATGGAATTCTTGACAGCACATTTTTCTGGTCGATCAAATGCCTTCATCTCTTTCATTTCTGGCTCCCTTCAATTCTCTGTCAACTCCTTACTTTCCCATTGTCTTATTTTGGAGGCATGCGTTAGGTCCAGTTATAATTGAGTGGGAAGAAAATTCTATTTTTTTTTCTTATTACCATGGTGACCTACACAAGAGAGAACCAGACAGAATGTTTTGCGATTGCATCACTGCACCCAGAGTGGGGCTCATTAATTCACCAAGCATGTCACAATACTGTCACAATACTGTTGCAGTACTTTTTCATAGTTTTGGCGTTCACCTACTGCCCTTCACTCCTCTTTTGATGAACACTTTAAGACAATTACTGTGCTGCCAGAAACTGCCAGATGAGGTGAAGGAGATAATGTATAAACATTCAAATCAACACACTTCTTTGAGAGCACCTTAGATACATGGTACACATACACTCCACTCCATAGACTCACTGATAGAATGTGATTCTCACAACAATCCTATGATGACTTAACACTATTTTTAGCTGACTGGACATTACAGGGCTCTTGAGTTGACTGTGGAGAGGTAGCAGAAGTTGAAAAAGAAAAAGGACAGATAGAATGAAGAACTACAGTACTAGGGTAAATATCCAACAAAGAACCAGTCACTGGCTCTATAGGGACTATGGAATTATACAATTATACAATGCTTAGTTATTCACCACAAATACTGTATCACATGAATGGTTGGCATAGTTGGTTTGTTTCCAGGAACTGATACCAGCCCTGCAAGTGAGAGTGCAACGCTTTTTGTCTTTGTTTCCATGACCAGACTTGGTGAGTCCAGGCTGACTAGTTCAGAAAGCCTGGGGAAATCCTTTGCTGAAAGTAGTTACACAGGGGTGGAAACACACCATGATACTAGTCAAATACCTTGCTTGGCAGGATCTCCAAAAAAACAGAATTCTATTTTTCCTTCAGTTATTATAGGCAAAAACTCAGCATAACCAGTAATGTACACATTGTAACACTACTATACTATACAGTACTTACACTATAATGTACCCCTCTGTCCAGGAGTATAACGCATAACAATCACTTATTAGCAAGGAAACTTACAAGGATTTATTTATTCTAATTCAAATTGGGTCTCAGACCACAAACAACATACTGTAACATTCCTCTTATTTCATCACTAGGGGATAAGATTCAAGGCAGAGAGCTATCAACTGTTACCACAGAAACAGAGTGAACTGAGCATCTCTGAAAATGGTTGTTAAGGTAAAAAGAAAAACAGTGATGTGTTTCTTTAATTGACTGCATGGTTGATCAATGCTGGGTGGGTGAAGGATGTTTAACCAAAGACGATGATCAATGTTTTGTGTCTGTCAACTGTAGGATATCATAGAAGGTTCTGTTCCATTACTGCTCCTCATCAAGAAACTGTTGAAATGATTGGATGTGCTACTAAAGGGCTCTGCACACAGCGTGCGATTTCTGTTGCGCGTCAACGTTCCATTTTGAAGTTTGAATGGAAGTCTATGAGAACATCGCATTTACCCACACACGGCCCCGATTTTAATCGCACGGCGAACATTCGATTCCATTCATTTGACAGTGCGACAAAACTCGCACGCCGTGTGCTTTGTCCCATTCAAAATGAATGGAATCGAATGTTCGCCGTGCGATTAAAATCGGGGCCGTGTGTGGGTAAATGCGATGTTCTCATAGACTTCCATTCAAACTTCAAAATGGAACGTTGATGCGCAACAGAAATCGCACGCTGTGTGCAGAGCCCTTAAGAATTGGAAGTTGAGAAGTTACTGCTGATCATGTTGTGTGGGTTTCATAGCGGCCCAATATACACATACACCTTTTAAATCTATGCCTCACAAGATGTTGAGCTGTGCTCTTTTGATTCCAGAAGTATGCAAACACAATAATCTTGAAATGCCATAGGTTTGACAAAATATTTGTGTTTTCGAATTGAGACATTTTTGAAAGTTGAAAGTAAGCATAGGGGCACATCAGAGAGTTAATTGATATACATTATTACTTGTGATTGTTAGCCATATAGAATTAACCAAGTGTGTGTGTGTGTGTGTGTGTGTGTGTCCACATTCCACTCAATACTTTTGTTTTCTTTATGTAGAATTGGATCCTGGGACTTTCACTGATACATGTAACACTGAGTGTAATGTCAGAGACAAGGGAGAAATCACACTTCATGACCAGCCTACCATTGTCAGTGCTTGTATATTTTGGATTATAACAAGCGCCGTTGTTACCATTACTTCACTGCTACCTTTAACGGAAAACATTATCCCGGCTGATTAGGTCTGTATACCATGGCTCGCACAATATCAAGGTAATGAATTCAAAAGTGGAGAATCCTAGTTGTTATTTGTGGCCATTCAATTTCACAATAGTATTTTTTTATTTTTTACTTTTTATTTTTATATTTATATTTAGAAATATGCATTTATTTATGGTGCTTTGTATGATGTCTGTTCATAAGCCTTAATTTATTCAGTTGCCATCAATGAAAAATAAATGAAAAATTGCAGATAGTTACTTTGACCCTTTCATATCAAGTTAATAGAATGCAAATCTCCTGAAAAGTACAGAAATCAATACATTCAATTGAATGGGAGTGTCCAAACTTTTGACTGGTACTGTATAGTAAGGCCATATAGTTAGGATAATCGTGTGCGTGTACATGTGTGTGTGTATAAAATGATCGTACACATGCAAATGATCGCATCTAGGTAGTGTTGTGAACAAACAGCTTTAAAAGGGGACTCAAACAATCTGGGATTCAATAATAAAGCATTCTCCTTGCCACTTTTTTGGTAAATGGCTAAGGGATGGTGTTGGAGAAATGTATCCACTCTCAAATGTACAACAGGTAGGTCTATTGCAATTTCACCTATAACATGATTGACAGATGCTGAAAAAAGTACAGAATTACATTAACTGTCCTAATATATACGGTAGCAGCTAGTCTAGATTTTTATTTTGGTAAGTTGTTACAATAACAATGGTTGGCAAAGCACTATGTTACCCAACATAAACATTCTAAAGTGTTCGCTGCTAAATTTGATTCAAGACCTAAAAACAGATTAAAAATGGACTGTATTGGCACACGCAGCAAAACCAATATTCTAAGGTAACAATGAAAGAAAAACACTATAGGACGAATCAGTATGGACATTGGACACACTGAGCAGAACCCAGAACCCAGCTGAGCTGTATTGTGCTGACCTAGTTACACAGTCATCATAGTTAACTTAACATTGCTGGAAAGTAGAATGTGAAATGATAATATCAGAGCCAGCACAGTACAGTTCGGGTCGGGCCTGTGGGGTGTAAAGCCCTGATAGAACTGGACGTCAGCGCCGTGCACTGCATTTATCTCGGATTACATGGTGTCATTTTAGGAACACCAGCTGCCAACCGCCACATAGGGACTGCAAATCAATCCCCACCCTACAAAATGACCTTTCTGTAGGAAAGAAAACTTTAAATAGCATGGACCGGTGAACTTGGACCCAGAGGAGAAACATGTCAATGTTTTCTAACTTTAGAGTATTGACTGAGCATGGCTGGTTATAGAGTTACAATGTTGTGGCTTGTGTCGTGGGTCAGTATGTTTACACATTTATGCACGCTGTTTCTGCTCTTTGGGCTGTGGTGGGAGCCCAGGCGAGAGGGGCTTTAGGTACCACACCCCATACGTAAGATACCACCCCAGTATTCCACAACAGGTCCCGAGCAACTTATGAGATATGTCATGAAAGTACACAGAGGTACAGGCAAACATCCATATCCAAATGATCACTATACAGTTAAGCGCCAGATAGAGTACATCAAGGATTGTGTTCGCGGGGGCACCAGCTCTCTTCAGGTAAGGTGTCATCTCCTCTGCAATGATGAGGGCCGAGTACGACAGGATGAAGGAGTGTCCTGAGATGTCGTAGCCATGCCAAAGGAGACCGGCCTTCCTGCACGTTGCCTTGGAAGTGAAGTCTTGGAGAATGACATCCATGGACGCAGTCTCGAAGCACGATCCTGTGGCATCTTCAATGTAGAAGAAGGTCTCAGTGCAGGTGTACCAAATGGCCGTGGCCACGGCCAGTGAACTCAGTCTACGGCACAAGAAGGTCACACTCTTGTTTATTTGTGAGTTGGAGAGGATGATGAAGGGAGTCAACAGCAGCAAGGTCCATCCCCAGGAGATCTTCACAAAGTACCTGAAGGAGAACACAGGGAGAGGTCATGAAGATACTGTACTCATGTTACAGGTTATTGTCACAAGCAGTGTGACTATACTTAAGCCTATTTCTGGTGAATACAGTTTAACTTGTTACTATGAATGGATGTTTAGAGGCATTAGCTTAGCTAGTTGCACAACAGCAGGGGGGTATTCCATGAACGTTGCTAAAGGAAATCCAGGCTTATTTTTGTTAAATCTCACGAAATAAGCCTGGATTTTTCCTTCAGCAACGTTGATGGAATACCCCCCAGGTTGACTTGAGGCATTTTGATCTTTAGAGGCAAAGCTGGCTGACAGAATGAATTCTGACACGTCACCTTGCTGGACACAACCTTATTGCAATACTTCAAGGTTCAAAGTTTCTTTATTACTAGGCTATTGCTTAACTGGCCACCACTATAATGAATGAATGGACTTTATTGTCATTGCTACAGTAATTTGCTAGTTACTCTGCATTGAAGTGACATCTAGACTGCTCACATAGCAAGTCAAAGTTCGGTGGGACAAAGGAAATCTATTTAGTAGAACATCTAATGGCCGGAGCTTATAGAGGAGGTGCTGAAAAGTACCAATTTTCCTGACTATAGCCCTAACTAACGGGACAGGGTATGCTTGTTCACAATTTCGACTTTCAATTGTTTACTATAGCACTCCACCCCCCCCCTGTGTTTGATCACACTGGGCCGGGAAAAAAGCATTTGGGCGGTTGGGCTGGATAAATAGCATTTAGGCGGTATCAAACTGTCAGCGCCTGAACGTTACAAATTGCGTGAATTTAAAACACACACACCCTAGTAGCTACATACAATGTGCATTTTTTTTTTTTTTTTTTTTTTTTTTACAAATACCAACAACAGACATACAGTTTAGGGGCAGGAGATGGGCACCTGCCCAATAGTAATTAGCGGTTTTCTGACAATATAGATAGGTTTTGGGCATAAATTGATCTAATAGCTGGGCTGATCTAGCTAGCAAGCAGGCTAGCCGGTTACCGTCAGTACTTACACGTTCAGAACATTTCTGCTGTGGCTGAAATATGTCTCCGGGACGAACTCTGTCTCTTTCAGAATAGACCCCACTACTGAGATACATAGGAAAAGCCAATGCAAGTTCTGACGAAAAAACGCTACATTCCAAAGTGCTACAAACTTGTTCACAATGACATGAAGGACATCTAGCCCTGCCATGTTGACATGCGGCCGCCTGCAAGAACAGTGACAGGAAGTCGGCAGGGTTGCCAGATGGGATTGACAATTCCAGCCTAACCACAGTTTAAAAACCTCTAAATCCTAGTGATGTTATTCACTAGGCTGGCCAGATAGATACACATACATAAAAAAAAAAAAAAAAAAAAAACGTTGCCTGTTCATGTACACAAGCAATCAATATTTTATTGTTCACATAAGCACATCTCTGTCCAGTTCCCACAATATAGCCTTGTTTTGCACTCTTTCCCTGTTCCACGAGCACATCCCAACACTGTGGCCCCTGTTATGAACATGTTGACCATCTATAGGCCTATCTACCCCAATTGTCACACAGCCATGTCCCACACATGCCTAAATGTCGTTCAGATTTGTATCTTTACATATCAGAAATGGACACAACATTTGCATTATTTATTTATTAATATATGTATTTATTATAGTCTACGAGAGACACACCAACATTTAAGACCGCATATATGGCAACATACACATCGACAGTTTGTCACAGAACCTTTAATGAACAAGACATCACAAAATGACGGTGGCCTTATTGTCACGTGACTGACGCAGAGGCCTGGAGGAGAAGCATCCATTATTATTTGTTATTATTCATTATTATTTATATCCATATACATATATTATATATATATATATAGTGTCTATGGGGGCGGGGTAAGAGAAAAGTGCTATACAAATAAAATAAAATAAAAAACAACAATGTATAAAAAATACAATGTAAATGTAAATGTAACCCAAATTAAAGACCAAATGTTGAATTCAAAAGGAACCCTTATGACTTAGTGATGTCATAATTAGCCTACACAGAGTTGCATTGTGATGTAAAATCGCGTCAGTACTTGGACCACCATGTAGACAGTGCTATTGGTTTAGTAGTAGAAATCAGCAATATGGTAAGATGATTAGTATTTTCTTTAACATTTGACCTGAATTTGAAGATAAAGATTGATCTATTTTAGGCAGAGGTCACATTGAAGAAGCTTGGTATTATAAAGTCCCAAATATCTTTTAGGATTTAATTCATCCACTAAATCAAAAAATATAGTCACTCATACTCAAATACAGTCAAATTTGAAGTTTGATCAAAGTTGTCTCTATCTTCACAGGATAAGCCAAATAAAGCAAAGAAAACTAAGAGAAAGAAGAAATCAACCAAAAAAGTTAACAATGTGAGTGCTAACTCTCCTGTGTCATATTCTATCTTCAACCTTTATTTAGCTAAATAATTAATATTGTGTGGCTCAAAGTCAGCTATATTCAGACCCTTACTATTGTGCCATGCACTCTTTTTAAACTCCTCCTACTGAGGAGGTAATTCAGGAATATGTATCTAGCTTCTGTCATCAGTATCTATCACAGGTTGATAGTGTAAGAACTCAGTCCAATAACAGCTGTGCAGGGTGTGTATTGTTGGACAAAGAGAGTCTACTGTGTGATGATTGACAGGGTGAATAGGACTGTGAAGAGCCTTCTTTGACTGAATACAGTTTAACAGAAAAGTTATTGTGCTCTTTGTCTGTTCCTGATACACGTGATCTATTCCTTTCTATCCTTTTAGTCTGAGACCAGATGCGACAACACACTTAGCGATGTCCTGAGTTTGCCCAGTCATGAAGGTAGCTAGAACAACATGTGTTCCCCTTCATTTTAACTGTGGTAATTGATGTACACCTTTTAAGAAACAAATGCTCTAATGTAGCACAATGTCTTTTTGAAGTGCTTTCAGATTTTGAGACGGTGGAGGATCTGCCACTTGATGAAGGTAAAGCTTCTCTAAGATGTTGGTGTGCATTCAAATACACAACTTAGCTGTTTTATATCTATAAGACTGTTTTATACAATGCAGTATGAATTTTGTTTTGGCACATTTGTCGATGAGGTATTGATTGAATTTTTTGATTGATTGAAAACCTTTATTGTCCCCAATGGGGAAATTTTGTTGTCAAACAGCTTAGTTAGGGCAGACAGAAAACATTCAATAATGTCAACAACTAAGGGCTAATGTCATAACAAAAAAACTACAATTGCACAAATACAGCATATGTCTTTTTAAAACACTACTTCTTCATTCCAGAGCCAAACAAGAAAAAGAAAAACACTAAAGAGAAGAAAAAGGAGGTCCAAGCTGTCTGTGCTGCCCCCTCCAGCCGTGGTAATGATGACCAGGCTGTGTCACCTTCCTGTAACAAGGAGCCTACCATGGGAAGAGGCAAGCTGGTTCTCAAGCCTCTGGTTCTCAAGCCTCTGGTTCTCAAGCCTCTGGTTCACAGGCTGTCATCCGTCCTTAAACTGGTATGGTCTCTATTGTCTCTCATTGTGTAAAATAATCACAATCAATGTGCTCTTAAGGATGCCCCATACAGATGTCAGACCTTTTGATAACATATACCTCTATCTCAGGACTTGGATAAGAATCAGAAAGAGGATTCTGAGACCTCTATTGCTGAGGAAATTGAGGACCAGCCCTATGCCTCCTCCAACCACAGTGCAGGTGATCAGGCTGCCTCCTCCGCCCAGAGCAAGAGAGTCTTGGAGACACCAGCTATGGGGGAGGACAAGTCCTGTACCAGTGAACAGGCATCCCTGAAACAACTGGTGAGAGTTACTCTGGATTGAGGATAATATGGATAATAATAATTGATTAGTTCATCTATAGTGTCTCAAGTCCCTTGTTATATTGTATGTATTGGTGACAAGTAGAGATGTGAATCAGAGAGTAGCCACTATGTTTACTATAGCTCTGTCATGTGATGTTTCTTCCCTAGGATTGTGATGAAGAGCGTAGAGAGGAGTCTCAGTTATCCGTTGCTGATGATATCAAGGAGCAAAAGAAGAAAAAGGAGGTCCAAGCTCTCCGCGCTGCCCCCTCCAGCCGTGGTAATGATGACCAGGCTGTGTCACCTTCCTGTAACAAGGAGCCTACCATGGGAAGAGGCAAGCTGGTTCTCAAGCCTCTGGTTCTCAAGCCTCTGGTTCACAGGCTGTCATCCGTCCTTAAACTGGTATGGTCTCTATTGTCTCTCATTGTGTAAAATAATCACAATCAATGTGCTCTTAAGGATGCCCCATACAGATGTCAGACCTTTTGATAACATATACCTCTATCTCAGGACTTGGATAAGAATCAGAAAGAGGATTCTGAGACCTCTATTGCTGAGGAAATTGAGGACCAGCCCTATGCCTCCTCCAACCACAGTGCAGGTGATCAGGCTGCCTCCTCCGCCCAGAGCAAGAGAGTCTTGGAGACACCAGCTATGGGGGAGGACAAGTCCTGTACCAGTGGACAGGCATCCCTGAAACAACTGGTGAGAGTTACTCTGGATTGAGGATAATATGGATAATAATAATTGATTAGTTCATCTATAGTGTCTCAAGTCCCTTGTTATATTGTATGTATTGGTGACAAGTAGAGATGTGAATCAGAGAGTAGCCACTATGTTTACTATGGCTCTGTCATGTGATGTTTCTTCCCTAGGATTGTGATGAAGAGCGTAGAGAGGAGTCTCAGTTATCCGTTGCTGATGATATCAAGGAGCAAAAGAAGAAAAAGGAGGTCCAAGCTCTCCGCGCTGCCCCCTCCAGCCGTGGTAATGATGACCAGGCTGTGTCACCTTCCTGTAACAAGGAGCCTACCATGGGAAGAGGCAAGCTGGTTCTCAAGCCTCTGGTTCTCAAGCCTCTGGTTCTCAAGCCTCTGGTTCACAGGCTGTCATCCGTCCTTAAACTGGTATGGTCTCTATTGTCTCTCATTGTGTAAAATAATCACAATCAATGTGCTCTTAAGGATGCCCCATACAGATGTTTTGATGGTTGATTGATTTTTTAAATTTATTTCAGTGTCATGCACCTACAATATGTGCCCAGTCAATACTAATGTTAGATACCTCTTCCCTAGGACTATGATGAGAAGCAGAAGGATGAGTCTTATTTTTCAGACTCCTTTTTTTCTGACCAGTCCTCAATCTCTGAGGACATCAAGAGCCAGTCTTCTGAGAAAAATGCCAAGCCCTCAAAGAGTGAAGAGTCATCTCCTCATAAACTGGTGATGTTTTATTCATAGTATAGTGACTCATTCAAAACTGTCATTTGTTTTAGTGGTGGGTGAAGATGCTCTAAGTCAGACCCTTTGATAACATATACCTCTATCTCAGGACTTGGATAAGAATCAGAAAGAGGATTCTGAGACCTCTATTGCTGAGGAAATTGAGGACCAGCCCTATGCCTCCTCCAACCACAGTGCAGGTGATCAGGCTGCCTCCTCCGCCCAGAGCAAGAGAGTCTTGGAGACACCAGCTATGGGGGAGGACAAGTCCTGTACCAGTGGACAGGCATCCCTGAAACAACTGGTGAGAGTTACTCTGGATTGAGGATAATATGGATAATAATAATTGATTAGTTCATCTATAGTGTCTCAAGTCCCTTGTTATATTGTATGTATTGGTGACAAGTAGAGATGTGAATCAGAGAGTAGCCACTATGTTTACTATGGCTCTGTCATGTGATGTTTCTTCCCTAGGATTGTGATGAAGAGCGTAGAGAGGAGTCTCAGTTATCCGTTGCTGATGATATCAAGGAGCAAAAGAAGAAAAAGGAGGTCCAAGCTCTCCGCGCTGCCCCCTCCAGCCGTGGTAATGATGACCAGGCTGTGTCACCTTCCTGTAACAAGGAGCCTACCATGGGAAGAGGCAAGCTGGTTCTCAAGCCTCTGGTTCTCAAGCCTCTGGTTCTCAAGCCTCTGGTTCACAGGCTGTCATCCGTCCTTAAACTGGTATGGTCTCTATTGTCTCTCATTGTGTAAAATAATCACAATCAATGTGCTCTTAAGGATGCCCCATACAGATGTTTTGATGGTTGATTGATTTTTTAAATTTATTTCAGTGTCATGCACCTACAATATGTGCCCAGTCAATACTAATGTTAGATACCTCTTCCCTAGGACTATGATGAGAAGCAGAAGGATGAGTCTTATTTTTCAGACTCCTTTTTTTCTGACCAGTCCTCAATCTCTGAGGACATCAAGAGCCAGTCTTCTGAGAAAAATGCCAAGCCCTCAAAGAGTGAAGAGTCATCTCCTCATAAACTGGTGATGTTTTATTCATAGTATAGTGACTCATTCAAAACTGTCATTTGTTTTAGTGGTGGGTGAAGATGCTCTAAGTCAGACCCTTTGATAACATATACCTCTATCTCAGGACTTGGATAAGAATCAGAAAGAGGATTCTGAGACCTCTATTGCTGAGGAAATTGAGGACCAGCCCTATGCCTCCTCCAACCACAGTGCAGGTGATCAGGCTGCCTCCTCCGCCCAGAGCAAGAGAGTCTTGGAGACACCAGCTATGGGCGAGGACAAGTCCTGTACCAGTGGACAGGCATCCCTGAAACAACTGGTGAGAGTTACTCTGGATTGAGGATAATAATAATTGATTAGTTCATCTATAGTGTCTCAAGTCCCTTGTTGTATGTAGTGGTGACGAGTAGAGATGTGAATCAGAGAGTAGCCACTAGTTTACTATGGCTCTGTCATGTGATGTTTCTTCCCTAGGATTGTGATGAAGAGCGTAGAGAGGAGTCTCAGTTATCAGATGATATCAAGGAGCAATCAAGTAAACTACAAGACGAGCCCTCTGCCTCCTCCAGTCACAACCCTCATGACCAGGCTGCCTCTGAAAGTGGAAAGACATCCTTCCAAAACCTGGTGAGTTACCTGTAATTACCCAGTGTTATGTACAGTATAATGTCAAGAGTTAAGAGCTTGAGTTTAAATTCATGTTGAATTGATAGCTACTATAAGGTATTGGCACATCATTAGAGTGATCATTTGTCTCCCCCCAAATAACCAACCTCAGAATTGTGGCAAGGACTCTGAGATTGCTGCACTAAGAAAGGCTCTGGAGGAGGAGAGGGCAGCCAAAGCCGTTCTCCAGACTTCGCTGGACGGGGGAAAGTGCAGCTACCTCAAGATTCAGATGAGAGCCAACAAGATGGCCTCAGAGCTGAAAGAGGGTCAGAGCATGAACATAAAGCTCCAGGGGAAGCTCAAAACAGCCCTCTCCCTGCAGACCAGGGCACTGGAAGAGAGCAACCAGCTTGCAGAGGACAGGCAGGCCCAGGTCCAGAAGCTACAGGCCCTCAGCTCTGAACTTCAGGCCCTGCAGGAGGACAACACAGCCAAGAATGACCTCCTGTTATTGCAGCAGAGCATGAGCCAGAAGCTCCAATATGACCTGGAGACGGCTTTGTCCCAGCAGCGGAGAGCTGTGGAGGAGCGCGACAGCCTGGCTGCAGAGAATGAGGCCAGGGTTCAAGAGATGCAGGAGATAATGTCATCCCTGGAGGCAGAGAGAGCTCATAGGGCTGTGTTGGAGGACAGGCTTCAGAAGAACAGTGCTGTAAACGGGTCCAAGGTGCAGGCATTGCATGACAAAATCACAGAAAATGCTGTCCTCGATCAGATGGCCTCAGACCTGGAGGTGGAGAAAAACAGAAGCCAGCAACTCCAGAACGACCTCATGGCTGCCCTCTCACAGTGTATGAGGGGGCTAGACGAACGTGACCAGCTGGCTCTAGAAAGCCATCCCAGGCTTCTAAAGTTAAATGAGCTGAGCTCAGAAAATCAAAAGCTCCGGGGAGACCTTGAGACTGCTCTTTCTGAGCACCAAATGGTACTGGAGGATCACAACCGGTTGGTTGTGGAGAGCGAGGCCAAGCTCAGAGAGCTCCAAGATTTGACCACAGCCATGGAGGTGGAGAGGGCGAAGGGTGTTCAACTGCATGAGGGGCTCCAGAAAGAGACTGCCGAGAAGCAGGCCCTTAGCTGCGAAGTGCAGGCCTTGCGAGTGCAAAATGCATCTTGCAATGCTAGTCTCTCTGAGAACATTGTGAGAGCTACTCAGATGGCCTCTGATCTAGGGGAAGAACAGAGTAGGAGCAGAAAGCTCCAAAGCAAAGTCCAAACTGCTCTCTCTGGGCAGAAGATGGCTCTAGATGAACAAAACCGACTGACTGTGGAGCTAAAGGATGTCAGACAGGTTTGCACTGAGCTGGAAGAGGCTGTGGCCATAGAGATGGCCGAATCAGAGAAAATCTCTGAGCAGCTCAAGGACTGGGACCAACAGCTCTATGAGAAGACTGTAGCCCTGGAGAAGAGTGTCATCGCTCAGCGTGTCATTAGTTCATCTCTGGAGGTAGAGCGGAAACACTTTGAGAAACTGACTATGGATAACCAGACCAGGATCGCACAGCTGACTGAGAGCCTCCAGGCCGAGACCGCTGCTAAACAAGTAAGCTATTTCAATGACTGTGATGCATTACGCCAGTTTCAACATTTATTTACACAGTTTGTTATCTATCTGTATCTGTGTTTACAGTACAGTTTAAGCATCTAAGATAACAATTTTGAGAAGAAATATTACATTAATTTGCAAGTTTAATGCTCCATGTTTAAGCTCCCTTGTCAGTGCTTTCATCTACGTGTGCGTGTGTGTATGCGTGTTCATCCCTTCTCTCATTCATTCACTGTCTCATTCATTCAGGGACTGAAGTTGGACCTCGTGGATAACCAGACCAGGATCAGAGAGCTGCAGGAGCGGAACGCACAGCTGACTGAGAGACTCCAGGCTGAGACCACTGCTGAACAAGTAAGATATTTCAATGACTGTGATGCATTAGGCCAGATTTACTGAGTGTTTACAGTTATTTACAAAGGGAATTAAGATCTAAGATAAACACCCATGTGTGTGTTCTGTTATCTATCTGGTATGATACTGATATCTGGCAAGACCATTTTAACATTGCGAATTGAGTTCATTCATTCACTCTCTCATTCATTCACCCATTCATTCACTCTCTCATTGATTGATTGATTCTCTCATTCATTCAGGTCCTGAGGTTGGAGCTCCAGGAGTTGTCGTTGGAGCACCAGGCCCTGGTGAGGGAGAGTAAAAACCTCCTCTCCAAACACAACTTCCTCATGGTCAAGAACCAGGGTCTGATGAACTCGCGTCAGGAACAATTTTCTGAGCATCAGACCCTCCAGTCTGAACATGAGGAAATGAGGAGCAAGTATGAGAGCCTCATCTCTCAACTCCAGGCCTCTCTTAAACAGGAGCAGTGCTCCAGCTACAAACTGAAGCTGAGAGCAAATCAGATGGCCTCCAAATTCAAAGAGAAGCAGAGAGAGAACAAAAAACTTCAGAGCGACCCCATTGCTGCCCTCTCTGGACAACAGAGGGTGGTAGAGGAGCGCAGCCGGCTAGCTGAGGAGCTAAAGGAGGCAAGGGACACCTATAGGGTACAGGAAGAGGCTATCATCAAACAGCTGGCTGAGACAGAGAACATCTTCAGCCAGTGGCACGACAGGGACCAGAAGATTCTTGACCAGACTGCAAACCTGAAGAACACCACAGCAGCCCTGAACAAGCTCAAGAAGAAACACAGTGCTCTGGAGAGTTGTCTAGCACCGTGGTCCACAGTGCACACATATGCCCCTGTTGTCATGGCATCTTCTCCTTATTTTCCTGCCTATCTACACGACCTCCATCCATCAAAAAACATGAGTGGGAGTGCGGGTCTGTCAGGTGAGCAGGCGTAACAGCATAAGGACTGCAGCAGACTTCCTTTCCCCTTGAAGGACCAGATCAGCTCAAAGGCCAAGTGACCCAGCAGTAGTACCAGAGGCAGCTGGACTGCCAGTCATCTGCAGGATTCCTGTTCCTCTCCCAGTTTGACCAGATTCACCTGTAGAAGTACATGACAAATTACAAATCTCTTCACCATTGACAGGGTTAAACAGAATTGAAAATGTTGTCTCAGGTCTTCTAGTCAGATTATTGTAGATTGAGTCTACTTTAAACTGTGCCAAAGTCCTGCAACTATTCTCCCAAGTTTAAAGAGATCATAACGAGGAAGTAGGCTCTGCTATGATAGTACATCTTGGGTTGTACGTCACTTCAAATGTCAGTAGTGCGCAAATATATATATACCCATTATATTTATGATATTGACCCCTCACTTTTGAGGAAGATATAAGGTATTTGCTGTAAAAAGTTCTGAATCTGCATACAGAGCAGTACTACTTCTCACCATCATATCCCATAAAGTCAAGACAAAGAATAAATGTCAGGACCTCAAGCCAAAACAGATCCAACCACAATCTTCAAATATTGTGCTCAGGGTCCTGAGATATCACCATAAATTCAGAATGAGGTTGATATCAGCAATGCACAACATTCATTGTTCACTCCCAACACCAAAAGAACATTACCAGGCATCAAGGCCGACTGAAATATTGCAGGCATTTCAGAATCGACCCAGTACAAGCAGCTCCATGCTCGTCTGCATCATTCCTGTGAACGAGACCAAATACAATATTCAGCATCTAAGAGCAAAACACATCCACCCACGAGCAGTCTGAAGAATAGTGCTCAGGGTTTGAGATGTCATCACCATAAATTAAGAATGATGTGTTGATAGTATCATCACTGCACAACTTACGCTCACGGGGCTACCAAACACTCAACAAACGTTGCTCCCATCCTCACCTTCAGTGGAGTCGTAGAAGATCAAAATGATTGTCTGAAAATGTAGTGGAGACACATTAGTTAGCTATGTTTGCTTGTCTACACACAGAGCAAACGTGCACTCTAGATTTGTTGACTAAATCAAATGTAGAATAGTTGGCTTGTGTTAGCCCACAGACTAGGGCCGCCCCAACGTGCGGGTACAGCCAACTCTCGAGCAGGCACAGCTCTGCAGTAGGCCAGCATCAATAGCCACCAAAACAGTGTCAACTGAGCCAGGCCAAATGAGCAGAGCCTTCTTCTTCCAGCAGTGTAACACAGACAAGGCATGGGACTGGCCTGTACTGCTGACTACCGCTGGGGTACAGGAACTATTATCAAATCACTATATCATGATAATGTACCGTCTTAACAATCACTAACTGGTAAAAGGCACACAAGAAAACACCAATTACCTTGGATGGATTAGGTTACTCCCAACTGCAGTCCTCCCATGTGCGTTGATTTGAGTGGTGGTCCACTCTAAGGACAATTGAAAAAACAGTATGAGGTTTTGTTAATGTATTGCATAAATACTTTCATGTCACTCTTTAAACATTAGAACATTGATTGCAGTTTCAAACACTTCCTATAAGCAACCTTCCTTGGGCCTTGGCTTGAAACCACGTGCCACGTTAGCTAGTTAGCCTCGCATGTGAAACTAGCGACAATGCAGACAATGACTATGAAATCTAATAAAAACTTTTTCCAATGTCAGGTAAACCATTCCTACAGTTTAAATGACCCACAATTGACAACTTGGGTTGCTGTGGAGAAGGAGGGATTGGTGAGATTTGGCCACTGTACAGGATTAGGAGAAGTGTTCTCGCATGTTGGTGCCAGACTATGCTTTGCTAGCAGCAGTGAACAAACTGAGTGGCACTGCATGCACTGACAAGGCCTGTAACTGGAATGAGCCTAGTATGGCAGCCATAAGGACAGTAGGGTATGCAGAAGGGAGCCAGATAGCTTTCACAAAGGCCCAAAGAAAGAGATCTGCTGATGGGTGTGGTGGCCTCCCCCCTGCCAAGATTCCACCTCCAACCCCAGATGAATGCACAGCATTCTACAATATGCTACATATATCAAAAGACACTGAAAAGGAACCTGTCAACAGCTCCATCTTGTCTGTTGTCCCTGGCCATGCAAAGAGGTTCATACCTCGGGCAGTGCAACTGAACATTCCTGCATCCTTAAGCAAGATGTCCAAGCCCCAGTACAGGTCATTGTCACGCCAAGAACTGCAGGCAAAGAGTGAAGAGGGCTTTACAGGGGTGAGCAGTTAATGTGATTGAATGCATGTCAGGAATGTCCTAGGACCCAGGCACAAATAACTATAGGATAGTTGAAGTGCAGAATTCAATAAAGTCATCTTTCTAAATATTTTCCCCCCAATAAAAGTTAATTCATCAGTTTAGATTTGTCACATATCACAAACGTGTTTACTCAAAAAAAAAAAAACACTGCCCCAGACAAACCAGCTGTCTCCCTGCTGAAGAAACGGTGCTATCCCGTGGCCTACAAGGACCCACACAACAACAACATGCCACACTCTCTCAGGTATTTCCATCCACTTTACACTGGATAAAAGAAGCACACAAATAAGTAGACATTTAAACATTCCCAAATAGGCCAAATGCAAGTGATGGTGTTTTTGTATAAACCTAAACCTGTCTGCACATTACTGTGCTTTCCCTCCCCATCACTTAAGTGATTTATTTACATCCACTTACCTCATCACCTTGCTGGTAAAATACATATCTGCTGAGGACTTAATTTTGAATGATGCCTCACAGTAGTAATGTTACTGTGCCCCTATGAGCAGTGTACATTGTTGTGGTCATCACATATTACTGTCATTTGATACTTAAGGTGTACAACATTTTTTCTGTTTTTAGATGGGGCACCGAACTTGAGGGAAAGGTAGTTGAGGGTACACCAAGATGATGGAGAGCCACCACACCAACTTCACTGTCAGGAAGGGAGGGCTGGTCATCAACCCTCAATAACCATGGTTAGGGGCATCCCCAGATGGCATATTGACATGTGTGACTGCCATGACATGGGTGTGTTGGAGGTAAAAGCACCCAGCAGTCTTCAGAATAGCACTTTGACAGAGAAAAGCAAACAGGATAGCATGTTTTGTCTCCAAGAGATGGAGGGTAGACTTTATTTGAAGAGGGACCATCAATACTTCTATCAGGTGCAGACACAGATTCATCTGACACAAGCAAGCTACTGCGACTTTGCTGTCTGGGGACCAGGGAGAGAAGGCAAAGGGGAAATACACATATTGATAGACTTTTTTGAAACCATGTGTGAAAAGGTTCACAGATTTGTCCAGATGTGTGTCATTCCAGAGCTAGTAGCACAAGTGTTTACAGCTCCTATTCTAGCACATGATGCGACCAAACCATCTGAAGACAAGGGTTGTTACTGTGGGGTGCCGGTCCTGCATAATGAAGACAGACTAGATCAGGTATCTGGAAGAGACAATAGACATTCATAGAAGTTTTCGAACCCTAAGTAGTAACCTTAAGTACAGTACATTTGTGATTAAAAGTATGAATTCATCAGTCATTGTTAGTATTTCATTGATGATTTTGATGGAAATGATTAATCATAGTGCAGCAGTGGAGGCTCCTCCATAGAGGTGGAGGAGGCCTGGCCTCCCCAATAATTTGAGAGAAGAGAGAGAGATTTAAAAAAGCAATAATTATATTTATTTTATTAATTTATTTATTTAACATATATATATATTTTTATATTAATATTATTTCCGTTTTGTTCATAAATCAAAAATGTTCCATGGCTAAAACCCAATATTGCAATTGTAAAGCACCTACAGGCCAGAATCCCTATCCGTTTGTATTGAGGGAGGCCAGGCCTCCCCCAGGAAAGTGGTTTCTCATAGAAGTCAATGTAATGCATTTTTTTTCATGGCAATATGTGATGGCCAAATCACTGAAAATGGGTGGGCAAGGGAGGCCTGGCCTCACCATGCAATGAGTCCAGGGCTGAAAGATTGACATTTTGTTCGTCCAATCACATGAAGCCATTTTGAGAATTCGCCAGTCACTTCAGTCAAAGAAACACTCGCCATAGTGGCTACGAGTGTCCCATCAACGTCTAGAACACCCATGGCTATTATCCCTGAAAATAATAGCTCATTTGGCCAAATACTTTGGCTTAAAGTGACCTCGGAAGTCGGCGAGATTCTGGGGCGATTTATACATCGAATAGGTAGACAACATTTAGGATTTATTGAACAGTTTTATTTTTAATGTAGTCGATTTCGTTTTATTACAAGTCAATTTAATATTCTTCCATATCAAATTACTGCATTTTTTAACATTCTTTGTTGCTCTGATTGTAGCTTACACTCCAAATAGTATGCCTTTGGCCAGCACAAAGACAGATAAGAAGAACAGGGAACATTCCATCGCAAGTGAAGCGAGCAAGCGGAAAAAAATTGGCCTCCTCAATTCTGGAAGTCACCAGCCTCCACTGTAGTGCTAGTGCAGTAACATATACATTTTAACCCAAAGGAACAATTGAAGGAGCCAGATTGGTCAGTGCACAGCACACATGGACTACTTTATCTAGAGGTGTAAGACCTTTAGGATGCTCAGCTTCACACATTTGAATCCCAATTGCACTTTGTAGTATGGTATAACGATTCCTTGCCTCACCTATAACTCTCTCTACATGGATCCTAACAGATGCAAGACCTCGTGTGGATTCCAATTCCACTGGATCCAGCTGCATCTTCCCTTTTGTAAAAGCTGGGATTTTAAGCTCAGCATTGTACAGACCAACTGAATCTGCCACATCAAACCCTCTACCAGCTAGTATCACATCACCTGGGTTGAGGCGATCCAAAAATCCACTTCTTTCAGTCAAGTGTTTGTCTGATGTTCCGCCACCCCATCCTTTTGATATAAAAGAAACTGTTCCCTGTGGTGTTATTCCAATTAGATATTTCATGGTATGGTGATGTTTGTATTTTGAGTATGTCTGTGCTCTTGCTCTTAGGTCTCCAGGCTTTTCAATGAAAATCTCAAAGCAGTCAATAATACAGGCACATTTACGAAATACCTGTCTAAATATCTTAGGCATTGAGATCTGAAGCTCATCTCGATTTGGCCAAAGCACAAGTGCTGGAACAAGCCTTGCATTCAACACTTCAATGGTGCTTCTAAATGTTCTGCTGGCAGTTGCAATTGAGACCTTAAAGATACAACCAAGCAATGAAAGGGGAAGGTTCATTTTCAGCCTCATAAGAGTTAACAGCAGTTGTTGGAAGGGAGAGAGGTTTGCGCCAGTCTGCAGAAATGATACGACAAATGTTAAAACTACTTGCAATTTGGAATATGTGGGCAGTCCTGTCATTGCCTTCACTTTTCCATCATCGTTTTCAAAAGCCAGTTCACCAAATGTTCCTAAATTAATAATGTCCTTCAGCCTATGGTTTTCTTCCCTGAGGTAATTGCATTCCCTCTGTAATCTTGCAATGTTCTCCTTGCATGGTTTGTTGTCACACTGCTCAGCCTCAGCAGGTGGTGCTGGCTCACTGTCCGGCACTGATGATGACGACAGTTCTAGGAGGACATCCACTGATGGTTCTAGGAGGACATCCACTGATGGTTCTAGGAGGACATCCACTGCATCTTGCTCATTTTTCTCCACCACCCTTCTTCTCTGCATTCTGCTGCGCTGCTCATATCTATCCATGTCATGCTCCTTTTTCCTCTTTTTGGTGGCAGGTGTGTGGGAGAAGATCGATGGGATCCAGTCAGGGGACAGCGGGTCATCGGATTTGGCACCTATACAAATTCAACAGGCTAAATGTAAATGACACAAGAGTTCCATGCAATGGTGTAGTCCTATACTGCACTCTCAACTTGAATTGGACACATTTCTACATGAATGTATTCTATAATACATTATATATACATTAATACATTATAATACTAGGTTATACAACGAATGAATTAGCCTAACTGTTAACAGGTGAATGTATCGTTATGATGAATTAGTTGTGGATGTGTTTTATGATTCACTTTCGATTCACCTTTTTTTCCATTATTGGGTAAACCTGAACCCTTAACATCAAATACATTCCCCCCCCCCCCCCAAAGTATTAACTTTGTTATTAATTTAGCTAGCTAACGCTATATGATCAACTAGAAAGGTTTAATTAGCTTAACTAACGATAGCTAGGTCACTGGATTTGGGGTCGGTCACGTGCCGACGAAAAAGGACCATGTCATTCATTACAATGATTACATGCAGATATAATGATTGTAAAATACAATAATTACAATCATTTGTGGATATTTGACCATAACTTACCCGTAATGAAATGTTCGCTGCAAAGACGAGTGTACTTGGACGGTAGCCATTCCTTGGCGATGTCATTCTCGCGAGGGTCGGCGGCACGGTTAATTGCACAAATCCATAACCTCCTCTTCTCTGGGTTTTCCTTCTCGGACGGGATTCTGTATAAACGCAACCCAGGCTTGTCTCCTCTTCGGTTAGTGCATCCAACGGAACAGCAACTATCTGGCATTTTGTATGTGACTGGTCAAAGTTATGTAACTGGTCAAAGTTACACAGTTCACGGGCAGTGGAAGAAGACTTTTTGCCCGCCAGGTGGGCGTTCCCATATACCGTGACGTCACGTGACAACTATGAATACCATGATCTGACCCGCAGATGGCATTATGGAGCTGCTGTATCGACTGTGTAGTAACCTAACTTAGGAATAATGGGAATGCCATCCAGGATTCAAGTTAACCATTTATTGTGGAACGGATAGTAACAACGTGGTACTCTCGGCCATTGCTAGCTTACTCTGGGGCCCCAGCTATACAACCGGAAGTTCAAGCCCAACACCTCTGGGGTTCCCCTACTGGCGTGGAGTGGTAGTACAGGTAGTCTAACCAGGATATCACAGACTGCATCGATAGATCGACACTTTTTCCTGTGTCAATGCGTCGGAAAGCTTTGTTTCTCCCATCACTGCTAAATCCACCAAAAACCACCAGCCCAAAACCTATATTGTCAGAAAACCGCTAATTACTATTGAGCAGATGCCCATCTCCTGCCCCTAAACTGTATCTGTTGCCAATGATGTTTGTAAAATAAATATAACCTGCACATTGTATGTAGCTACTAGGGTGTGTGTTTTAACTTAACGCATTTTGTAACTTTCAGGCACTGACATTTTGATACCAACTAAATGCTATTTATCCAGTCCAACCCGCCCAAATGCTTTTTTCCCGGCCCAGTGTGATCAAAAGTAGCCCATTCGGCCGTAACCCGCCCCATCTGGCAACCCTGGAAGGCGGTGACATCAGTGGTCTTTAGCCAATGAGACGTTTGGGTGATTTGCATCTTTGACACGCCACTTTGCATTATCCTCTCTCTGCATTTCATTGTGCACTTGAGAGAAGATTGGTATTTCTGGAGGGGGCATTGTGATACAGCTTTTTATAGGTGTCCTCTTTGATTTTATCACACATTTTTAATATCCCAAGAAGAACAGTTTTATGTACATCACCATGTGTAAAGCATCGTATGACCCCAAGGTGGCAGTCTTGGCCACCTCTATGTAAATATACAGGAAATACATTTACAAGAAATAGCAATTAGGCATTATGTAAATACATTCCCTAAAAAGTCATCATCATTTTTCATTGACAAATAACTCACTAAATCAGATTTGATGAGATACTGCGTTCTCAGATAAAGACATACAATGCATTGCAATAGGTTTACATTTAGTCTTGTTGTAGGCAACAGCTGAAAACATTTACATCTGGATTTGTTTAGACTTCTTTTTTTATGATCCCAAGTCCCTTATGGGATATGATGTGACACACCTGGTAAATGGCGGAAAGCTCACCCTGTAGATGTCTTGCACATGAGCAACTACAGTATAATAGGTTAGAGAGAGAGAGAGATTTGCACCCCCTTCTCATCCCTCACCCTGACCCCCATTTTGTGACTTAAGGTATTCTCATTCCTGCCCTGCTGTGGGTAATGTTTACTCAGTAAAACCCTTGGTCCCTATACTATTGACCTCCAAACACTGCAAGCTCCTGGGGTGACTGTTGTTCCATTAGAACAACAGGTATCCTTTTCTCTATTGCTAGAGTAACTTCCACCCGGGAAAAAAGCTCTCTCCTTCAACTGAATTCAAGGCACTGACAATGCACTCAAACAATGCATATTTTCTATTGTAGCCCCATCCTCGCTGCACTTTAACTTGGAGAAGAGGCCTCTCTTAGAATTTCGAATTTTCCAAGCACGTCTGGTGTTTGGCTGTTGTTCCTGAAATCACTGTGTCTCAATTCAGAGCAGTCCAGACTATACAGTCAGGGGCCTAGCTGAGGTGAAATACTGGTGTTTAAAATGAAATGGTTACAGATTTTCATTGAGTCTAGCTGGCTGAGGGCATACAGCTTGGAATGAGTAGCCTTGATGGTTACATTTGAACTTCTAACTGCAATCTTGAGTCCGATTTTTGACCTGACTTTGTTTTTACAAGACACATTTTTTAAATATATGGTGTGCTGAGGCTTCAGATGGAAAGCTCTGTAGCAGAGAGCTGACACTGCACATCAATATTGTCTGCTCTTTACTATTGGGCAAAGGGCATTATGGTAGAATTTTCCAAAACAAACCCAGTGTCTTATGAGGGGTGATAATAGTATTGATACCTGGCTGGGACTCAATAATTCTGATAGTTTGTCAATGTAACGTTGTCTGGGTTCGCAGCCAGAAAGAAAAATAGATATTAAGATGGTCAGATACATATAGGAGAGAGGGGTACCAAGCATATTGATCAATATTGATCTGTTGCATATACAGCATAATGAACCCCACTCCCAAAAACGATGCTATGCCCCTACAAATCACTCAGCCATTCAGACTGAATGCCCAGATTGTGAACTAGTTTTAGACAAACAAATCAGTTGGTGGAGACCCTCTCCAAGATTATCCAGAGTTTGAAAATGTTGAGCAAATATTGTGCAGGAGATAAAACACTGGCAGCTGTCCTGCAGACGTCTTGGCTGCATGATCAAGAGGTCTGTAAGTCTACTTTCCTGGACCACAAAAAGTAGACAATAAATTATTAAAACAAATTCCCATGCCTTGCTCTCTTGGGATTCCAGCACTACAGTCCTTCCCTTGCAAGATGCTACTGCTTGACTTTTACTGTCCATATGTTGACTGAATTCATGGAGAAGAAAACCCTACCCAGCAGTCTTATCTGAGTCCACCTGGGTGATATTCTTCAGCTGCATCAGTTGTACTCTTTGAACTGTTAATGTAAAGTTTCTTACATGTGTTCAATTATCAAAAGATTAGACAATCTAAAAAAAGATTTACAGAACATGTGAAAATCATCAATATTGTCCATTCTTAACTATTTGGGTAACAATACAACAAATGGATGTATCAGTCCTCTGGTCATCTATTAGAGTGTGATGCAATGTGAATCACTGTGAGATAAATCGTTGTTTCATCAAGTTTGTAATGAAGATTAGTGGTGTCTTGTATACTGACCACAGAGAGAATGGTTGACTTTTGAATAGAGGACAGTTGAAATATGTCTGCTGATGTGACACAGGGGTGGAGCTTGATCCTTTCTTCTATTCTAACAGCCAGTCTTGATCATCTCTCAAAGGCACCAGCTGCAGTGTGTAGCTAGGGTGAAGAGCTGGCTGACAACTGAACAGTGTGGTTAAGAGGACTTCAAATACAGTTTTTGCAAGGTTTATTTTATGTTCCTGAAAGGTAAATACAGGGGCCATTCAGTGTGCGGAGCTTTCTGTGCGCTTGGCACTCCTTAGACACTCCCAGGTCACAGTGTGCTTTTGTGTGCGAGGGCTCAGGCAGCGTCTAGACCCAGACAGACAGGCCGGTGATGTCATGTTGCAGGGGGTGGGATTGTCCCTTGTAGTATTGTCTGGTCTGGTCTGAGGTTGATCCTCCCAGGCTTGACCCACTTCAGGCTCTCCTGGAGAAAGTCTGGTCAGATTTATTGGATGGTTAAGCTGTGCTTCAGCTGAGGTCCAAGCAGTAAATCACCAGCCCCACAGACTGGCATTATTCATTGTGGTTTAGGTGATCGGTTGCTTGACGAAAGAAAATAATCTGATGGAACAGTGGTCGTGGTAGCTTTTAGGGAACCTGTATACAATAGCACAATGATTCAGTTTGGTGTTCAGTTATATCATAGAACAATCTTCTGAAATCTGTTCTGCAAGTTTGAAAGAAAATCCACATTTTTAATTTCTGGGGAGCAATAAAATATCATTCATTCCAAAAATCCAACCCTTTGATAATCCTTTTGGAGTTCCATGTTGAACCCTTTCCACAGCGAACCCTTGTTCTAAAAGTGTATCATTAGTAGTGGTTTGGCACATGACTGAAATGTTATGCTAGAAAACACATTTCAATTCCTCCAATTCCTGTAAATTCCGTAAGGAACGTTCGTCCAATTGTCACTGTCTCCCTCCCTTTATGTATCACCGGGAAGGAGCTACATCACTAGGTACATTTGTTTTCTGGCTGCCAAAACAAAGTTTGGACTTTGCTGACATGAGAAACGGCTCGTTACATAGCAGCAGCAGCAGCAGGAGCTGGTCTAAATGACGTGCTTCACACAGAGAGAGGCGTTACTCCACTGACAGAGAGTACAAACCTCACAGCTGTGCACCTCTTGACCTGTCTTCTTCTTTCTCTCATTTCCATACAATCAGTTGTTATTGCATCGTTATTGCAAGTGGGAGAGAATCAGGGACATTGCCCTCATTGTATATAATACGTGACTGCAACTGGTGAAAGCGGGAACAAGTCGGCAACCAATCAAAATGTTCAGACTTTTATTCTGAAAGCAACGTGGTTGAAAATCAATGACACACTTATGCCAAAACATTGCAATGTAATGGATTCAGTGTGTAATCCCCACTACTACCTAGTTATCACCAGTAAATCATTGCAATATTTTGGCTTGACTAGCAAGTGTGTCATAGATTTTCAGTGTTGAAATGTATAAAAAATGTTCAGTTTGAAAGTCTGAACATTTGGTCGGTTGCCGACTTGTTCCAGCTTTCACCAACTGCTGTTACAACTGACTCTCGCTTAGGAGAAATGTTGCATGTAACGGCGGTGGTTCAGTTGTCCATGTTGGCGTGACCTTGACGTGACCTTGCCGGAGCCCCTAATACTTGTCTCCCCAAACCAATGCTCAGGCTTTAGCTCAGTGAGCTAAGACAGGCTCGACCCCAGTCAGCCTCACTTATATCATTCATCTGAACCCCGCAGGATCCGTTCATCCTCAGGTGGTTTGATGGACCCACTTTATATTGCTGCTCACCATTTTTCCCCTCCTTTGATGTATGATGACAGAACTATTAACTATGTGAAAGAACTGACATGGATGTGTGCATTGGTAAACGTGTATACAGGGCCTCACAAGGCTTCGTTGTCAGTCGTACGGATGAGGCTTGTTCCGCTGCCAAGCTCATCCATCATACCAACACCAAAAAATTCCATTGAACTCTAAAGATAACAGTTTGATTATATCAGGTCGATGTTACTATTTAAAGCCCATAACGGAAAAAACCTTGTACACAATAGTGTCTATATGACTAACTAGAGTGGCCAGTCTCCATGTCCATGATGATGCATAATCAAACAATATACCAAGTTGTTTCATTGCTATATTTCGAATTTCAAGCCAGTAAACCAAGCCTTTATGGTAAAGGAGGGATTGTGATCACAAAGGTAGTGTCTTGTCTTGTGGTTATGTGTGTTCATGTCCATGTAATAGTCATGTTCAATGTGTGTATGTTTTTTGACACTGCTGTTTGAGCTGTACCGACAACAAATTCCACCGACCTAGGTCGTGTGGTCATTAAACTATTCATCATCATCATCACAGACCACTGATAAACAGTGATGCCTGAAGACCACCAACAAGATGTGACCAGGGGTTAAGGCGAACCTTGACACAGACAAGGACCAGTAGCTTGCTGTTGACCTTCTGCCACAAGCTTAGACAGTGCCTTTGAAGGAGACCACAGTGCATTTTACACACTCAATCACAAAGTTTGACAACACTCTGCTAGACCGTGTTGAGGTATTCTGGAAGCGCTTGAAGTTGGGGCATATAGCTGAGAGATCAGGTTCTAAGCACCTAGAAAATGGACATTGTGTGTGTTGTGTGTTTGAGGTGTAAATCTTGACTTCTAAAAGAGTAGCAAATGTTTATTGATGCCGTAAAGTCTACAGCAGGCAGAGAAATTGATGTACCTTCTTGAACCTTGTATTAGCTTCTAAAGTTGCATACAAATACATACAATTTCATCATGGCTAAATGATGGAAATACAATGTAAAAATCAAGAACTAAATGTGGTATGTGGCTTTAGGTTCAAGAACACTCTTTGAAATCTATGTTCTCATCATTTCACATGGATAAATGCCAATGTTAACACAGTGACAATTAAACTGTCACTGAATGATATACGGATTAGAAGATTGGCAGCTATACTGTGTTTTCGTGTTTAAATACTGTAATAACCTCAACTATCTGAAACTTCACCAGAAAGATCTGTCTTACAGGTCCAAACATCTTGTGCACACCTGAGGTAGAGAGGACAGGTGTTCCATAACATCTTTAACTGTATTTGGGTTTCAACAACGGAATAACATGCAGACTGAAGCTTCGCATGACAGACTTAGCACCTGCCTTTTTCTTTATGCTACCAAGAACCACAGGTAATGTTTCTCAAGCTTGTTTTATTGAATTTGGCGCACGCACGCACACACACACACACACACACACACACACACACACACACACACACACACAGAGACACACACACACACACACACATACACACACACACACACACACACACACACACACACCATTCTCTCACACTGTACAGCCAGAAAAAAGTGTCTACACACCATTCTCTCACACGTTTTTCAGATGTAAAGTGTGGCTCTCCTCCAGGATCACCCTATATAAAGATATGTTGGGTTTATTTTGGTTCCTGAGATCCTTATGGCCTGGATGCCTTTTGTTTCATGAGTCTGTGAAATTCCTCCCATACCAACACCATGTTGAGGTGAAATGAAAGCAGAGGGGGAGTCTAGAATGTCATCAAACAGTACAGTCAATTAGTACCATGCAGAATCACCTGAACATACCCTTCTGCTGAGTTTTTCCGGGAGGGCCATGGCCACATATATTATACTGTATATGTTACGGTACATGTGGGAATACGGTACATGTGGGAAAACTAGGGTTAGGGTTAGGTGCTAGGGTGCTAGGGTTAAGGTTAGGGTTAAGGTTAGGGGTAGGGTTAGGGTTAAGGTTAGGGTTAGGGTTAGACATGGGTACCAAGTCACCCTAGCACCTAACCCTAACCCTAGTTTTCCCACATGTACTGTATTCCCACATGTACCGTAACATATATATATAGGGTTAGTATATAACCCTGAGAATGGAGTGAATGAGAGAGAAGAGATTACAATTCTGCACTTAGTATATAACCCTGAGAATGGAGTGAATGAGAGAGAAGAGATTACAATTCTGCACTTTGGCCAACCTGACTTCAATTCATTGAACTCTCCTTTATAACAGGGCTAAGCCCATATGGACTGAGATCCCTTTCCACATCCATTAGAAGTGAGAGAAAGACTCAAAGGAATGCCTTAGTTAAAGAGTTCATGTCATTCTGTAAACAGACCATCTTTTTCAAGGCTATGGGAGTGGGTGGATGGATGGAGCCTACACAAAGTAAAGACGCTCCCATAGGATTGTGTCAGGGGCACACACCCATGGTATTTCCCATTCCGTCACATGTTCAGAACTTTGGGTGGTCAATGGTTGATTATCAACATATAATTTAGGGCAAGGCTTAGGGGAAGGCACTGGGACCGTTTTCCAGTTGGTACATGTTACGGAAACTAAAGAACCGTAAGAGATTCCAGAGTGCAACACATTTTTTGTGTCTTGGAGAACTGAATGCGTTCTGCAGTTAACTTCAGATATACCTTAATCTGACTCTTATCTATGTGCTGCACTCATCTTGACTCTATTTAATGTGTCTAATAATCTTGACATCAAAAGAGCTCATTTAGGAAATACCAATGATTCGCTCAGAGCACTTCAACTGAACACAACACTATCCTCTTCTACCGTCATAGTGTATAATAGCACCACTGTGTAGCCAGGGTCTTGTCTTGACGATCTCTGTGACCCCATGGTGGTAGAGCTTTGCCAGTTGGTGTGGTGGCGTGTACCTTGGCAGTGCCTAGAGTCTGGAGATAGTATATTACACATGGCACAGGTTCTGGTGCTCTTCCTGGAATCATGGACAGCTGGAGATGAACGCTGACTCTGCAGAGTCACTTTAAAAACGGGACCTCTGCTTAATAGGCATTCTTTCCTCCTCTCTTGCCCAAGGCATGCTTATTTAAACATATTGTGTTTTATTGAAACAACATGAGGGGGCAGGGGGCAGCCAAAACATGTGTTCTTCTATTCCAAACAAGGCAGACTAATACTCTCAAATAAAATACATTAAAATAAACATATGAAATACCAAGTGAACAGCAAATGGAACAGAAGGAAAACAAATTGTAATCATACATTCTTTTGGTAGAAAAATAAATCTCATAGACCTACTTAATCAATGAGTGTTAGCATGTCATTTTACGTAGCAGGCTACTGTACATCAAACTATTTGAACTACAGCACATGTAGCAGGCTACAGTAAATAAAAACAAGAAAATACAAGACGAGATATCAGTGTACATGTTCATTAAGCATTCAAAACTATTTCATTCAGTGACGTGTGTTAGGCCCTTCCAAACGTTTGTTGTTTCTACACTGCTGGGGAGGTAGTGAGTTGACATGATGTGTGTAACTGTGTATTGAGAAAGCTAAATCACCATCAAATTGCTTTCTGGGCCCTAGGGAACATCCCTGTGGGAGAAAGAAGAAGAAGGAGAAGACAGGAGAGCTCGTGCGTCAGATATCCTCAGAGAGAGTTGGCCCAGTTAAATCTCCCTGCCACATATGTCAAAGGGGCTTGTTTGCAAAGGCTAGTGTTTAAGTGTGGATCTGCTCAGCTTCTCCCTCTCGGCTCCTGGCTTCTCTGCTCTGCTCTGCTGGACTGGAATCACTGATGAAGGTATGTGGCTGTTCTGTGTGTCTGTCTGGGCTCTACCGAGGCAGCCTGAACTGTCAGCATAGATTCCTGGTTTACTGTGTAAAGAAACGGTGTGATGGGATTAATCAAGAATCAAGAATGTTAATTGTATTTTTGGACTCGATTGGACTTTAGATAAGCCTAGATGACCGAGGATGGTTGAATGGCTCATTTGTAACTGTTAATGTTCAAATGCACATGCATTTTTTTTGCTATTATTTCTCTATTAATCATTGTTAGTTTTTGTCAATTACAAATCAAACAAATTGAAAAAACTGTATATTGTGTGTTTTTGTTTCTTCATCAAAGATACTTAATGGTAGCATACTGTATGTAGGTATAATATGATACATGATTGAAATGTGTTAAAGAAGAAAAAGAAACATTTGTGTAACTACTGTAATGAGTAATCTATATTAAAGCTTTACTTTAATTGTCCTTGCAAACATGATTTCCATGTACAATAGTACCTACGTATCTTGTTTGCAACCAGAAGACATGCATCAACAAATTCAAACAATTCAAGTCTATGTGCTTCTAGAGGAATCCTCATCGTACCTGAATTGAATGAATCATTTGTTAATTATTCCTTAATTGATTAGTCCTGTACTGTATGTTACTATGTTTGCACAAGTAAAGAAATACAAATACAAAGAGGTTGGTCTAGTGTGAGGACGTCCCCCAACCGTATCACCCCATTTGACTCAATAAAAATGCCTTGGGGCTAGTTTCTTTGCACTGTAAAAACGTTTTCATTGAATCTGCCTGCCCTCCACCTCTCCCCTCAACAGAAGCCTGTCAGGACCCTGTGCAGCCCCAGCCCTATCCAGAGAGTAGAGATGGGTGCGGCGTGTGCCCAGCTTCTCTTTGCTGCCATCTGGTGGACAATGCCTCATATAGGAGCCACTGCTGCTACTGTGACGTCCAGCCCTACAGACCTTCTCCACCTAACCAGAGCCAGCTTTGAAGCAGACTCGGACTTCAGGAACCTCACCTGCATCGGTGTGCCCAGGAGCCGACGGAGGAGAAGCATCTCGTCCAGGGAAATGAACGCCCTGTTGGATTACCATAACCGCGTCCGCTCCCAGGTCCTCCCAACAGCTGCCAACATGGAGTACATGGTGAGGCCCTGAGCCACACAGAGAGAATATGAACACTGGTATAATAAGACTGTTATGAGGCCACCATATCTACACAGCCCTGAGAAGGCTACAGTGCTACTCTTATCACACATGCTTACTGTAGCTCGGCTTAATCCCAAAATTGTTAGGAGACATTTCTGTGGGGATCTTGCTGTATAGGAAAACATTCTGAAATGTTTGACTATATGTCTATGAATTCCCTGACCATTTCATAAGACAAACTAGACAACGAAGCCTTTCCTGTGGCAGGGGAAGGGTTTATGTTTATGTTTTCATATCTTGAGAGAGATGTTGAACAGCTGCGGCTCTTTCTCTCCTGTCTGTAGGTATGGGATGAGAGACTGGCAAAATCAGCAGATTCCTGGGCCTCACGCTGCATTTGGGATCATGGACCATCACAAACCATGAGATATATGGGCCAAAACCTGTCAATCAACTCTGGGAGGTATGGCAGAACCCTACACTTCTGTATTCTTTCACTGGTCTTTCAGAGCTGGTCTTAGTTGTTTCTTTAAATATGAATGATACTGTAGTTGTGTTAGAGTTGTGTTTTGGTTCAACAATGATTGTCACAGAAAAAGACTGCTTTTATGCTGTATCGGGTAACATATGAACTGGGATGGTGTTTTTGAGAGACAAGAAAGTAACATGATGTAACGCTGCCTGTTCCAGGTACAAGTCAGTCATCGAGCTGGTGAGGTCCTGGCATGACGAGAAAAACTCCTTCTCCTACCCCAACAGATGCAGTGGATCAGTGTGCACCCACTATACACAGGTATGGCATCAACATGTGACTATAATAACTTTATGTTGTGAAATTGTGATACATGTATGTGTATGATGACATGCATATTGTATACCGTTTACACTGTTTACATAATTATATGAATTCAAACCCAACAGAGAAGTATCTTATTGTTATGACTTTATCTCTTTCAGATGGTGTGGGCCAGTACCAACAGAATGGGATGCTCCATCAACAAGTGTTCAAACATGAATGTGTTCGGGAGCACATGGAGGACAGCAGTATTCCTGGTCTGCAATTACTCTATCAAGTAAGTCCAGACAATGTATTCACTTTACTGTACATACTACTAGAGCATAATGCTACTCAATGTTGATTTGTGCATTTATTTGTTCACTGTCAGAGAAAAAAACAACAAAAACAACAACATACATTTCATAATGAAAAGAAGAAGACACAAAGGAGGTAACAGACTTTTTTTTATTGATGTTTCAGGGGGAACTGGGTCGGAGAAGCGCCATACAAGACTGGCAAGCCCTGTTCTGCCTGCCCATCAAACTATGGAGGTTCTTGCAACAGAAACCAATGCTCGTCAGGTTCCAAATCAAAACCCAAGAAAAGAAAAAGGTATTAGGTAATAGATCAGACATCATCATCGCACTTTTCCTGTTTTAATGGAAGAAGAGACTGACATTAATTATTTCATCTCATCAACAAACAACAACTTCATGAGGAGATACATACTGTATATGAATACAGGATTTCAAATGCTAAAACAAAGGCTTTAAAAGCACAAGACCTGGTTTTACATGGTTGTAAATTATGAAAAGATTCAGATTTTCCATTACCACTATCGTTGTCTTTATCATTAATGAATGTCTGATGCAGCATCCACTGTATGTAATGACATGAATGTTTTGTTCTTAATTGCATGATATTTTGTGTTGCCAATTCGATTCTCCCCACTGCATAGACAAAAACATCTCCACAACTCTCTAAAGTCTATGTAAGTTAAGACTCTCAAAGTCTATGTAAGTTAAGCTTTTGCATTGCAAAGCTCCATTGGGGGCTCAATGTATCTGTTTTGTTCCCTTTAAATGGAAATGTTGAGATGATAAATGCAAAATCTGTGCCAATGTTGTTTTTTCAATGTTTTTTTGTTTTGTTTATTGAATAACTTCTAAGTGACAAGTCCATGACATGTTTGCACTGTTTTTGGTTCATTCTTCGGCTCTTGAGAAAAATTAAGCACTTTCCTAGTTCATCGTTTTTGTTTTTATTGTACAGATGATAAAGTACCAGTACTGTAGATGTAGACATGTGTTATGTGTTCTGTTGTAGATCAATAATCCTTTATAATATTGTACTTTATTTTGTTTGGCCTGGAAAAATCATGACCACACTGTCAATTCATCCCTCCAATAAAACAGACATGCTTTTTACTGAGCTGTGAGTGATTGGCTGAGTGTAAGAGATCCAGGTAACTGCTCTTATCCTCTCAGATTTGCCCCCAGTTTATATATGTGCTTATTCAGCTACAGCTGGTGGGCACACAGTGTCTTGTTATTGTTTTCCACCTCATTGATTCTCACTATCCAGAGAGCCCATCATCTGCTATAAAATTGAGTCTAATGCAGCTTTTATAGTCATAATTATGAGGATATCGGCGCCACTGGGTATCCCAACTCAGTTATATGATGCAATTGGTCCACACAGTATCCATGCCAAAACCTTCATCACATACATACAGTATATTATCTGTTTCACATGCTAGTTTGCGTTATAAGTAATATATGATTAATTCCTCTTTACACATTAATGTTCATAATATACATTGAGGAAATAAACAATATGATGACATTTCAAAGTAATTTTTTGAGGATATCTGATTCCCCCAAGGATGGAAGAGTCATTTACCCATGACACTGTAGGCTAGTATGGAGGACGGATTGTGCCACATTCAAATACAATACACACATCGAAATGCAATACACATGTAACACTAAATACAATGCAAAAATACTAAAAACAATGCAAAAATATGGAATATTTGTGCTAAAATGAAGCAGACATATTGAATTTTGAGATGTGTGTATTGTATTTCGAGATGTGTGTATTGTATTTTGAGATGTGTGTATTGCATTTGAATGTGGCATGATCCGTCCTCCATAGGCTAGAACCAAAAGTGAAAGTTTCCCACAAGTAACAGTAACTCTCCTTTGTAACAATATTAGTGTGAGTGAAAAAACATGAATTATAACTTATGGTACAAGTGTGATGTAGGATGTGGAATAGCCAATCATCATGCAGTAGAACATGGGATAGCCAATCACAATTATTTGGAGTATGTGAGAGCAGTATTGTCAGTGTCTTTAGCTAAGTGTGAAAAAGATGGAAGTCCCTCTTAACTGATCTAATGTCTCTGCAAAGTGTTAACCACATTGATTATTTGAATGGATGAGTGCAGTGTAATGTGCAATGTGTGTGCTGCTGTAGGAATTGCATCGAACATGCAGCTTATTCTTATGTACTAACTCAAGGTAGTCATGGTATCAGCAGAGATATTGCATCATGTGTTCAGATATTGTGGTCTACAGTATTATGTAATTCAGTAGGAATTATTTTTATCCACCAATAATTAGTTGGAACACCTTTTGTACATGCTCCACTCCTCTTTCTCTTTCATGTTCTCCCCTCCTTTCCTCTCTCCCTTTCTCTCTCTGGCTAAACACCCTCAAAATCTCCCATTCAGGCTCCCCTCCCTTTTCCACTCTTATAAATATTTTTGATTCTGAAAAAAAAACGGTGTTTTGAAATGGAAAGAGAAAGAGAAAATACATCACCTTGTGTAGGCCTACAGTATTTGAGTTTCTATCATCTTGTTACTATAGCAACAGCTGCCTGCCATATAGATTGGTGTCCATACGAGCCTGGTTACTGTTTAACCTCTCCACCCACATTTGCCCAGATTAGGAAAATCAATAAGATAACAGGAGTACCGGCCTTACCTTGCGCCAACAACACCTTCCCCAGAGGAAAAGCAGGCAGTGCCAAACTTCCATATTATTTTACACCTCAAGATTGCCAATAACAGAAAAAGGAGGCAAATACATGGTTTATAGAAGCATTAAGGAGGCGATATGGTCAAAGTAAATTCACAAGTCAATACAAGTATGGACCTGCCATTCGGTGAGTACACACTTTCTTGTTTTATAATTTTACTCCGTGAATATGGTTGAGCGCGCCAGCTGTTTACTTTTCCAAATGGTGGTATGGGTTGCAATATGTCACTGCGGAGCATTTCTCTATGGCAACCTCAATCCGTGTAGAAAAAAGTATACTGTAATCATTTGCCATTTTTATCTGGGGTTTTCACACGACTGCAATCTGGGAGGTGTGGCAGAGATATGAAGGTTGTTAAAAAGACCCATAAGCTGGGTCTGATGATGATGATGCAAGACTCCAGACTGAGCCTGGGAAGTCAAACCTGGGGAGACCAGTGAGATTAAATCTCAATGAAAGTGAGATGGTTGAGTTATGGGCTACAGAGGGTTAGGATGGAATCATCACCAGTGTAATACTGTAGAGTGGTGTGAGCAGCCTCATGTATCATCACCAGGGTAATGCTGTAGAGTGGTGTGATCAACCTCATGTTCTATACATTGTTTCAGTGTGGAAAAACACTGGTCTTTCTGAGATGCTGTAACTGGTCAAAGTATATGTGACTGAAACGCTGCACCCATAAATGTTTCATTTGCAAGCAGAGGCAGCGTGTACGAGTCCCTACAGTATATTTCTCAGAAACAAGAGCCATTTGTGCATAATCCAGTTACATGAGAAAGTTGACAGGACTTGTAAAGGGCTTGGGATTTGTTTTCAAGTCATTCATCATTGATTTGCTTCACATGTTGCACTGGGAGATGCAAAACTATTCTGACAACTGGGGTTACTTCCCTTCCTCACTCTGTTGTTCACAAAAAAGAAGGATACATTAGGTTCAATGCAAGAGTAGCATCATTGTTTATTAGAAACGGTATATGTTTAATGTTGATAAAGTTGAGCTTTACCAACAAGAAAACACAACAGGGCAAAAATATTGATCGCTAAGTGTCAGTATGTGTGTACACATTCAAGAAAGTGGGAACAATAGAGTGAGTAACACCATTTTCAAAAAGAATGTGTTTATATGCTCTATATACCATATCATATCTTCTGAACCTGGACATTTAGACTATGTTGCAAATACATTTCTTTGGCAAGTGAGTGGTTTAAGCTGCTCTCTGGCCTAGATCTGAGGTTACGATGCTTCTGTGTGAAGACAACGTGCTGTCGACCCCTGGTGAGGTCATATCTAATGACAAATAGTACTGACACGTTGCCCCTTACGCATCAGGAATTGAGATAGGGAAATCAAGTGGTAGTACTGCAGGGGAGACCATGGTCTATTTCAAGAGAGCCCTGCTTACAAAGGCACAAGAGAAGCAAAACAAGAAACTAAACCAGAAAGACATTTCAAACTAAATGAATAAAGAAATTACAATTTCTTTAAGATATACAATGTTCTTGCTGAAACATCTTAAATTGCCTCAAAGGCACTAGGGAATCTGTTTTTAGAGAATCTTGGATTTTGTTCCAATATTGTTATGCATAATGACTAAAAGCGGTCTTTCCTAACCTAAGATTCTACTAAGGGGACATCTAGCTATCCATCCTTGAGAGCGAATATAACAATATTTAACAATTAACAATTACATATTTGTATTTCTTACTTTCATGAGTGATGTATGTTCCAGTCTGAGGAACTTTTAATACAATATTGACATAAATCCTTCTTTACTGATAATCCGGGAATGGAGCAAACCACTCTACACATCTCCTCCTGAGTTACAGTAAAATGTCTTTGTCAAGCTTGACTCGTGGGTGTGATCTAGAGTGTCTGACTCATTCAATATTCCCCTCGATTTTATAGAGGTGGGTGATTTACTATTTCAAATAAAAGGCTTGGAAAACAAATCATTGATAGCATTAAGAGTTTATTATCAATCCTCATACACATACCACACTGATAAAAGCACTGCAATGATCAAATCATCCTGATTGATTCTTTTCCCTGTTGAGCTGATATTCCTGTGCTTCTATGGAATTGCTTAGACCACTAACGCCCATCAACAGCTACATGAACATTGTAAACACTTCAACCAGGCTGGCTAGATGCCGAATGCATTTCGTTGTCTCTGTACTTGTACAATGACAATTAAACTGAATTTACATCAACTTTGTAAACACCTCAACTGGGGTACGTTTTCCTCTGTGATGCCTCCTCTCAAACACTTCTACTACAGAGGGAACAGCCTGCCTTACAATGTCTTCTGAGTGGTAGGCCTATATTCAAACATAATATCTCACACAAATACCTTCACGTCATACTATTGATTAATTGCTTAACCGTCACAACCTGGACCAACCCCAGAGCTCTGATGTGGGCAGAATCAGTTGGATAATGTAAACATAACAAAAGCAATTGAACAGCCCTTCAGCGAACATATCTGTTTGTCCAAAAAACTGGTGACTGTGCGATGGTGGGGGCTGAGGGACTATAGGCTGGTCTGGTCAACTCAGAGCTCTGTCACTGACAGGGCCAAAACGAGCAGCAACTACAGTCAACAACAGGACCTCTCCTTTGCTAACATAGAAATATAGTGACTGGGGTGTTGTTTAAGAGGCTTCACCACTGTTCATACTTTTCTTACATTAGAAACAGCAGAAGGGTGAATAGGCTGCAATCTATTATCTCTCTCTGTATGTTTGGGCAGCCACACTGGCTAACAGCTAAGGGTTAGCTCTGGTCATGGGGGAAGCACTGACCAGAAACAATGATGAAATCATGTGATGAATACTTCACTTGATAAACACCATTAATCAAAGGTTACCACATTATAATGCCCTGTAGGAGAATGGGTGAGTATAGTGCCAATCATACAGACATGCTTTAATCAACTAGATCATTTTGACAGATCTTGAATTGAGATCTGCTTCATCTTCATCTGTATTACAGTATGTCATTAAAGCAGCTATACAGATCATCCAATCTAAATTCTCTCTCTCGAGACTGACACTACGTTCAGAGTTTCACTATACTGAGTACAGTCCTGATTATTCAGCTTCAATATCCAAGTAATGAGTTTATATAGAGCCATCTTAATCTCCTCTAGATTAGATTTTAGATTAGATGTAACTTTAACAAAGACAACAAAACGCAATTCGGCATCTAACCAGATGAGTTAGATGCAATAGAGCATAGTGCAAAAGCCATGAATGAATGGGCAGTGCATGCTGGTATAGCATACGGTATTACAGTGAGTATAAGTAAATGAATATGAATATAAAAAGTCAATATATGAGCATGAACATCAATATGATATGTACAGTAAAGGTACAATATGATATGTACAGTAAAGGTACAATATGATATGTACAGTAAAGGTACAGTATGATATGTACAGAACAAAGGCTCTAAAGCTCTGACACACTCTACCAACCCCAGCAGAGAGAGTTCCAGTGGATGCAGGCAGCACAGTGCTACCCCAGGCCACAGACACATCCTGTCTCATGTTGTCTCTTCAGTACAACACTCTCTTCATCTAATGCTCTTTGGTATTCTGCAGCAATGTGTTCTCCCCATAGACATGCATGGTGCTCTTCCAGCTGAAATTCAACATCTACACAGGTCTACTGTCATACAAAGTCATAACTTCAGCTACCTGTTGGTTGTTATAGGAGACTAGGAACCTTACCCTCAGGCTGCATTAAAGAGCAGTGAGACAGTTCCATCTCTCATGTATAATGACTTAACTAACCCAGTAGTGGTGTTTGAGTGTTAAACCCAGCCAGCGCACACTGGTGAGGGTATTACACACTCTGTAGGCTTGACACTATTAAGCCGGGTGTTCAAGTCTCCAATCAAATCTCATTGTGACAGGCATTAAGGGATTATCCTCGCTGCCACTCTCCCTCCAGGCCTGCAGCGGCGGCTCTACGGCCCTACACCGCAGCCCTCTCTGCCTCTCGACTTCTCCCTCTCAGTCAATCCTTGCCCAACGGCACCATCGCCGTCTCTCTTTCCCTCCTTCTCTCTCTCTCTCTCTCTCTCCCCGGATCTCTCTCCTCGGTCTGCCCAGGCCTGAGAGAGAGCGGCAGCACCACAGCGTGTTCCCCGGCTAGCCAGGCAGAGGCTGATGGGCCCGCAGCACTCAGGCAGCAGCAGCTCAGCTCTGGTCAGCGTCTCTGTCTCTGTCAGGGGCTACTCAGGGACGCTAGGAGGATGTACGGAGAGGATGGGTCTCTGCACTTCACCACCACACCAGGTACAGGACCACACGGCACTAGACAGTACAGCACAGAGCACGGGGGACAAAGAGGAGTCGGTGGCGTGCGTGTATACTCGATTATTACACCGCACACCAAGCCAAGCCAAGTGTTTGTTTAACTTTGTTTTGAACACCATCACATAGAGTTTTACATGACAAATAAGGAGTGTTGAGGAGTTGTGTGTCCAGAAGATTATTTCACTACACAAGCTACTGTTTGTTTATTTTGTAACACCATAGTGTTCTGAGAAGTAAAGCTGCACCGGCTGCTGAGACAACAAACGTCATGTTGTTCTACGGTTCATTTTGAGGGACGATGCTAGTAAGGGAACTGTACTAGGTAGACTTGATCTTCAAATCCAACAGTCACTCAAATTTGAATGAGCCTCGAGTCTGAATGATTTCAAATGATAAAGCAGATGTCGTAGTAGAACATGTTGACACTTTGTTTTGATCTAATGTTATGATTTATATTCATTCAATTGAGGCCATGGTTTGCCTCTGTCGATATTGGCGATTCGGAGAAACTAATGGGGAAAACTACAGATTTTGCTTCGCATGACAGAGCAATGCAATGTGGTCATGACATAGTCCATTCTGTGTCCACATGATGGTGCTGCTGCCCAGTGATGATGCTGCTACCTACACATGGTTAGCCTGTGGTCATTACACTGTCTATCCAAGCATGTAATCCCTCAGGTCCTCATAGAGGTGGCACTGTTCAAACAGTCTCGGAAGCTGGACAGAGAGGTTGATAGTTATTAGCCTCTAGACTTCAGGGGGGAGGAGGGGTGATGAACCCCTATTTTGAGGGCATTGAGTTTGCATGTTGAAACTGTCCTACATAAGGATAACGCAGGGAAATAACTGGGTCGATAAATGAATGACAGAAATGCAAACATTCGACTTAAATTGAATAGTCTGTGGTCTGGGCGCTCGGGCAATTATTGCAGTAACAATATATTTCAAGAAGTATACATTGATGACAACAGTATCGACATTCAGCTTATAGAACGATGATGTCACTTGCTGTTTAGTTTGCAACACATGTATCTTTAAGATTCAGGTTGAATATCTTGACGTACAATCTTGTGATAACTGATCGTGGGGTTAAATGGCTATTGATTGGTTGATGACTGGGGAGGACCTACGGAAAACCAGGAAGATAAGTGGACAGAGCAGTGCTGCTGACAGGGGTGATTGGGCCAGAAGTCAAAATGAATCCTCAGCAAAACAGCAGTTAATGATTAGCAAGGTTTATCTGACACTGTGATTGATTTACACAGAGCATTGGTCTACATGTTTATTGATGCAATTGTTTACTTATTTGGTGTACAGGGGCTACTTGAGTTTTTGGTTTCTTATGGTAAAAAAAAACTATGGCTGGATAATAATCAAATTAGTTAGTCTACAGTCTGTTATGTATGTGATATTGAACAAATTGTTGAATACGATCTACAAATTGTGTGTAAAATATTCTCTCTCGACTTTTGAGTGGAACTGGGCCATTGCAACTACACCTATTTAGTGTTACATGGAAAATGTGATGTCTTGATTGAGATCCTTACATACAGAATGTTACATACAAAGAAACTATTCATGATAAGCTGACCAATTAAAAAGGTCAAACCACTGCAGCAGAGGAATACAGTGGATTTTACCTAATAAAGTTGTTGTTGCAGTTTAAAACGGTTCCAGTGACACACAAACATAAGATTACTCTGTGGTCATTTGGAGTGTGAACAGGAAATCAGAGCTAACTTCTGCCATTTTTTTTAAGACTACTTAGGCTCTTTACTCATGTATTTATTTACTAGCGTCTTTATTACCCAATAATTTCAGGGTTATGGGGGCTGTGCAAAATTAGGGCCTAGTGGTTTAGGATTGCCCTGAGACTAAATAGTCCAGGATGAGGACTACAAGAACTGTTCAGTTGTTCAGATCATTATTTTGGCAGTCTGAATTGTTTGTCAGAGATGCATTTTGTTGTTTTGTCATAAATCCACAGGGAGCTTTGCTGTCTGTTTCCCTCAGATTTGTTGATTTGTGAATTGTTTGGTAAAACAGATTGTGATGCCTATGGCAGCCTGCGACTGAATTGCTTTGAAGTGAAAGGTTTATTTTCTGGATAGAATAAATAGCGGTCTAATAGATAGCAGATTGTAACATTACATTGGTATAATATATGCATTCTTGAATCAATTGTAAAGCTCTGGACCAAATAATTATAGAATCTCTGAAGTTGATTACTGGCCTTACAATGACAATAACTTCACGTTGAGCACATTCCAGGAGCCCGTAGAGAAGACCAGGCCTAGCCTCTCAAAAGTAACTCAAGTCTGACCCAGATTGTGTCATTTCTCTGACCAGAGATCGATCAAGATTATCTAACAGCTTGGCCTCGAAGGGATGTCTCTACAACCCCAGTGTGATTCAGTTTCAGTACTGTTTCAGACATTTGTACAAAATGGATTTGAGTAAAAGGATTGATTTGACCTCATCTTATCTAGAAGAACAGCATACACTGCTGAAGACCTTTACCAAACAAGCTACCTGAACTAAAAGTGTGGAACAGTGTTAACTAACCCTAACCCTAACTTAGACAGAGGGGATGAGTAGCAAGTCAGAATTATTCCCCTAACTTATTAAGCTAACAGAGCAGAAACAGCAGAGTAAATCCAAGCTTCATCTAACCGAACCGACCACCACCACAACAACAACAACAACAACAACAACAACAACAACAACATCAAATAACAGTCAATTCAACCAACGTCAGCATGAATACAGTCTGCAACCTTCCAACGGCACAGAAAATGTAATGTTCCCCAGACCAGCCAAAGGGGCTTGCACAAGCTGTGTGATTTGTACATAGTGATCTGTTGACAAGGTCTCTTCGTCACAACACTATACTCATGCATCTCCTCAATCTACCATGGACAAGCACAGCAGGGTTTGTACTGGCCTCAAATATGCTGCAGCAAGCACATCGTCTCTATCTCACTCTTTTACTTTCACAATATTAACACTATGCACATCATAAACACTCACTTTTTTCCCTGTCGTTGGAGCTCTTTTTTTTTTTAGAAAGAAATACGTTCCCATATAGTGTGTATTCCAAATCCTATATGGACTCTTGTCTGTTTTTTCTCCCCCAATTGTTGTTTTCCAATATTTAGCTTTTAGCTTCCCTACTACTACTACCCCTTGCCATTGGGATCGGACTAGTGGAATGGAAAAGAGTCATTCAGGAGAATGTACAAATAGGCAGTGGTTACAAATGGAGTTTGGCCAGTGGTCGGAGATTCCTATTCAGAAGATAGACAGGACTTTGTTCACAAACTGGAGTTTGAAGTTTCAACGGGGAGAATCACACAAGTGTTACATCAGTTCTCAGAAGTCCTTTGACTTTTAGCCCCTGGAGGTTTGGGTGACTGATTATAAGACAGACAGGACTCCTATGAGGAGGACAGCGTCAGAGTCATGTGAGCAGGCGTGTTACTAACCTGTCATGATGAGAACACATTCATAATCTTGCTTTCATATTTGTTTACCCTTTTCTTTGCATTTCAGAGTAGTGAATGATTTGTCGTTGCGAAATAAAAATGGAATGTCTGGTCAAGACTTTTGAGGGATGTGCATATTGCCTGGGCTTGTTGAGAATACAGTTTATTAGGGGTCTGTGTCCAAGTGTCTAGGAGTTGAAGGCTTTGTTGTTGAGTTTGTGCCCAGTGCAAACATATCAACCAAGATACTCTCGCTGAGGAGACCCCCTGCTCTGTCAACCCCTGCTCCAGCAGGAGACCCCCTGCTCTGTCAAACCTGTACCACATAGCCTACACTCCTCAGGGAGACATATTATGGTGTGCTGTGTGCATTGGACATGTACAAGTACCTAGCTCTTACAGGTTAATGGGGATACATTACAGTATGTGTTAAATCGATTTCCTAAAGATATGGTAACACTTTCAACATGAAGTAAGCTGGCTATCAGTAACACCCAGTCCTGGTGAAATGACTGCTGAATAACACACACTAAGCAAAATCCTCAAAGTTAGCTAAATGAGTTATGTTATGTTATGGCAATGATCTAAAAGTTACTATCAGTATTTGCTATCAGGCTGTCACTGTGTGTGATTAAGAAAACTTTAACCTTGTAGATTATACTTTATAGAGCAGTATATGGTTGTTCTTGGAGGAGTTCACAGAAAATGAAGATGGGAGGTGCGATAAAGAGTTTTAATGGCTGCAGAGATAAGATTTGTTCTAAAGTGACTCATTCCTTTACACAGATTTCCCTGCCTGCCTTGTAGTTGCTTCGGGATAATGAGAAACCCTCATGAACAGATATGGACAATTCAGCGGCACTCCACAAGAGTCTGTGTACACCTAAGATGTGGAGAAGTTATATACTGTAGGTAATGGGCCTCTCTGTCAAGACATTTGACACATTAACACCACAAGCTCCAATAAGGACCTAGTTGATTAGTTTTATTGTTCCATTTGATCACCTCGAGTCATTTACTGATAAGGTTCTGGAATTAACTTTCTTAACCTTTCCCCTGTCGAGTATCTCTCATTTGCCTCAGCACAACATATCATAAATTAGTGACCATTCCTCACTGACCTTTCAGGTTAGTGATGCTGAATCTATCATCACCTACTGTAGGCCAGGGATGAGAGTAATCTGCATGGCTAAAATGGATTTGAAAAGTCGACCAAATGATTTATTAATGTTCATGTGCTTCCATTTTCATAGTGCTGGGGGTTTAGTGAATATTTGATTAAACCAATTATCTCATGACCATACTACTCCCAAAGACCACAAAGGAATGTTATGGTGTTTGACTGGAAGAGATTCTTTTATGAATCATATATACACTCTGGGAGGGTGGTAATCAAGTTCGTCCGCATAGCGTTTACTGCTCTGAGGTCCCAGTGAACCCAAGATCATTGACCTATTGCTTTGTACTGGCACTTTCTCTTCTCCAAATACAGGACTACTGTTTGCCAAGCCATGTCACATCCACCTACGCAGTGGGGCACTTATTTGCCTGACCGCAACATCTGTTTTGTAGGATAGTTTGCTAAAAAAGTGATTTTCCACCTTTGTTGACTGTGGTTGACTCACCTAGTCAGTTTTGAGACATTCAATTCCTTGACTTAGATACTTGATAGTCATACCCACCGTAGGGTTCCGTTCAAGAAAACATGGATGTGTTCAACTTTGAATGATGACATCATCTTATGAACTCAATAGTGTTGCTTTAGAGTAGCGTAATACCTTTCTCGTAGAGCATTCTGTTCTCTGATTCTTTTTAAGCCACCTTATATTTGGTCAATCTTATGAGGCTGAAAGCTTTCTAATACTTGCCTTCACAAAATACCTACAAGAAGCTATGGCTTGAGACTCCTATTCCTATGCAGCCTTAAAAAGATAGGCACTACCATCACAAAAAGCCATTAGGCTTACACTATTTTCCAAAAGTAGGGTCTGTGTCCAAGATTCAATTTTGCTCTTTGACGTCAATGACGTGCAACTTTTCAGACAAACTGTTTGCCGAACATTTGGGTCAAACCCCTGAATCATGTGCAACCAGCATTTTGTGGAACAATGAAGGCTTTACATAAAGGCAACAATTTTCCCTCAGCTAGAGTTATTTCTCCTGTTTATTATGCAAGAATTAACTGAGATTTACCAGAGGGAGACATATTACACATGTAAATAGAGTTGAGCTGCACCTCTCTCAGCACTTAATCTTTGGGGCATACTTACTATATTTAGGTCATTTTAATTTGCCATCCTAATAAAGTATGGGTCATGTCACAGAATGTATCACAGTATCTGATGGAGACAACTGGTTGAAACTGGCAAAAGCTTCATGGTGATGGAAGTTACCCAGTGATTTGGCAGATATTGGATGTTTTATGGCTCTTATAATGGAATTGTTGACCCATTGCTGACAGGACTGTGGAAGAAGAGAGAGAGAGAGAGAGACACACACAGAGGGACTGAGACAGAGAGAGACAGAAACAGACAGAGAGAGAGAGAGAGAGAGAGAGAGAGAGAGAGAGAGAGAGAGAGAGAGAAAGCGAGAGAGAGAGAGAGACACACACACACACACACACACACACACACACACACACACACAGCACAGAGAGACAGATAACTAGAGAGAGAGAGAAGACGTGTGGGGGGGGGGGGGGGGGTAGATTGAAAGTGAGAAAGAGAGAGATCCTTGAAGTTATGTGATCTTTCAGAAAAACAGCCGTGATTCACCATTGAGGAGGTTAGTTAAACATCAACCAGACCAGAGAACCACCCCACCCCACCTCCACCACTGGTTAGAGGCCTGGGAGGAGGAGGCTCCTCCTGTCAGTCACCACCACCTCATGGTCTCTCCTCTGAGCCCCGGACAAGACCGTCCCCATCATACAGAGGTGGAGGAGGGGGGGGGGGTTGTCTACCTTTTGGGGCGGAGCTTGGACAAAGAGGGGTTGGGGGGGGCACACTTAGACTCTTGGACAAGTCTTTTGCCTCACTGTCAGGTTGCTGTAGCATTTGTTTGTCCAAAGCACTGGTATAGACATGGACATGGCAGACTATAGCGAGGCCCTGGACCCAGCCTACACCACCCTGGAGTTTGAGAACATGCAAGTGCTCGCCATGGGCACAGGTGAGTCCTCTTTTTTTGCAAATCTGTGGTTGAACTTTAAGACTTTTGGCTACTAAAAGTCTGCTCAGGTGTGGACAGTTGTAAGTTGTTGTGATAAAGAGGGTCAGCTATCCATCCATCCAAAACATGAGAATGTGCTTTTCTATGCGTTTATTTCCTCTCATGTGTCTCCTGTTATCACTTGTTGTTGCAATAGTAAAGCAGTCAACGACTGAAAGCAACAACATTCGGTAAGCTTTTGTCATAGCATGACCTTTTCGTGTTCTAACTTGTATCCTACTGTTGGCATTGGTCATAGTTCACCTACGGTAGGATTACGATGAAGAGACATTCATCCTATGTGGCAGAGGTCTAAGTGGAACGGCCATCCCTCTCTTGTTACCACCTGCAGGTTCCCACGGATTCTGGGGTCCATGAGATGAGCGATGCTTTTCTCAGAGTTGTGTGACAAGATGATAAATGGTTTTGGAGAAGTTAAGATGACACTGAGATAGTTTCCTATTCAGTCTCCCATGACATTTGGCTGTGAACTTGATTCTGAAATGAAACAATTTCATCTGAGGAAAAAGCAAGTCCCTCAAAACACTATTTCATTGCATAGCCACTGGTTCCCTACTAGTTGTACTAGTTTGTTCTGAAGCTAGCATTTTATAAAACAACAGAAGCCTTCAGTATGTTTTCCATTATTACTAGAATGGTTTGTTTCATAAAGAAACATTTGATACTGTGTGATTGATTGATTGAACCAATCTCTCTCTCATTGATGACTATCAGAGAAGGGTGAGACAGGAATACTGTCTCCATTGATTACCTTTTCAGAGGCAATCAAGTCTACTGTACATTCATTGCGTCCTATTGACTTTGCCTGGGCTTTCAGATACTCAGATAGGCAGTAAATACTGTCATAGATCATGGTATGATGTCACCCTTTTGATCAGTCAGCAATGCAATTGACTTTAATGTAATCAGTTGTCCCCTTCTCACCTTCTTTGAAACCAATCATAATATTTGTCGTCAATGGGGAAGTTAACGGTTAACAACAATTATGATGACATTATAATTTCACAGGATTTCTTTAGTGTTAGGGTTCTCCTTTTAAATACAGTATACTTCACTGTAATACAGTATACTTCCCTATATAGGCGAACTAAAAACATTCATTATTGTCATCCTAGACGAAGTTGATAACTTTTGATCATGTTGGGCAATACATTTTGAATGTATGGAGGTTTTCTCTGTCCCACGACCAACATTGATGACCTAAAGACCTGAAAGGGGATAGAGTATATCACTGTCAATTCACTTCACCCCTGGCAGACTTAGTTTGGACTTGAAAACCCAGCTTCGGTTGTAAAGTGGCACTTTTTTCAAACATTGCCTCTAGACCCCTTTATAAGCATGCACTAAACAGAAGGTTTTATTTTTATTTTATTTTTTTCCAGACTCCTCGCCGGCTGAGAGTGCGAACATGAACGCTGCCAACCACCTTGGGGCGGGCACCCTGTGTGCCATCTGCGGTGACAGGGCCACGGGCAAGCACTACGGAGCCTCCAGCTGTGACGGCTGCAAGGGCTTCTTCCGCCGCAGTGTCCGCAAAAACCACATGTACTCATGCAGGTGAGAAGCTGCTCACACTGACACCAGATGAACCAGAGAGAAGAAACCAAGAAAACGATATCACCTTCCCACTTGTGTAATAACAACACAGACCACTCAACTACTGTACCATGTCATTAATTACCTGATCCCTTTAAAACAATATATACCGGTAATGTTGGGTAGCGCTTTATTTTGGTCAACACATATTAGGCACTCATGTGTAGTTTATAAGTGTTTGCTTTCTACCTAGCCCCTCAAGACACCCCTTCCCGGTATAGTTATTGGGGGCAAGGTTGGACTTGAGGTTAGGGAGGCCCCAAGGTCTCTGGTTCAATCCCCGCATGTGAGCCAGTGATTGAAGGGGTGGCTAAACTCACATCTAATTGGCCAGCTATTACATAATATATAGAATGAGAATACGAAAACACTGAATAAAGACCTAATAAATGGCTAGCAATACCCCCAAATTGCCCAATTAGCTACTTCTTAAACACTAGCTACACAAAATTGCCTTATAACTGTTGCCCCTACTAAAGTGTTACTAAATGTTGTTGCTTAATGTCAAGTGCTGCAGGGAAGCTTTTCTTCCGATCAAAATTAATGATTTGTAAAGAAGGTTGCTATTTCGACACATCAAACAACAGATTTCTCTCCACTGGATTTTGATTTTTCAAACACACTGCACAGTTCTAATCACAAACACTCTGCACATTCACTTCCCAGGTTCAACAGACAGTGTATTGTGGACAAAGACAAAAGAAATCAATGCAGATACTGTCGATTGAAGAAATGCTTTCGAGCTGGCATGAAAAAAGAAGGTAGGATACACATCCCATGTCATTCATATGTTAACATGGAATAAAGATAGAGAGAATAGAGAAGAGTAAAATATTTTTAAAAATGTATTATGATTATGTGGAGACACAAGCTGCAGTGATCCAACAATGTCAAGTCTTGTAAGGGATGGCCTAGTGCTAGAACATGCTATGATATCAGTCAGTCACTATCGTAATGTGCGCTGTGCCAATTGGGCTGCAGCTCATGGGCTATGTTGCAACAGCCAAGAGAGCAGCACCTTGTTAATGTTCACTCCGGGATGCACTGAAGTCTATGACCGGCTTATGCTGAGCAAACATTTCTCAGGCATTATAGTCACATACTGATAAACACCACAGCCTTGGAAGCCGTTTTCCTCCCTCTCAAAGAGTCAATGCTAATATATATGCTAGATAGAGGGAATAGAATGCTTCACTCCATGGAGTTAGTAATAACGATGGCAATGATAACACAATGGAATAATATTGTATACCATATGTCTCCTGTGTTTTAACCATGCAAATGGTTATTTGGGTGCCATTGAAGGGGTGAGATTTGGTGGTTTTGTCAGGGGCTTGTCAGACCTTGTCTACTGTAGATGAGACTGACACCCTTGGTTTAAGTCTCTGTCTGTTCCTCAGCTGTACAGAATGAGAGAGACAGGATCAGCACCAGGAGATCCAGCTATGAAGACAGCAGTTTACCATCTATCAATGCACTCATCCAGGCAGATGTACTCTCAAGACAGGTAAGATCCCCTTATAGTCATTTCAATCTAAGCCATTTCTGCATTTACGTAAATATGTAGGCGATCTATGCATTTACAAGCCATTGTATTTGGGTTGATTTCTTATCACTTTATTTCACTTTGTTATTCTCTGCTGATTAGATTTCCTCTCCCGGGCCTATACTGAACGGTGACATCAGAGCTAAGAAGATAGCTACCATCACAGACGTTTGTGAATCAATGAAACAGCAGCTTCTGGTGCTGGTAGAGTGGGCCAAATACATTCCTGCTTTCTGTGACCTGCCCCTGGATGACCAGGTGAGACATACAGTAGGGTGACACACATGAACACTGATCACACAAGGACAACTACAGTATCCAATGATCAAAACCATTATCAAAAGCACACTGATTAAGAGGTACTGGAATTGATCAAATGGATCACAAGGGTATTTGTGTCCTTCAAAACAGTTTCCCTAAGGCAGTAACAACTTGTAAAATACCATTCTACAATAAATGGAAGGGAAATGTTTTCAGGAATGGTTAATGATCAAGGGCACAGATAATCACAATCAGTGTTCAACATGAGTGTTTTCTTGAAAGACCTCAGGATCCTCAGCCAAAGTGGTTAATGTATTTTGATCTCCTGTTAGAATATGATGAGCTAGTTTTAAAGTTATATGTCTCCTCCAAGACTCCAGAATCATTAACACCATGATCACCAGGCCTTGGTAACTGATTTGCTGATGTTGAATTAGTGAGGGATCTAGCAAGTGAATCTTCACATACACATGCACTCACCACTGTGTGTGTGTGTGTGTGTGTGTGTGTGTGTGTGTGTGTGTATGTGTGTGTGTGTGTGTGTGTGTGTGTGTGTGTGTGTGTGTGTGTGTGTGTGTGTGTGTGTGTGTGTGTGCATGTGACAGAGAGAGAGAGAGAATCTTCGTTTCCCCAGTGACCTTAAGGTGGTGGGAAATATTCCTGTGTGAGACAACACAGTTACTGTTTCCACAAATCACTCTCCAAAACCAGCTAATGTGTGCAACAATAATATCATGGAGACTAGCATGTATACCACTCCTGTCAAAGACTGTTTTTTTTCAACCCTAGGAGGGCTATGGGGGTAAATCAAACTATAACCAGCAAGATAAACGTTAAATGGACTGTCTTTGTTTCAGGTGGCTTTGTTGCGTGCACATGCTGGAGAGCATCTTCTGCTTGGAGTTGCCAAGAGGTCTATGCTATACAAGGATCTCCTGCTATTAGGTAAAGCTAACATCCTAGCTATCCTGTACTGTATGTAGCTCAGTAATTGTATTGCTCTGACACTTAAATCAAACATCAAATCAAACATTAAACATCAAACAACTAATAAAAATGTCAGTTAGTACTATATCATACATTTTATTCTATGCAAAATCCAACACAGACCCTGTCCAAGATGAGAGTGATTTGATTGTGTTTCCTACAGGAAATGACCACATTATTCCCAGGAACTGCACAGAGCTGGAGGTGTGCCGGGTGGCAGTGAGGATTCTGGATGAGCTGGTGCTGCCCTTCCAAGAGCTTCAGATAGACGACAATGAATATGCCTGTTTGAAAGCCATTGTTTTCTTTGATCCAGGTACTGCTGCATAATACTATTCTTTATTTTAAAGGCACAATCTGTAACTTTCATTTCCAAAAGAAAGTGCTGTCCTGCACTAGTTTGGAAACTGTCTGGGTGTATAGTATTGGCAAATGCAACTGCCATTGAATTTGGAAATTAAACATACCATCCCATTCAAACAGTGAGACATCGCATAAAGCAATAGGATCATAAATGATTATATTCCAACTCTGTTGCTGTCCACTCTCTCCACAGATGCCAAAGGTCTCAGTGACCCCAGCAAGATCAAGAGGATGCGCTACCAAGTGCAGGTCAGCCTGGAGGACTACATCAACGACAGGCAGTACGACTCGCGGGGACGCTTTGGAGAGCTGCTGCTCCTCCTGCCCACACTACAGAGCATCACCTGGCAGATGATCGAGCAGATCCAGTTTGTCAAGCTGTTTGGAATGGCCAAGATTGACAACCTGCTCCAAGAAATGCTCCTCGGAGGTAATTAAGGACTCATGAAATAGCCATTGCTGGGTTCAAACGAAAATTAAAATGTTAGGCTAAAAGGAATAATGTGTGGAAAAAGATTCTACTGGTTGTACTGTGGAAGCTCAATGTATTACTCTAACAACGTAGATTCTAGTTCATAGTGGACAGGGCTACAGTCAGATTAAACTGATTGTTTGGGGTATTGTGTGTCCTTCCTCCTAGGTTCTGCTAACGAGGCACCTCATGCACCTCACTCTCTGCACCCTCACTTGGTCCAGGAGCACCTCAGTAACAACGTCATCGTGGCTAGCAACATGGCGACTTCTATCCACAACAGCCAAATCTGTAAGCACCAACACAACACACAACATGTTCAAGGAAGAATCTAAAATAAAAGTAAATAAAAAATAAAATAGAATAAAATAACATTTTAAAGATTGATGGATGCAGATCACCAGCAGTCAGCGATGGGTTTTCTCTCACTGGCATCGAGTCTCATGTGCCGAACAGAGTCAGGTAGTTGGAAGGACAAACAGGCTTGGCAGCATAATCTCTCTAAATTCTTCACTGAGACTAATCTGGCTTATTTTGTCAAAGAGAACTTCTGTTATTTTTTCTTCACATTTCTAATGCCCTCAGAAATTTCACAAAAGTGCTTATTCCTTGTCTGAAAATGGTGTTTTTCCAAGTCATGTTAATTATACCACATGGTAAATACAGTATGTTCAGTATATTTGTGCACATGTGTGCAAAGTTTCCTAGTCTAACGGAACTTTCTGGTCTATTGCAGCCACTCCTGAAACCCCAATACCTTCTCCTCCTACAGCTTCCAGCTCAGAACATTATAAAATGGCCCAGGGCGTTATAGCAACAGTCCCCAAGCAACCCACCTCCATCCCTCAGCCCACCATCACCAAGCAAGAGGCCATGTAACATCTCAGTGGACCAATCCTTCCTTTCTCCCCAAGCATTACATCCACTGTCATGATCTATTTTACCTCTGTGTCTTTACCTAGTGTACATAACAGAGGGTTTTATATACAGTGCATAATCACCATCAAAACTGTTATACGGTACTGTATACACACTAGGAAAAGAGGATGAAACTGAAATACAGTAAATATTTATATCATAACTGTATTGTATCTCATAGAAAGTCATCTGTGATCTATGGTCAAAACAGGTGCAACAACTGAGATTCCTGATCTTTGCTTCTGAGATTCTTGGCTCAAGAAGATACCGTGGCAGTGGGGTGCAAGAGTAATTCCAATGTGAGCTATTGTAGGCCCAGGTACGGTACAGTACCCTTAAAACCTCAGGAGGGTACCATACCAGGATGCATGTGTGTATCAGATAATTGTACTGTAGACATTAGATAGTTCTGATTAATCATATCAACATTGTATGAATGTTACAACAGGCCTTATGAGTATGACGAGGTAGATCATGTGTTTCATATTGCACAGTATTTCTAAAACAGTTGGCAAAGAGTCCTGTCGACTGAGATGGGGTCAAGACTTAGCCAGATGAAAAAACAATGACATTGTCATGTTTTCAAATATTGTACTTTGCCAGAGCTGTATAGTGAGTTGGTTCTGAAATACAAATCAAACTTTTAAAGTTTCTTCTTAAACTTGCTGTATGACAGTTATCCCCTGCTATCTAGTTATTCAATACACTTACATTATGTTTGAATTTTCATGAAAACAGCTCAATGCATTAATACTGTATGCTCATTGTGGAGCCACTTTGTAAAAGTATATGGCATTCACGTGTTATGGAATTCACAATTTCCCATTTTCAACTAAATGCATTGTGCTAGTTTTAGACATTTACAGTTTTACTGTTAAGATTTTTGTTTATTTGTTTGTTTGTTTGTTTGTTGACCATAGAATGTTGTTTTGTCATAGTTCAACTACTAAATGACAAATTAAACTGTGCCTTGCATTCTACACTGCCTTCAACTGGAAATATGGGCAATAGTTCACCTTACAATGTGAAGTTGAATAAAATGTCAAGGTTTATTTTTACATTGAATTGTGCTGTCCCTTATTTATAGTAATCATGCCACACTTAATGATTGTATCAAATTCATTGTTTATTAACCAGGTGACCAAGCAAACTAGATGGTTTGAAATAATTGTTAGAATACAGCTAAATTGTAAGAATATATTTATTTACCTTTTAGATTAACATGAAATGGGCCTACAAGCAGCTTTCCTCAATAATCATGTGTACATAATGACATACTCTAGGACAGATTATGACAGACCATTTAAAGTGGCACCAAACTGGTGTGTTGGCGGCTGTAAACCAGGGTTGAGGACAGCGGAGTGGTAAAAACATCGCCTACGTGGCAGTGCATGTTCAAGGATAATTAGTACAAGGGTGTGTTGCTTCAGACTGATAAAATGTCATAAAGTCATTACAGATTAGTTGGAAAAGAATGCAAGGCGCCTCACTTCAAAGCGTTATCATATTTCCCCATCATATTTGTTCTACAATATCGGAAATATTATATCCTCCTAATGAATTTTATGATGGGTTCAACGAGAGGCACCACTTGTGCACACATTTGTCACATGCACACTCTTACCTCCAACTGTGGCAAGTTCTCTATGCAACCCATAGAAAGACAAATTGGTGGTGTTCGTTGTAGTTTATATAAGTAGTGACATTAACATTTCATAGACGACCACGGGCATACTACGCAGCGAACTCTCCGGCCTCTGTCAGTCAGATTCAATTCAGGATGAAAACGCCACGAACCAAAATAACGTGCATCGCGATTTAAAGGCAATCCATGTTCTTTGTACAATTGCACCATCTATCGCAGTAAATTGTAATTGAACTTTGAAAGCCCTCAGACACTTTAATAGTTATTAGTTATCGGGATATAATAAATGTATCACATTTGAAATGTTGACATAAAGTATAAATATCAAATACAAATACAATGATTTTTGAAAACATGTGTAAATAAATAAATAAATAAAATAGACCTATTTTCAGGTGGATAAACGAGCATGGACAGAAGAAGAAACCAAGAGATGATATAATTCGGAGTGACAGAACATTTCTCTGATGTACATAACAGAGATGACGCCGTCTATCACGTGCCACGGCGAGAACGCCTACGTCAGACGACCCGGAAGTGACTGAGGATTGCCCAGACAGGTTTGTTGACAGCTTCTGTTGTGGCTTATCAGTAGGATTTACTATCAGTTTAGGTTAGTCATCATGAAATGCTGATAAGTAGCCAACATTTTAAACTGGACAACATGTATCATTTTACCGTAATCGGGTCGGTTTCCAGCCAGGACAGTCAACTGCCGCAGCGGCTTGCATCAGCACTGCTTTCACTGCAGACCTTCAAGTGCAGCGCTCGAGCTGTGACATCGAAAACACATGATTATGTTTACGCAGAGACACAAGTGTTGTTGTTTAGCTTACTGCCTCAACTTTTTTGTACAGTGTATAGTGTTTGGAGCCGTTGATGGCAGACACCAGACTAAATGTGTGGATTGTGATTTATACTTTTATATGAAAAAAAAGCAATTATCCCCAGAAGAAATTAGCACACTATCTCTAAACACATCTTTGTGTCATTTTTGGCAGAATATAGTCCATGGCTGATGACAATGACAGCATTGATCTTGGGTCTCCAATGGAACCGACACCGGCTGGTAACGGGTTCCCTGGCCCTCCACCTCATATCTACTCCTGCACTCTTACCCCGGAGCTGGTGGCCAAGGCTCGGGAGGAGCTCCAGGAGAAGCCTGAATGGAGGCTGAGGGATGTGCAGGCTCTGAGGGACATGATCCTGAAGGAGCAGCCCAACCTCCGGACCCGACTGGACGATGCCTTCCTCCTGCGCTTCCTGCGGGCCAGGAAGTTTGACTACGACCGCGCCCTCCAGCTGCTCCTGAACTACCACGGTGGTCGGAAGGCTTGGCCGGAGGTGTTCCAGGACTTGAAGCCCTCTACTGTCAAGCATGTGTTGGATCTGGGGTTTCTCACTGTGCTGCCCCTTCCAGACCCTAACGGACGCTACATCCTCTGTCTTCGGCCAGGTCAGTATCCACACACACACACACACACACACACACACACACACACACACACACACACACACAGACACAGACACAGACACACACACAGACACACACACACACACACACACACACACACACACACACAGACACAGACACACACACACACACACACACACACACACACACACACACACACACACACACACACACACACACACACACACACCACTGTCCAAAGGGGCATGTTTTTTCCATCTTGAAAATCTATCTGAAGAATAACATTGCTGTAACAACATTGCCCTGATTTTACAGGGAAATGGAAACCAAATGATTATCCATTTGTTGACAATGTCCGGGCCATGTATCTGACCCTGGAGAAGCTGATCCAGCCTGAGGAGACCCAAGTGAACGGGCTAGTCGTCCTAGTAGACTACACAGGAGTGGGCTTGTCCCAGGCATCCAACCCAGGGCCGTTCCTGGCCAAGAAAGTCGTGAGCATCCTCCAGGTAATCCATAGATCATATCATTGACTGGATACAGTGCTGCTACACAGGTATACAAGCAACTGGAAGTGTTACCTTCATTTACATACTGTCATCTCAAACATCCCTCTATAGTCAGGGTAAGGGCCTCTTTTCATTCTAATTTGACATTTCAGGACGGGTTCCCAATTAGAATCAAGGCTGTCAACATCATAAATGAGCCCAGGATCTTCAAAGGGATCTTCGCCCTAGTTAAGCCTTTTCTGAAAGAAAAGATGGCAGAGAGGGTGAGTGCACTTCCATAGTTACTCTTTGGGATAATGCAGGAACATTTTACAGTTTTTTTTCTTTATTTTTATTTTTTTAAACACAGTTGGTGTTGATCACTGCATTACGGTATAATGTATTCCCGTACTTAAGACTGTTAGTTTCCTCATCAGTGTTTCCTCCAGGATTTTTCACATTAGTGGCGGAGCGGCTATCTGTCGCGCACGCACAAAGACGAAGTTTCACCAAAAACTACAGGGTGGCAACAATTATTATTTCTTAAATAGCGGTTAAGTCATTAAAGCCGAGCAGGTGATTTTATATAGAAGGTTGTAGTGACCGCTCGTTAGCGAGCAAAGTATTCATAATTCACGGCGTTCCAGCCTTGTATAAAGCACTGTTATATGTTTATGTTTACTACATCACCCATGCTGCTTAGCGGGTGATATGACGTGATATAAGTGGGACGGAGATGAATGAATGTTGTTGTCGTCAGTACGCATGCAGAGAGTGAGAATAAAGCGCACATGATTGTTTTTCTACCGGCAAAACGACTAGATCGTCCTGTTATTGCCGTCACTCCTACAAGGTGATCAAATACCAATATATCCTACAGCTGCAGCGGAACATGCGGAACGCGCATTACACACACACACACACACACACACACACACACACACACACACACACACACACACACACACACACATGCACACACACATTCGGACCAATCACAAAACTGTTTTGAAAGCGCGTCGCCTCGCGCCTGTTGAGAGTCTCGATTGCAGTGCGAACACAAACGACGAGGTTAATTGCAACATTGTAACATATTGTTAATAACTACGCCCTAAATCGTAACGAAATGTTGGTCTGGAAGCGGCCTAAATCTAGCTTCAATCTGCTTTTTTTCTGTTCTCCGGTCATAATAACTCGCTGCCTTTCTGCGCAGCCTGAATCAAAGTGGACTGTCTGAATCAATTAGTGGCGGAGGAAATTCTTTCGTGGCGGCCCGCCACCAATAAATGCATATAGAGGAAACACTGCTCATGATTTGAAATGTGTTTTAGAGCAATCTAACAGTCTGAACAGTAAACCTAAAGCTTTGTGATTGTGAGTGGACCTCAGTCATTCCTTTGTTTTCACACAGTACGTTCTCCACGGATCAGACCTGCGGTCCCTACACCGCAACATCCCCCGGTCCGTTCTGCCTGAGGAGTATGGCGGGGTGGCGGGCCAGCTGGACATGTCAGCATGGTCAAAAACTTTACTGGACTCCGAGGAGGAGTTTGTGGTGGAGTTTTGCCAGCCAGACCCACTAGAGGGCGTTGTGCTCCCAGAGTCCATGATGTTTGAAGGGGAACAACCCAGTGGGCAGGATGAGGACTCCTTCAGGGGACTACGCTCTCAACTCTACTACTGCTACTGACCCTCTCCTTTAACTACTGTGTCAACTCTACTACTGCTACTGACCCTCTCCTTTAACTACTGTGTCAACTCTACTACTGCTACTGACCCTCTCCTTTAACTACTGTGAAGAGGAGACTTTTTTTTTTTTAAACATGTGTTTAGGTCTTAAGGGGTGGGAAGTGAACAAACAGTATTAAGTTATAAAAGGCACTGTAGGAGCGTTACACTCTATAGGACCGAACTGAATTGTGCTGGCTTAGAACTTTATTTTTTTCTCACACTGTCCTTTCCAGCACCATTACAGCAGCTCTCTAATAGATACGCAGGGTAACCAGAAGACACAGTTCAGCTCAGCTCTGTAGTGCCAGTAGGGTACAACAGTACTCTCTCCAGTCCACATAACTCTGCACACTAACGCCAAGGCATCGTGTGTACGTCTTTCTGACCTGCACTGCTGTGCTTTTCATTTGACATACTCCACAGAGGAAGACTTTATATCCATTTGAAATGCCATACAGTTTCACTCTCCTACACTTAATTATATCAGAATGCGTGAAATCAGGCCAACCATTCCCAGTCTTGCTCAACACAGTCGTATTGCACTGTACTTCTTTAACTGTTCAAACTCCATGTTGTACTGTCTGCCTATATGATTTGCCTTTAATCTATTTGAGAAACTGATAGATTTGAAAGGTTATGAATAACTATCTTGAAATTGTGTACCAAAGCAATATTGATGTGCATTCTCATCAGGACTTGTCTTACAGTAGCATCAGTTAGTACTTACTATTTCTAGTATGATTGCCAGAGTAAATAGTGATTATTATAATAGACTATTGTTTTTAAAGTGATTTAACTAAAGCACTAAAACTCCAGTATTTCAAAGTAGCCCTAATGTCATAGATGACAATTACATTGAAATGTTTATGCTGTTGAATACCTAGTTATGTATTTCAGGACCTTAGTTTGTGTACTACACTAGCTTGAATCCACTGATAGACAATTATTTTCTTATGTACAGATACCTGCCTTATGTTGTATTGCATTATACCAATAGAGTCAACCTGTTTTGCTCATGGTTTGCCACTTTGTCTTTCAGTCTCAACCCAGGGGCTGACATTTAAGCCAACTATTAGAATGGGGATATCCAATTACATTGTTACTACAACACTAAAGCCTTGGTGGACTTGATAAACACTGTCTGGGACAATGTTATTGTTTGCCAAATATTACTACAGGCCATTTAGAGATTGGCTGTGTAGATGTGTAGATAAACATATTTTTATTTTGTTATTTTATGAACGATAACATTGTTATTTGTTTTATTTTGTAATTGTGCTGCATTCCACAATGTTGTATTTAAGCCAAACATATTCCTTTTGTAAGATTTTAAGCATGGCTGCAATGTCGTGTTGCAGAGTAAATTGATGAACATAAATAAAAGCAAATTTCAAATTGAGAGATACATTCAGTCTATAATTTTCATGATCATTTGCTTGATGTAGAGGTCCAGTGTGACACACGTTTCCCCCCACTCCAATCCCAGTCTCAAATCTAATCCATCCACCGACTGGTTCCATTGATGACATGCTTCCATGTGGACAATAACCAGCTTCGGAGTGTGCTACAATTGTTTCCAATCTACTGTACATGCGGATTGTACCCTAAACGGGTTCAAATCACTCCCCATTTAGTTTGGAATAGTTTCGGTGAAATATTTCATCAAGAGGCGTGAGTAAATGCCAGACTGGGATCACAAGACACCGTCTGATTGGCTGGGAGATGGCTAACTCCATTTTGGAAACAGCTGTTTAACCTTCCCTCATTGTTTCCCGACGTTGCCTGGAGAAACATTCCCGCTCCCAGGGACTTCCATCACTGATCAAGACGAACATCGTTTTATGATCGGATTCGATTTACACTTCATAACGCTACGGGTCTGGAAATGTAGGCCATATTGTTGAAGCTTGTAACGTTAAACAACTATTTGTAACAAGTGGATAAAAGAGAGGCGAGCGAATCAAGGTTAGTCGATCATGACCATTGTGTTTTTGTTACAGTAACAATGTTGCGAGAAATGTGACGGTATATTTAGTTGTTAACCTGCATGTTTTTAAACCAGGCCAGTGGCCACAGTACTGTGGTATTTGATATTACTTGAGACGTTTTAAATCCTGCTTAGGCTGTTCAGTCAATCGATCAGATTTTGTGTCATTCCCACTGTGACTTAAATGTGATAACAGTAAGAAGTTATGAGTAGACACTAACATGCCAATTTCCTTTGTTAGGATGTTACATTAATCTGCCATTTATGTAAAATACATGTTATTAAAGGGCTTAGTCGACAGTTAAGAATATTAGTCAAATATTATCCAACCTAACTGCATTCCCCCGGCATCGTGGGCGAGATGTAATGTTCAGTTTTGCATACGAGGCATCCAATCCATGCAACCTTTCCTACAGTATTGCGCACCATCAGACAGCAACAGATAGATATGTGTATGAATAGGCTACCTTAAGGCAGGTGCATCCCCTTATGTCTTTAAACATGTTTTCAATGGAACTCTCCAAGCATGAAAGTACTGGTTTATGTTTATTTAGCCCAATACTTGCCTTGGCAGAGGAAGATGTGACATCACACTTGTGCCTCCCTCAATCATAAAGTTGGCATTTGATTTGTTGAAACACATTATGACTCCCTTTCTGGAGTGGATGAGTTCAGTTTATTCATGTAAGGGGGGAGGGAGGGAGGGAGGGAGGGGGGGGTTAAACATTGGCCCCTTGTTTAATCAGTGTTCCTCTCTCCTGGTACTGGAGGGTGTGTGCAGGCTTTTATTAAACCCCCAAATTGAAACACCTCATTCAACTTATCATCTAGCCTAATTATCAAGACCTCCATTAGCTGAATCAGCTACAGTATGTAAGTGCTCGGCTGGGACTAAAGCCTGCATGTCCATACTCTCTGGGACAGGGTGAAGAATGTAGCTAATCAGAGGTGATTGTTCAGCATGTAATTTGTACACAGTGGTTTCGTAGATAAATAAAGAGGTCATGTGTTCGGGTAAGCACAGTATCTGCAGTGCTGCAGTAGCAACACCATCACTATCCTCGTCCAATTCCTCCCTCCGTTAATGGATGACATATCTGCTGTTGAGAGCTGCCAACAACAGCATTATGAGCCTGAGAGCTCGTTCTTCTGTTCTACACAGTGTGTCTGGGGGGATTTCATACTCCACGAGCTACCTCTGATGGTTGGAGCAGTGCCATCACCTGCCATCCCATCTTAGTACCAGTAACTCTTGTGACAAGACAACTATTTGGGGGCATTTCGACTTCTTGGAACCAAAGGCTTTTAGCATCCTGTTAGGAACTTGTTTGGAGGATCCTTGCATCTTTCATGATTTGGCTTTTGAAGATGATGCAACTGTAAAAAAAAGTTGGGGTTACATGTTCAGTCCCATGTAAACCATAAGGTGTATGGTGTAAGCATTCATAAACATTCAATTAAAAAAGCGTACAATTTAGAACAGATCCTTACATCTGGCACTTAAATATGACATTAAACCTTAACCGATGTTTTGTAGTATAGCATTTCTTATGATTTGTGAGTGACACATCAATGTAGGCCTAACACAGGGCTTCATTACGTTCATATAATTATAAATTGTTTAAAAGCTGGAGTCAAGTTGTCTAGTACCTCTTTGTTTAGTAAATGGATTAGAGAGGGTAGAGTGAGTGGATATGACCGCCGAAGGCTTCACATACATGAAGTGGGGAAGAGTGTGCTATTAGTCAGTATGAGAAGAGTAACCGCAGAGCCCAAGCCCAGAAACCTGTGTCTACATGTTTGGTGGCTGCTTACTGGCTCCAGTAGTGATTGCATATTTTGATTGTGCTTTCTATTTCCGTCTTCCTCTCCCTCTCTAATTATGGGTGATGTGTGTACACATTTGTACGCTGTGCTTTTTGCCAGTAGAACTGCGTTGACCTCTGGGTGCATTCCGTGCCCTTTGGTTGTAGGACATCTGCGGTCTGTTTTTAGCTCCCTCGCTTGTGAGGACTCAGTGCCACTACCACCACCACCACCAGCTATTCTCCTGATTCACTGGCATGGCAAGAACTGGCGCTTATGCAGAGAAAGATATTATAGTTCAGAGACTCTTTAAATTAGGCCTACGTTTTTACAATGAGGTCCTTGTTGTCCCTGTTTTTTATTTTTTTATTTTTTTTACATTTTTCTCTTTAATATTGGTCGTATTACTTGACTCATGATTTTACGCCTACATTAAGCTTCCCCAACATTGAGATTTCTTAACACACTTTTCTATTTTTAGGAAGCTCAGTAATACATTTATTTTAAGTAAAACTCGATTGATAGACTAGCAAATAACACAAAGGTAAAAGGTTATGGTAAAAGTAACTGCAATGGTACTGAGTTAATTGTAAGCCAGTAAAGACCTCTATGGTAGGCCTAATTCACAGGTATCAGAAGGTCTTTAGTGAAGTGAGGCTGTGTAACTTTCAAGAACCTTTGCCTTCTTCAAAAGTCACGATGTTAATTGCTTTTGCAAATTACCTTTTGCATTTAGGGACAAGTGAAAGGCTTAGCCCTTATGATTAACTCCATTTGAGAATTATGTTAATGATCTAGCAGCTGGAACCATTCATTAACATAACTGGGTAACTAGCCAGCAACTCTGATTTGTCTTAACATGGCTTGCTCATTTGTATAGATGACTAGTGCTACAGTACCATTATATTCATACATAATTATATGTCCTCTTTTTTTAAATAAGAACTTGATTATCATCAGATATCTTCTCACTCTCCATTTTGAACACTACCTAGTGTACTAGTGTACTGTAAAAAGGTACTACCTAGAACCAATAAAGGTTTTCAATTGGCTTGTCTCTGGAGAAGAACCCTTTTTGCTTATGTGTTTGCTTTGTTTCCTGGAACCAACAAGGGTTCTACCTAAAATGATTGTCCTACAGAGACAAGCCCAAGAACCTGTATTGCTTCTGGGTAGAACCCAGAGTGAGTGAGCCAAAGTGGGCCGAGAGTGGACCATGTTAAAAACATCTGTTTTTAATTATCAACCATCTTGATTGAATGTGACAGCGACCGGCTGCACCCTCTCTCATTTGGCCATAAACCTCCTAACTAAGATTCACATAAACAGTTGAGGCGTAGATCAAGGAATGTTCCACGTATTTTGTGAGATATTTCAGCAGATGATAATATTGGTGTACAATCAAATGACCGTAAATCTTGGAAATCTTGGAAGGAATGGATGTTATGAAAGACTGCATGTTTTTATTGTAGTTTAACTTTTAATTCTTTAAAAGTCTCTCAAATCTTTCCTGGTCGTAATATTTCTCAGAAAAACCTCCACACAAGCAAAGCTACACCATGAGAATGGGATAATGAAATGTACGATATATGCTTTTTGCAATCTACTCTCTCCTGTACTTATTTGATGACGTTTGTACTTGCATTCTCCTTGTGTACGGTGGTAGGCCTAGATTTTTGTATTACAGTGCAGAGCTGGCTTCATTATCTACATGAAACGGTAATGGAATGATTGCCTCTTTGTAAGCTTGCTTATGGGGAGTGTTGTGCCTTTCCATCCTCCTCAACTCAGCAAATAGAATCACATAACGCCCACATCCTCCTAGAGACTTGTGGGAGCAAGGGAGCAAGCAAGGTCTGTGTGTGTGTGTGTGTGTGTGTGTGTGTGTGGGTGTGTATATACAGTATATATATATGTGTGTGTGTGTGTTTGTCTTGCAGCTGTGTGGGATTGCTTGGCCAGCAACAGACAGGGAGGCCACTTCTACCATCACTTCTTCCAGCAAGGCAACAGAGCAAAAGAGTTGGTTCAGAATCAGAACGTTCCTTTTCAAACCATAACCGTTATAGATGAGTGTATGGGCATATAGTAGATACCTGTGTTTTTAACTTTGGTAAGTAGGCTAGTTGGAATGGTCAGTGCAGATACTGGTGTATGCTGGTTGTTGTGGGGGTGGTGATATGGTGGGAGAAGACATTCAATATAGGCCTAACAGGTGTTGTGAAAGAGAGCCTCACCCAATCAGATGTTCTGTTACTGTTTAGATCAATGTACTGTACAGCTTGGCCTAGCCCTCATGACCGAATAAATGGCCTTATTTAGCAAGCCATGATGAACATGCATTCATTCTTTCCTCTCCTCCCTCCCTCCCTGTATGTCTGTGTGTATGCGTGTGCGTGTGCGTGTTCACGTGATGTGCAGCAGGGTGGTCCTGTTCATTCTCTTGTGTTGGGGGTCTGGTGAGAGGCATAAACAGGCCTGATAGACAACCCACCTGCTTACTGTTGAGGTCTGATGATGATGTGTGAGCAGAAATAGACCCAAATAGTCAGCCAACCATGCCTTGATGTCACCCTGACTGTCTCCCACCATAGTCAGCTAACGGCGCTTAACTGACCTTGTTATTCATATCTCAAGTCGCTTCAACTTGGATCCTACACAGAGATACAACAAGTTATGTCCATGTCCAGGTCTTGTCTGACATTCATCTATATTACATACATACAGTACATTACATAGGCCTATACAGGCAGGACCAGGTCTGTCTGTCTGTGCTCTTTACAGCTCGACACAATCACATGTCACATATGGCGGCATTGGCGGCGTATCTAAGTGGTTAGGATACACCTCTCTATAGCTTACAATATTGTTCCTGGTACTGTTGGGCCATTACTGTGCTATGTTGCTATTGTGTTTGTTCCCACCACCACCACCAGCCTCCACCTGCTTTGGTTCGGCTCTGTCTGTATCTATCGGGGGGAGGGGGGGGGTTGATACATGTATGGGCTCCCTGCCATGTAATCTACATGTAGGTAGACTTCCCAAGCGAGCAAATGCTATGAGAAGCTGTTCAAAGGGCTGGTCTGTGACTCGCTATCACCCGATCTGGACCTCCACCAATTTGCCTATTGGCAAAACAGATCCACCGACGACGCCATTGCCACAGCTCTCCACTCCGCCCTCACCCACCTGGACAAGATGAACTCCTATGTGAGGATGCTGTTCGTAGACTACAGTTCAGCATTCAACACCATTGTCCATTCCAGGCTCGACACCAAGCTCAGACACCTAGGCCTTAACCCTGGCCTATGTGACTGGATGTTGGACTTCCTGTCGGACCGACGCCAGGTGGTGAGAATGGGCTTGAAGACCTCCGCCCCTCTAATCCTCAACACAGGTGCCCCCCAAAGGCTACGTGAGTCCCCTCCTCTACTCCCTGTTCACCCACGACTGCGTGGCCACACACAGCTCTAGTGATTAAAAATCGCTGATGACACAACAGTGATCGGCCTGATCACCGACAACAACGAGACGGCTGACAGGAGAGAGGTCGACCGCCTGGCTCAGTACAGCCAGGAGAACAACCTCTCTCTCTCTCAACACTGACAAGACCAAGGAGATGGTGGTGGACTTCAGGAGGAATGGTTGGGAACAGGATCCCATCACCATCAACGGGTCAGCCGTAGAGAGGGTCAGCAGTTTTAAGTTCCATGTAAAACTGTTCTTACTTAGGCTATGTTGCACGTATTACATTTGATTGTGTTTTTCTGTCTTTGTATTAGAGCAGTGGTCTTCAACCGGGGGTCCGCGACCCCTAGGGGGTCCGCAGAGGTACTGCAGGGGGTCCGCCAATTTTTGTCATAATAATTGACATTTTTCACCAAAATAATCAGTGAGAATTAAAAAATATAACAAAAATGATATTGAGTAAAGTACAAGCATTAATAGGCAATAATAAGCTACTTTTGACAAAAACTATTTACAAAATAAATGATGCCCGTGATTCTAGAGTCTCACATAACGTCAGCTAAAAAAAAAAAAAAAACACCTGTCTAGCAAGCTAGGTGTTGGCTAAAACGCTGCAGTTCTGTCTTGATTGATTGATTGATTGAAAACTTTATTAGAAGATTTGCAGAAGTAGGTACATGAAAGTACATATTACATACAAGGTCAACTAAAAGGATAAAAACCCAAGAAAGCCACTGGCTTATTTCAATTGGGGTCCTTGATTTTCAATTCATCGTTACATGTAAGACAGACAGGAAAACAAAAACTAGTACTATCTACACAATAATACAGACAAATAACTATTACTATCTACAAGATAAAAATACATCCATCATGGGAAGAACAATACTAGATATACAATACAACAAAACATCAGGTATGTACAGCGGGTAGGACAGGTGGGGACATACACCACAGGTGGGGGCGGGGGACAAAACACAAAGTATGTACAGTGGGTAGTTCGGGTCTTTTAATCTGATTTTTGATTTAGAGGGTCCAGTTACGGATTGCAGCCTCCTGTAAATGTTTTTTGAGAGTGGTTTTGAAGGTGGGCAGTGTTTTGCACTCCTTTAAGATTATAGGAAGGGCGTTCCACATTTTTACTGCATAGTTTGCAAACGAGTTTAACCCCTTGTTTGTGGTGCAACGCGGTTGAACGTGGTTCGTGGAGCTTCCTCTGGTGTTGTATGTGTGGACGTTGTTCACTTTTTGGAAGTATGTTTGTCTTCATTGCGAAATTAACGTTAATTAATAACTAGCATAACGTTACTAATTTAGTTAGTTTGATAATAACAAACCCGCCTCTTTGCTTCTCTATGCGCCACTATTACGCGCTCCTTTACCATTCCAAGGTCAGATGGCTTTCCCGTGGATCAGTATTGGGTGCGTCTTTGAATTACGCTATCCACGAGATTCTGCTACCGCGCGGAGCTGGCTGCGCATTTCAATGCATTTCCGCGGATTCCGCGGTGCCCTCGCCTGACGTGAAATGCGCAATTGTTGATCACTTGGAGGCACTCGAAAGTCAATTTGAGAAGTACTTTTCTGAGACTAAGTCTTGGAGAAAGCACAAGACATGGATACGGTTTCCATGCAGAGACAATGCATCCGATGCCTAAACCTGACAGCCGCTGAGGAAGATCAGCTGATTGACCTAACCACAGACAGTAGTACACACAATAATGTGTACGAGTCACAGCCTCTCACCCAGTTCTCGATGAGCCTCTTGCCTTTCGCAACAACTTATCTTTGTGAAAGTGGATTCTCCTCCCTCACCTACCTGAAGAGCAAATACCGGCGTTCCAGACAGCAGTCTGAGGATGACATGATGCTCTGCCTGACAACCTCCATCTCCCCCAGAATAGACAAGCTGTGTACCACCAACCAGGGCCAGTCATCTCACTGAGGTAGGCATACCTGGCTTCCTGAAGCTAAAAGTTTCATTGTTGAAAAATAATAATAATAATAATAGAAAATATAAGCCTCATCAACAACAACAACAATAATAATAACCAATCATAATAATGCATGAACGTTTTATCAATCATAAACACATATAGGCTAATAACCCAGTATATAAATAGGTTAATACGGTGAATAATAAGGTGAATGAAGTAAATATAAAAGTTATTATAGGCTTTAAAATGTGAGACATTTAAAAATATATATTACATGTGGGGGTCCCTGTTCTGTTTGTCTCTCGTCCAAGGGGTCCTTGGGTTGAAAAAGGTTGAAGACCCCTGTATTCATAGCTTTCATGTGACGTCACAGCATAGTGGAAACGCCCACCTGACGGGCAAAAGGCACTTTTTGCGGGCAAAACCCACTTTTTGCGGGTTAATAACTTTGATTTCCCGTGGGTTAGGAAAATAATTCCAACGTGTCCGGATAGAGTAGAAGACAGGGAATCCAACACTATTTGAATGGAGTCGATCCTCCACTCCTATCACCGTGGACACAGCAAGGAGCGAATTCCCGGATATAAATATTCCCTCGCCTCGCTGACAGCGGGAGTTGGGAGTTTCGTCCAGCAGCCGGTGAACGCCCGGTTGATCGAGTTTCATATTAAAAGTATATCTTCTCGGGGTGTCAGCGCGGTGGTTAAGGGCTCAAAATGACCGTATACTGATGGTGAATTTAGCAATAATAGTCTTATGTTTGTACCACCTCCATAACCGGTGTTATTCACGGGAAAAGCCGGTCAAGGAGGCACCCTTTGCAGGTCAATAACTTTGATTCTAGGAAAATAATTCCAACGTGTCCGGATAGAGTAGAAGACAGGGAATCCAACACTATTTGAATGGTGTCAATCCTCCACTCCTATCACCGTCGTGTATCTTGATAGTTCTTCATGAGTGAGGTGGTCTAAATAGTAGGCAGCCATGTTGAGCGATGTTGCTATGATACTTTTTGCCCGTCAGTTTGGTGGTTGCTAGGGAAGAAACCACGTGACTGAAAGCTATGAATTAGAGGAATGATATACAGCACATTGTGACATTTGCATTTCCCCATTCCAATACCATGCATTACAATGAGCCTGTCCTCCGATCTCTACCTCCACCAGCCTCTGCTGAAGCTGCACTAATATTATTACCCATGTCTCACTTGTTTTTGAGAACATTGCTTGTGTTGAACTTCAAAGCCTTCTTCTATTGAATTTGGCTTGTTTGTTGCCCTCATGTTTTTCTCCTAATCTCATTGTGCTCTGTGAAGAGGATGTCTGGGATTGGTCTTTTGCTCCCCAGGCTGTCTGGGAAGATTGCATACCATTTTAAATCAACTGTGTTTTTCCAACCGTGCATTTCTTTTGTGTGTGGAAAGACCAAACAATTTGTGACTGACTGCAGCTGGTGAAAGGGGGAACAAGTCGGCAACCGACCAAATGTTCAGACTTTTATTCAGAACGTTGTCGAAAATCAATGACACGCTCGCTAGTCAAGCCAAAATATGGCAATTCGGTGAGTAATCCCCACTACTACCTAGTTAACTATAACACTACTTTACATTGTTAGCAGAGTCAGGTTTTAATATATAAAAAAGGTTTCCGAACATTTGGATTGGTTACTAACTTGTTCCCCCTTTCACCAGCTGCCGTCACATTTGTCTCTGCTTTTTAGAATTTGAGTGAGTTTATTTGGAGCCTAACATTTAATGTTTCTCTCGTGCTCAGTTGAGTCACCTGCTTCTGACTCAGTGGTGAAATGACATCTTACACACACACACACACACACACACACACACACACACACACACACACACACACACACACACACAGGGGAATTCCTCTACCCTGGGGCTGGGCATGTTGCTGCAGTGGACTCATGCTCATGTGTCTGACTGGGTGGAGCAGGGTTAGAGGGTTATTGATGTCTGTCTGTCTGTGTGTGTAAGTCTGAGAGGATTGATTTTAGATCATGTTCTATTTTTCCTGTACTTCCACTCAAAGTAGCCATTCACCAGAATGAGTGTACTGGCTCTCTCGGAGCAGGTCATTTGACACCCTTTTATTTTTTTTACCTTGTACAAAAACACAATTGTGATGATGCCTTGGTTTGTTCACCACAGAGACTATTTTAACAGTACATGGCCTTCAAAGGGACTAGGATATGCATTGTAGTCTGCCTGTATTGTTAAAGGCAACTCATTTTTGTTCATGACATGAAGATTTCGTTCTTTACCATTACCTGAATTGTCATGTAACAAATATTCAAAAGGCAGAGATATTTATTCATTCCTGTAAACATTTTCAGATAGGTCTATATTCATTCCTGTAAACGTTTTCAGATAGGTCTATATTCAGTCATGTAAGAGAATGTTCCGGTGGTACTCTACTTCATCACAACTCAACAGGTGTGACGTGTCAAGGCTAGCCTTGTTGGCCTCAGTTGGTGTCAACCTTTTATTCAGTGGAAGCAGCGAGTTCCAGTACATGAATTGGCGCCTTGAGAATAATGTGGAAGTCATGAAGGACTTCCTAAAGCTGGGGTGAGTCATATGTGGGGGAGGTCAGGGTGATGTCACCGTTTGTCCCCTGGGCCTCCCAGTGAGTCCACACCCTTTCCCCTGAAGTGTGCTTGTGCACTTCACCACCTAGTATTTGAAAGCATTGCAGTGGTGTGTAAGTGTGGGCTTTTAACCCATAGATTTGTATATAAAAATCCATATAGGGGAGTACACAAGTGCACACTTCAGGGAAAAGGGTGAAGAATTGGGACACCAGGATTGTAGTAGAATTGAGTGTCCTCTCTGTCCACATCACCACCGGCACCTCTCTGCCAACTCGGAATGGTCCAAATGATCTTTTAGCAAGTGCAAATGGCATATTATTGAGTTGTTCAGAGTTCTAAAGTGGTCTCTCTGTCGCTTGTGAAGTGGAGCCGCTATTTCACTGTCTGCCAAGATTACCCAGCAAGGATTGATTTTTGATTTTACTGTATATCTTTTTGACGGCAAGTTGCTGTTGGAGTAGCTGTTGTTTTGTTCATCAGCTCACTCTTCAATGTCATTCTCCTGTATTGGATGCTGATAGGCTTGGACAGACCTCTATCCTTGGGGGGTGGGGGGTTAGAAAGGACTTACGGATAGGAACTCAATGGAATGATGGATAGTGAGGGGAATGGGGGAATGGCATGCTCAACTCATAAAACGATCATGTCATTGTGATGGACAGGGAAACTGACCGTAGGCCCACTCATGATACTGTCATCCAACTCAATGTTTCTGTGGATTCAAAAGGGGGGGGGGGGGAGAGTCAGCATACTGTATAGAGTTTTAATTGGCTTGTTGCTACAGGCTAGGGGAGCTGTGATTTCCATTTGGAGCAACGGTGACAACTGCAAAAAAAGCCCCTAGTGACGTTTCTAAATTAAACTTGGCAAAGATGTCCGACCGTGGCCTCCTCCAGTCGAGGGAATGCCTTACTGGACAAATACAAATGGCTGCAACCGTTATACAGACCAGGCTAGGCTCGGCTAGCTTTCTCACAACACAAGATTATACTCACTCCACCAGGACCAATTAGGTCTTCACACCCGGCCGGGCTGGGCCTCATAAAAAGAGGAAGCCTATACCGCACAGCAGGGACACATAATCTCCCAGTATTCAATAGAAATGCCTTTATTTATTTATGAAGGGAAGACCAGTGTAGAACAACAATGCTAATGTGTGCAGAGGAAATACAAACCCCCTGTGTGTTTAAGTGGGTTGGTAGTCCAACCAGCAGCTGCTGACATCATGTGAATAGGCGACTCCCGAGGATCTCCGCAGCTTAGTGGCAGTGAAAGGAGTTGAGGCACTCTGCTGGTGAGTTGTGCGGTGCGGTCGGTGGCTGTGGGCGACACTTATCTTTTTGGAGGGTCTAAATGGACGACTGTCTCTGCACACAGTCTGGAGTCTGTACAAGTGGAGTGTGTGTTTGTGTAGCCTCCACTCCTCAACAAGAGGGCGAGCCAGAGCCAGAGCTCATTATCAGGGTAAGATGGAACACTTGCCACCCTTTCTCTTGCCTAAATTATTTGACATTGGTGGAGGCGTTGTGAATGAGGCTCATATTGGTGATTGACCATAAACGGGTTCAGTGTTTGGCTGAACATAGACATGAGTGACAAACAGGAATATAAGGAGTTTTTGTGTGTCCTGTTTCTACTCGGCAGCCTGTGGTTCAGTAGCTTGCTTTTCTCCCTTTCCTGTTGAAGTTTTGCAACCCCCGTTTATGAAGACGGTAGCTTTCATAGACTGATCTGTCTTGCTTGATCACTTTAATTTTCCATTTAGTATTTTAACATGAATACCCTACTACACTCATTTTATCTTAAAACATTGATGTATGTGCAATTACTGAGGAGCACCAAAGCAACCAGGAGGTGAAAACCACTGAAGGGAGCTTGTTGCTATGAGCGAGAGTTAAGAGTCAATCATGTGGAGGCTTTCCTCCCCCCTCTGTCAATAACTGCTGTGAAATTAGTTGACAGACATTGAAATTGGATGGGAGATGGCCTTAATGGACTATGAAGGCAGCAAGGCAGCCATTCTTTGTGCTGGGTTATTGCAGATAATGTGAGTTTATTACACAGAAATCAGGCTTAAAAGGCTCCAGCGGGATCCTACAAACTTGTCTCCCTAATGGCCCAGTGAAAGCTATTCTGCTGACTCATATTGTATTCCCTCAGTGATCTCACACAGGCTTTTGTTCCTAATATCTTCTGTGTGCTTCTCCTGTTACTTGTTGCCCTGACACGACCCGTGTTCACATCAACAGAGGCCTGCTTTATCCAATCAAGAGTTCAGTAGGCTTTTCTCCTCCTGTCTCTGTCCCTCATCGACCACTGATTGGCCCTACTGACTGTAAATGGAACCAATCAAAGCCCAATCAAAGTATGTCTACTAGTTGGCCTATGGAGATTCACACTGAACTAGTGAGTCTTCAGTTACACCATACTGCCTTAGCTTCACACTACAGACTATGTTTCTGAGAGCCAAAGAGGTCATATCAGCTGTTGAGTCCAGTAAAAATCATTGTTATCACAGTCAAGAGGACCACATACATACACTGCTTTTGACACTTGTGGCTAACAAGACAGCCTCAGGCCAAACTCAGTTTAGTCCTGGTTGTGAGTGATTTTCAGGGTTCATGGTGGTGGTAGTGAGTGATTTTCAGGGTTCATGGTGGTGGTAATGAGTGATTTTCAGGGTTCATGATGGTGGTAGTGAGTGATTACAGAGTTTGTGAGGGTGTTTTTGTCTGGAGTGAAAGGCGGCACACCTGTGACATTTTTCCTCCGGTCGTTTGCAGTTGCAGCTGTGTCGAGTTTCCTTCCCTCCTCTGCCCTTTCAGCACATAAAGAACCCAGTTTTCATAAGTGGGCCATTGGCTGAGGAGAAGTCTTAAGTTACCATTGTGACTATTAAACTGTGACCTAACTTGGTTTTGACAATGGAAAGCTGAGGTGGAATAGCTGTTTTTTCATGTTGTTCTAACCAAGAGACTACTCCCAAATGCCTTGTAAAAAAAAAAAAAAAATTCTGTGTTGGATTTTTTTGGGTAGACTATTTTTCTTTTTAATATACTGTTTTATATAGACTATATATAGCCATTGACATAGACTTGGCCTAAAATTAGGCTTCATCCGATGACTACAGCACTCTAACTGATGATTTCATGATGAGGGACTTAACCACCGGATGTCTGTATTACTCTAGTTGATAACAAAAGGTCACTTGTGTTGTTAACAAACCATGCAAGTCACTTAGCAGTGCATGACTCAAATGTCTGTGGTTGGTTGCATACCAAGCTGCTTGCCTCATGCTGTATGCAGTCCTATGTATCAGTGCATAAAAGGCCTACATAACACATACCAGTTAATTATAGGGGGGGGGGGGGGGGGGGCGGGCTGTGTACTGTATGTGTGAACTAGCTTCAACGGGGTGCTGATGCAACATTGTTATGTTCTGCCACAGCTGAGACCAGACCAGAGACACCAGACCGAGAGTCAACATGTACTAAAGGGCAGAACGTCCCTCCATGGTAACGTGTTAATGATCTCGTGGCGTTGGGGGGATCTGTGTGTGTGAGCAAGCCGGGCTGAGAGCGCCTAATTAAACAACAGGTTGGCAATTAGATAAGGCTTCCCATAAGCTGTTGTTAGGCACAGAATAACGACGGGTTCGTCAGTACAGAGCAGTCGAGGAACACACACACACACACACACACAGTCTTTCCAGAGACACTGCCGAGGCTGTGTGTGCTGTATCGTTATTATAAAAAATTAAAAAAATGTATGATGGCCCAATGTAGATGTTCAAACAGAATCTCTGTCTGTGTGGCAGAGCAAAATCTTTATTTTTTCTGTGAGGCACTACAGTGAATTCAGTTCCAGGAAAATGTCAGTTTACTGGCCATGCAAAGGATTAGAGATACCGTTTAAATAGGTGATACAGGATGAGTAGCATAACCATATTGTTTTCGGGCTGATGAGTGCAGAAGTATACCGTTTTAAGCCTACACATTATTATACTGTATGTGATTATGTCCTGTGCGTTTGTAGCACAGAGCAGCTCTTGTCTTTGTGGGAGCGTTCAGGAGAACGCCAGCCAGGCCCGTGACATTTCCTGGTACGATGAGGTACTGAACCATTATTCTCCCCTGGAGGGGGCCGACTGTACGCAGCCCACAGTCCACACTGCTGAAGTCTAAGCATTCCCAGGCTGCTCAGCACGGGGCACAGCTGCCCCAGTCTGTGACTGACCCTGGTCACTTCCTATTTGGCATGGTGAGATACAGAGCTTCACTGAGAGGGGAAACAATCCGTGAAACCCTTGAATGATACTGAAGGAATTTGAGTGAAAGCGTCCTGGCCCCGGCTAGCCCTGGCCCCTGGGCTTGTTCTTGTCCTGCCAACATTCTGTTTTGCTGCCCAGTGACTTCCTCAGGGTTCATGGGTTTCTTTTTTTTTTCCGGGTACTGTTTATCTGTTTATCTTTCTCTGTGGTTACAATATACACTCACCGGCCACTTTATTAGGCACACCTTGCTAGTACTGGGTTGGATCCCCTCTCTTTTTTCTTCAGAACTGCCTTAATTCTTTGTGGCATAGATTCACCAAGGTGCTGGAAACATTCCTCAGAGATTTTGGTCCATATTGACATTATAATATCATGAGGTCATAAGGCAGTTGCTGAAGATTTGTGCCAAGAAATTACACCACCATTACACCACCACCACCATTTTCGCCCAGAGAACTGCTGCTCACTGGATTAGAATTTTTCGGACCATTCTCTGTTACCCCTAGAGATGGTTGTGCTGGAAAAATCCCAGTAGATCCGCTCTTTCTGAAATACTCAAAACAGCCCGTCTGGCACCAACAACCATGCCACGTTCAAAGTCACTTAAATCACCTTTCTTTCCCATTCTGATGCTTGGTTTGAACTTCAGCAGATCGTCTTGACCATGTCTACATGCCTAAATGCATTGAGTTGCTGCCACATGATTGGCTGATTAGATATTTGCGTTAACGAGCAGTTGAAAAGGTGTACCTAATAAAGTGGCCGGTGAGTATATGTGTGTATGACTTTGAGTATATAATAGCACTTTGTGCTAGTTGACAACCTCGCATTGTAAATGTATTGTGATATTGATCAACATCATGTGAAGAGTTTTGTGGTGGTGGGGAGGTGTGTGTGTGTGTGTGTGCCAGCCATAAAGTGCCTTCGGAAAGTATTCAGACCCCTTCACTTTTTCCACATTTTGTTGTGTTATAGACTCAATTTAAAATGCAAAATTGTTTTATTTCAGTACATTTTAAAATACAGAAATACCTCATGCTCATGTACATAACTTTTCAGACCCTTTGCTATGACACTCTTAAAATGCTATAAATTACTCAATGTGGAGAGCAACAAAACTGCTCATAATGTGACCCTGAGGCTTGGGGAGACTTACAGAAATATACAAAGTTGAATAGTGGAGAGGAAAAAGCACAGTCGATGGGACAACATCATTTCAGTCACTCTACAAAATTGGTCTATAACCAAGTGGCCAAAAATAATCCCTTAATGGAAAATAATCTCTTATATCCAAAATTGTGTTTGCAGCAATGAATTCAAGTGATACAGTTTAGTGCAAATCCAGCACATGCAATGCAGTTTCCACACTATCTCTTGTGTGAAGAATAGTGGTAGCTGCATCGAGTTATGGGTATGTTTGTCACTGGCAGGGACTGGGGAGTTTGTCAATTGAAAATTATGAAATTAGCTGAGTTAGTAGTGACATCCATGGACTTAATTCAATTTATTGAGTGATTTGTTGATGGCATTTTAGGTCATTTTAAGAGTGTCATAGCAAAGGGTCTGAATACTTATGTACATGATGTATTTCTGTATTTCAATTTTAAAGAAAAAAATTACAGAAATTTCAAAAAAACTAGTTTGGTCGCTTTGTCATTCTGGGGTATTGTGTGTGGAAGGATGGCAAATTATTTTAATTGAATCCATTTTTTATTGAGTCTATAACATAGACTGAATACTTCCCGAAGGCAATGTATACATACTGACTCTGTCCCTCTTCGCTCTAGGCCTACTTTTAAATGCTGCAGTCAGACTCGCTCTTCTTTTTGGAGCAACTCCTTTTTCCCTCTCCCTCTCTGTCTTTTCTCTGAGGACCCATCAGCTGTATAGTGTTTTAGTGGCTGGCAGGATCCATGACCCAGTTAAATATGGGCCGGGGAGAGGAGAGGATTGAATAGCTAATGCAAGCTCAATACGCTTTTTTGCCGGGGCATCTCTCTTGCTCTCTCTCTCTCCCTCTTCCCCCATCCGCCCTTCGTAAGGCTTTAAAGCACATTCACTTTGGTTTTATTGATCAGCCCCCTTGTTTTATAATTCCTCTCCTTTGCCACTAAAGCAAACTTGCAGCACGAGTAGTTTTAGGACGGGCCTAGGGAAATGAGGAGTGAGGGGGGTGGGGGTAGGGGGGAGAGGGGAGAGAGAGAGACCAGTCACAGTTAAATGCTTTTGTTTTTGTAGATGTAATTAGGGCAGCAAATTAGCACAAGCCCTACTAGCTCCATTAGCCACTATGTAGAAATAGAAAGGGAAATAATGTTATTGTTATGTTAATCAAAAGAGGGAATGCGAGAGAGAGAGAAAGAGAATCCTACTCAAACCTCTAAATTGAGTTGATATGGTTAATTGAAATATGAATAAAGGTTTGTTTACTGACATTTTTATTTCTACACAGCGCAATGATGGGTTTTTTGTTGTTACTGTTGAAACCACCTATAGTTGAGGAAATGGCATTGGATTTCCCTGGACTCTTGTACTGCTTATCAGTGATAACACTGTTGTATATCCGTCTACAAACAATACAAGGCGGTGGACGTAATGTTGACACATTCTCCACTACTAACAAGAGCATTGGACTTTCTCTTTTTGTCTCTCCCTCTTTCTCTCTCTCTCTTTCTCTTTCTCTCTCTCTCTCTTTCTCTCTCTCTCTCTGTGGCTCTCTCTCTCACTCTCTGTCTCTCTCTCTCACTCTCTCTCTCTCTGCCTCTCTCTCTCCCTCTCTCTGTCTCTCTCTCTCTCCCTGTCTCCCTCCCTCCCTCCCTCTCTCTCTCTCACAGGTGTAATGAGAGCTCTGGTCATGGACAGATGATGGACGTGGAGGCGACGTCATACTCCGATTTCATCAACTGTGACCGCACGGGCCGCAGGAACGCCGTGCCCGACATCACAGGAGAGGGGAAGGCAGCAAGCACCAGTGAACTAACCAAAGACATGGCAGAGATGGACCTGAAGGCTGCAGGTGAGCAGACACACAGACACACAGACATACACACACAGACAGACAGACAGACAGACAGACACACAGACACACAGACACAGACACACACAGACAGTCAGACAGACAGACAGACAGACACACAGACACACACAGACAGACAGACACAGACAGACAGACAGACAGACAGGTCTCAGCCAATCTGCTGTCCAGTGAGAAGTTGTTGTCTCCCGTTTTAAGTCTGACGACAACAAGTACAGTTGCAGCTGCGAGCTGCATGTGTTCCTGCTGTCTCTGTCCACTTATCCAGTCCATTCACACTTCCCTTAGTGTATCTGGTGGGTCTAAGACAGTGTTACGCAATAGAATGCATAATGAATGGTTGACATAATGACAACTTTGACGTGGCCGTTTAGTTGTTTCTGCTGCAGTTTCATTTATTTTATTACTAGCCTGAGTTCCCAAGTCCCCATGACATGACAACCAATTTGACCTCATGACAATGACAACCCATTGCTGGGAAATATGTAAATATGTTTAACATATTTACATACATAACATATGTTATGTACAGCTGATATTGTGTGGTACAAGGAAGTCTTTTCTTCCTTTTGCTTTTCATTATTTTCTGTGCCTTTTAGTCAGATTTATAGCTAACTGACAGGCAAGCCAAACTCTTCACAGCTCTGTGTGTGTGTGTGTGTGTGTGTGGGTGTGTGTGTGTGTGTGTGTGTGTGTGTGTGTGTGTGTGTGTGTGTGTGTGTGTGTGTGTGTTTCTGTGTGTCTTTTTGATAAACCGTGATTCCTTTGTCTTCCAGAAGGGGCCTCTGGGGCCTCACCACCCCCTGAGGGTGAAGACTCAGCCATCCAGGGACACCAAGACCCATCATAAACCCTTCAGAGGAGAGGAGAGGAGGGGAGGACCGAGGGAGGGATGGAGGGAGAGTGGGAGAAAGAAAGAAATAATGTTCTGGTTGTCCTGTCTTATCCGGACCCCACTCCTCTCCCAGTCCCCTTGTCAGACAACAGTGTTGACGTCCTCTCTCACTTTGTGGCCTGGAGTTCTGCTGGCCTGGTCCAAATGCATGCTTCTCTTCATCAAATAGCCATGTGGGGGGAAAAGCAGTTGACTGCACAACAAAGTAGCCTACAACTAATCTTAGAGATAGCGGTCTACTGCGGTGGTCATGGAACGATCCCCCAACACTATGAGAAAGCACAGAACTCTGGGTTTACTACCCGTCTCCCTCGAGATATACTGAACACTCTACACTCATAACATGACATGAAATGTTCCACAGCCTAACATGCAACTCCATCAAGAAGAGCTATACTGAAATACATAATCATTTATTTGTAATTATTTTCTTTTTTTGTGTACTGTGTATGTATGGTAAGCCAGTTATCATGGTTTTTTATTATTTAGTCTTTCTTTTACAATAACAAATGTAGTTGGTTGCAATGATCGTGTACTGTATGGAGGTCATATTTATTTCAAACCGTTGAAATGATATCTTTGTAATAGGAATTACTTTGTGTAATAAAAAAAAGATGTAATATGTGCCTATTGTAACAGTCCTTTTAGAGGTCAGATTTGTCTGGTTGAGTATCAACATTCTCAAGGAGATCTGCACATTTGTATTGGATTTTATAAACACATGAGTTCAAAAACTCTGATGACTGCCAGACAAATGGAAGTACTGTATAGAGTTGAGTGTCATGTATAGTGTCATAAAATATGACTGAATTTATCTCTGTGTACATGGAAGTGTTCGCAGGAAGCTAATGTTTACATATCTGCCAAGCCTGGCCCTAACCCTCCTATTTCTCACTATTTGGTTGAGGAGAGGAAGATAAATATTTAGTGATCAGTGAATATTTAGTTTTCATTTCATCAAAATCATTACTCATGTTAACAAGCTCTCCAAGTGCCTGGGTGCAGGCTCCTTTGCCGACTCAGTGAGAGTGCTTCATCAGTAGAAGCTCAATACTGAGGTTGCCCATGAGAGGGAATTTGTATATAAATTATGCATGGTGAGAACCATGTTATTGTAATCCATTCTGATACTATTTCAAGAATGACAGAAACGATAGTTCAAGATGCAAGTTATTTTATTGTTGACAGGGTTTTCATGTCAATGTGGTCATTTGCCTTCATCTTATGAGATATGGAAGTGGAGTTGCTTGTTAATTTAGTCAAAGAAAATATAAAATCACCATTTAAATGTTTCTTACTCTAATCTACCTCAGCGAAAGACATGTCTTGCAGAGGTTGTCATTCGAAACCTCAAGACCACTTTGGTAGGCATTACTCTGCCGATTGAGATGGCAGTAGTACGCCCCCTGCTGTTTACATGTAGGACTACAACAACAACATAGACCTGGTTTGCCTGATGCATCCCACATTTTTAAATGTGAAGTAAATTGCGGCCAGAATCTTTTCACCAATGGAAATATGGAGCTGGGAGGTAAGTTAGAAGGCATAGAGCTTAGTATACTATTATGATTCTATTTCTCTTAGCCTAGGCACCATAGATGTTCAGTACAATACAATACTTTTCCTTAAACATTGATGTAAAGTATACTTTTCCTTCATAGACCTACAGTCTGATATGAATACAGGATGAGGAATGATGGTTGGGCCATCACAGTGATGCTGCAAATCAACACATGCATGGTGTTGACAAGATTCTATGGCATTTCCTTGAACTTTTTCTGTTTGGTTGGATAAAGAGAAAATAGCTGCACAACTAGGAGACAGACAACACAGGGTATAGCATTCAGATTAAATTCATTTAAGACCATTATATATTTTGTTATCAGTTGCACAGTCAACAATTATTGTATCGGTGTGATCCACATTCAGTTGGAACACTAATAAGACATGTCTTCGTTGCAATATTATAACCATGATGAGATGTTATGGACAGATATAATGTGTTTATATATACATAGCTGTTTAAATGTGTGTACACGTGAGAGCAGAGACATTCCATTGTGTGGTCGGTGAGGGTTAGGGTTTCCAAAGTGGTTTGTTCCTGGGTTCGTTTACATTGCCGTAGAAAAGCAGCTCTCTCTCAGCGGTTCTTTCAAAAGCCGGTGTTCTCCACCATCCCGTAGGCCTCATAGAGTTTGTTGAGGAGATCCTTCTTCTCCTTCTCAGGCAAGAAGCTGGAGTGTGCAGAGTTTATATTCTGCAAAAGAAGAGGAGCAGATCATGAACCATCAACAATGGGTAAACTTTTTACTTTTTTTAAACTGTATTGTATACTGAATTGTGTGGTCATGAACCACAATTATGAACAGGAAGTGTTAAAAGGGGTGTAGCTATACCAGTCTCTTGAATTCCTCCTCAGTGAATCCCATGTACTTCTGGGCGGTGACGTAGTCTAGCTGCAGGGTTGAGTTGAAGATCAAAGGGTCGTCTGTGTTCAGCGAGTAGTTGGCCTTATCTTTCATGAACCTGCACACAGAATACAACACTTGACATTCGGAGGAGATCCAATAAATCTACACAAATACAACTGCTAAAAACATCCAACTATGGCTTCAAAATATGGCTATATCTATCATCTCTTTCAGTATTAGGATTAGTGAAACACTATTACTGCTTGTCACTCTATATTCATATAATATATGAATGTACGACTGTAGAACTTGGCAACTCAAAATAAGTGGAATTGGTGTTACTTGACAGCTCACCTGATGACAGGATGTTTGGTGAAGTCAGGGTTGCAGGCTCCTGTCAGTTTACTGGATATGGGACACACCTGAAAACACATCACATCACTCAGTCAAGTGTGTGTGTGTGTGTGTGTGTGTGTGTGTGTGTGTGTGTGTGTGTGTGTGTGTGTGTGTGTGTGTGAAAGTAAAAGTGTGTAATATGATTCATAAAATGGGACACATTGGTGCTCGTAAGGGTCACTAGGACTTCAAGAACATCATCCTGAAGTTTTCCACATCAGATCATAGTATCAGACACGGTCTGAGATCTCTCCACCAGGGGGCAGTGTGTCATCAACGTTCAACATTATTGTTATTACAAGGGTGTATAACATCTAATTCCATTCACAGAAACAGAGCAACCAGGGTGATGGACTTGGAGTGATCAAATGATGTGTGATTCACAAGGGGACCATTATCATACATGAAGTAACTCGAGGTAGTGGTGGCCAAGTGGTGGACAGAGAGTTGGACTGATGATCAGAAGGTCATGAGTTCAAATCCTACCTGGGAACACCACCACTACTGTGCCCTTGAGTAAGGCACTTAACTCTAAATTACTCTAGGGAGACTGTCCTTGTTATCTGTAATTGTAAGTCGCTTTGGATAAAAGTGTTTGCTAAATGGTTAAAATGTAACTTGGAGTAGAGTTTTGTTTTTTCACCTCAAAATGCATGTTCTGGGCCAGCAGCTGTTTGTACAAAACTTGGTCCTCCAATGTTCTGTAGCCATGTCCAACTCTCTCCGCCTTCAGGACTTCCACCGCCTGTTACAGAGACGTCACATATGGTCAAGAAGCAGATCTAAACAATTTTCTCACCCCTGCGTTAGTTAGAACTCTGGCTATTCTGGTACACACACTGTCTTTGGCTGCATAGTTGTCTGTCATTTTGAAAGATGGCTTCTACAAAAGTGCTTCACATAACTCTGTGAAGAATTCCAGCGAGAGATGAAATTGGATAGTGATGCACAGCAGCCTGACAAAAAAAAAAGTGAATAAGTCGGCAACCGACCAAATGTTCAGACTTTTATTCTAAAAAATTTAAATAAATTTCAACGCTGTTGAAAATCAATGACACACTTGATAGTCAAGCCAAAATATTGCAATGCAATGGATTCGGTGAGTAATCCCCACTACTACCTAGTTAGTGTAGACCAGTGGGGAATACTCACTGAACCCATTGCATTGCAATTCACCAGCTGCTAACGTAGTGTCATTGTCACTGGGCGTGTTCAGTACGACACACTGTGATAAACTGTTTAGCAAAAGTCAAGAGAACATCATTGATCTCCTGTCCAACCCGTGCCAACCCGTGCCGCCTCTGTTTCGCTCCCTCGCTGAACTCGGCCATAGGTCAAAGGTTAAGTGACATTCATTACCAGCATAGTGGAGGTAGTTGTGATTTGACTGACGTTATCGCTGTTGCTGTGGAGGATGTTTATGGGTCGTGTTTGACCCATAAACGACCCAGAGGCTTTAGAGGAGAGCTCACCTCTTTCACCACGGAGGCAGGGCCCACCTCTCCAGCATGAACCGTCCTGTGGACCCCACACAGCACTGCTTCCTGTCAACAACATACAATACGAAACTGTTAATGATGGAAATTGAAACTCTTGCGCTCTTCTCAATCCTCCCCCATCCCATACCCCCCCAGACACAAACATCACAATCACATACCCCATCGAGACGATCACAAAGTCAGCCACAGTTCAGCGCCCCGGGGGGGCTACATAGTTTTGGTCTTGCTCAAGGGCATAACGGTTGGAGATTGTACACAAGCCATAAAACACATCAGCATCACACTTACAGTAAGTGACCATCTGGGGCTTACATTAGCAATACAGCGCCTCCTGAAAAAAGCTTTCATTGTATTGTTCTGTACAGCCTGTGCCATAAAACATGGATGGAGAGAAGAGCCTAATTGTCTATGCTTTATAGATACCAAGAACTGATTCTAAGGACCTTAGGCCATTATCACGAGTGCTTTTTGTTTCTGAGGGCGAGCCTAAATAAAACTGAGAGAGACTGAATCTCACAGCTACTAGATTTGATTATTCAATTCCATGTTCCAGCAAATTGTTCCTTAGATTATAGATAGCTTTTTCTGGTCTTAAAAATGTTAATCGAGCAGCCAACACAACCATCCATATTAGGACATGAGAGTAGCTTAGAGAATAATATTTGCGCTCTCCTATTGTTGGCTCTGGTGTTCACCCTCACACGTAATGATGGAAACAGATGTTACCTTTTCCACATCTATCATTGGAACATTTAGTTAACATTACTAGCATTACCAGATGTTGTCCTAAGGGGAAAGATTTAATGTTTGTTTGTTGAAGTCCAACGGAAATAACCAAATGCACCGCCCAAAGGAAATGTTTGTTAAACGGCATCTGTTGAATTCTTCCATTACTAATGGTTACTTTATAAATGTAGTTCCAATATAAACTGACTGAGTGGATTTATTGCTGAAGTCCTTTGTTATTCTTGAGATAGCTTGCTGTTTGAGGAAATGACAGTTCCCGATGAAATGTGTCATAAGGTATATGAAGTAGCATTTTAAATGACTGTCAGGTTTGCATGTACTGTATGGGTACAAGCACTGTATCTGTTTACCATAAATTGCATTAATATCCCTGCACAAACACTTGAATTACGAATTAAGGGAATTCAATTATTTGTTTGTCAGGTTACCTTGACAGCAGTGGTGGTTTTGAGAACTAGATTTCTGAGCGCAGGGGCTCAGAAACTACCATAATCTATCACAAAATAAATACTTAAAGCATTATTTTCATGTCACAATTATTTGTTTTGTCATGTAACCGTTTGTATAATAGCAATAAGGCACTCAAGTCTGAGTTTATCATGAAAGAAGTCACAGCTGACGGGTTTGCTAGCCCGACGCGAAGCGGAGCCCCTCAGCTGTGACTTTATTCACGATAAAGCACAGCCTCTCGTGCCTTATTGCTTCAGCAGATCAATGAGTTCTAATGATAAGAGAGGTGCAATTAAGGACAGGTTACAGGTTACAAGGGCCTTTAATGGCAGACATTCCTAATAAAGTTTGGTTGTAGTTTAACTGATGTTATCTGACAGATGAAGCCAACAGAGTCACACGTGAAGAACGTTTATAGTGTTGACAGGCTCACCTTTGACCTCAAGCAATATTCGCCCACCTCTTAAAAGTATTGTGCAAGTTTGAAAGGGTTCTCCCACACAGTGTGTGTGTGTGTGTGTGTGCGTGTGTGTGTGTGTGTGTGTGTGTGTGTGTGTGTGTGTGTGTGTGTCTGTGTGTGTGTGTGTGTGTGTGTGTGTGTGTGTGTCTGTGTGTGTGTGTGTGTGTGTGTGTGCGCGTGCTTGCATGAGTGTGTGTGTGTGTGTGTGTGTGTGTGTGTGACATGATTCATTATAATGGGACACTGTGGTGTCTATATGGTTCAGTAGGGTGATGTCCACCTCATAAGCCAGCTTGTGTCCTGTGTAGGCCTCACAGTTGAGAGACTCGTCCCCTGCCAGATCAATGGCCACGACCCCCTCGTTACGATACTTCTTACACAGCTCCACCACTTCCATGGACCAGCCTGCACATTGCAACACACACGGATCAGAGGACAGCAAATCAGCATAGTTGAACACACACGAACCAACATGTCATTTGTATGTGTGTGTGTGTGTGTGTGTGTGTGTGTGTGTGTGTGTGTGTGTGTGTGTGACATGTGTGTGTATGTGTGTGATAAGCACTGAGCTGACGATGTCCCAATTTTACATGAGTATGACAGGCATTGTGAATCATGCCAAGCATCCCTGGCATAATGCTAATGGAAGCAATGATCAACAAGGTATAAAGCGACAAAGGTAATGTCAAAAGCAGCCTGAATGAATTCAGAGCACTGTCCAATGGAATATTTGCACTAAAAAAGACAATGGCATTTGCTTACAACATTTTAAAAAATGAGATATGTACTGAACATTCAGGAAATGATTACAGTACGCTAATGCTACAGGGATATCTGTATAATAATAATAATAATAATAATAATAATAATAATAGTAATAACCTTTATTTGTATAGCACCTTTCCTGCAAATGTTGCAGCTAAGTTAATAAGACATATTAGCTAAGCTAATAAGACACTATAGCTTTAACACATTTGCAATGGTTCATACAGTCAACACACACACACACACACACACACTAACATACACACACACACACACACGTGTGAACACATACACACAGGCACACAGGCACGCAGGCATGCACGTGCACACACATACACACACACATACACACACACACACACACACACACGCACACACTATAAGAGCCCCTTCTTACAGTCTGCATGATAATCAGCCAATGGTGTTATTTAAAAGAGAGATAGAAACGACCCACATCAAAGATCCACATCATTCAACTCCAAAAAGGGTCCAAAGAATTCACAAATAAATGATAAGACCATGAAAAGTTCCCAAAAGAGGAGGTATGGTACAGTAAGTATTTAGGGAGTCAGAACATGATGTGCTTTTGAGTAGGAGCTGTTTGGCCTGTGAGGTATCCTGCCTCCTAATGAGGAGGACCACCCCAGCAGGCAGGCGGACAGTGAAGAGGGGCTCTCTTTTCCCTCAGGGCTGTGGCCAGTCACACAGTACAGGAGCGTGAACAGTGCATTACTTGGCATGTGGCGCATGCAGCACAGAATGGACCTGGCTTTGATATTGAAGGCCTTCTCTCCCTCGCTCAGGCCCTGGTTGACCAGGTGGACCACATCGTCAGGGCTCAGGTCACCTCTGGGAGGGAGACACAAGGGACAGAGCGAGAGAGAGGACAGATGGTGAGATCAAACCCCTAATCCACACGACAGTATATGTACTGTATGTAAATATCTGAGCCAGAACAGTATGTTGGCCCCTAAGAAATACAGCCTCATCATTCCCATGTTCACACTTTTCTATTTGGCACATACACACTCAGAACATAAACACTTCACTTACTCTTTTTGGTCCCATGGAATGGGGTCCACTTTAGTGTTGGCCAGGAAGTGGGGGCTGTACCTCACCTCTACGTAGATCACCCCCTCTTTGGCTTTGTCCTCCACAAACTCATAGGCTATCCTCTTAATGGCCTCTCTGTCTCCCCTGGAAATAGAACACATTACAACAACGTCAGTGGGGTAGCAAAGAGAAAAGACTCAAGTATGACAACTTCAGAAGGGTAGCGCTTCTTCAATTCTTCAGCTCTTTCAAAAATAAAAGTGATCAGTCACAAATCACACAAAGTGCAATGTCATATGTCAATGTTTTGTATGTACACACAGTATGCTACAGTACGCTACAGTACTGGGTTATAAAGGGAAGGGAGAGAGACATTCTCAGAACAGCCTAGTCCTCCGGTGCTTTTCCCTTTAGCCTGCAGAGTGAGTGTTTCTCTGAATGGCTCAATAGTAATCTGGTTGATATCCTCAGCAGGCCACGACTATTACTGTCATTGGGCGGCTGAAGGCTCCCGCTGACCTGCACTTGACTGGCACTTAGCCCCTCGGCCAATGGGCTGTCAGGAGCAGAGGACTGTCAACCTACAGCAACATATAGACATGGGCCAAATCAGCCAAAGTAGATAAAGGATGACATGGAAATATTATGTAGGTATTTCTCATTTTGATACCTGTTCATAATGCTTCATTTTTATTTATTTTTATTTATCTTTTTAAAGTATAATAAATAAATATCACTGTGAAACAATTCATCCTGGAAATTGTCTGCACAATCATGCCGACAGAACCAGGCTAGCAAGCCCCATTTTCCCTTTTCTGTTGCTTTGCCTCACATCACCTGATCTAGAAAAATACACTGCGTTCAGCATTTACACTACAAGTGAATGCTTTTTATGTACAGACCTGAATGCCTGTTGCACCCCCAACCCCCCCCCCCCACACACACACACACACACACAGACACACACACACAGACACACACACACACACACCACCTGCGTTGCCCATCTATTAACACACACAACAATCCAGCATGAGCCAAACACAGCTAGCAAGTTCTCTGTGTGGTAGAGAGGAAGCAACATATGCAAACTAGGCTTTCAAGGGCCTTGACAAAGAATGCTTCATTCAGCAATAACAGCCAGCTGCTGTCATGCCACTACAAGCCCTGATTGTTTCTTTTCATACATGTGGGACGTTGCTCCCTGACAGGCAGCTAAAACGTTACATTTTGCCCTTCCCCAGTCCTACACAGTTCCGTCTTCACAGCGGGAGAGATTTAGTTCAGGTGTACATGAAAGGTAGTGTGTAATGGGAAGGGAATCCATAACAATATGACATGAAAGGTAGCCTGGGAATCCAGGCTAATACTGTAACGACTCTGACTCTCTCTCTCTCTCTCTGACTGGGTTACCACAAAGACACCTGGCCGCAACGTGACATGTTGCTGTGCTGTGTGATCTGCATGTGTAATGACTCCCCTGGGTACTTCAGGAGGAAAGGTTACGCAATGTCTAACATCCAAGAGGGATGGAATACCCATCAAGCTTGGGCTAAAGTGTTTTTGAGAGCTTGTTGATGGCCGGAAACCAGCACTTTGAAACCATACATTATGTTCTGCAGATTTACAACCCAGCCATGAATCTGTCGGTTATGGTTATGATGATGGTTCTTGTTGAAAAACAAACAAACAAGGAAAGTACTGTCATGACCAGCACAGTCCGGGTGCCAAAATGTGTCTGGGTGAAGTAATCAGGTCTTTCGCACGCCATGACGCGTCCGTTGCTATGCGAGCATTCCGCACACTAATGTTACCGAATTGGCTAGTTAACTGATGTAGCAAACAAACCCACATCACATCAGCCAATGTCGTGATAAATATAGTTCCATAACTGGATACTACTTTGTTTCCAATCAGTCAAATAATTGTCATGCTGCTAAATAAATAAGTAATCTAGCTAGTTATGATTGGACAAAGTAGTACCCAGTTATTAATGAATTATATGTAGGCCATCACTACTTTGGCTGATGTGATGTGGGTTTGTTTGCTAAACTAGACAACTCGGTAACATTAGCGTAGCGAATTACTTGTGAAATTAGCATGCCGGAATGCTAGCATCAGCATAGCAACGAACGTGTCATGGCATTTGAAAGACCTGATTACATCACCCGGACAAATGATCCTGACTCTGTCTCTCTTACAATCACGGAATGTTGATTTCAATATGAAATGTCCAAATTCTAATTCTATGGCACACCTCATTGTTTCATGTCAGATAGGCCGACTCTGCCTGCATTTATTGGTCGAGACATTCCCGAGTGTCGCCAGAGTGTCATAGGAATAATGCCACCAGTCGTAAGACAATGTACCATGTCACACTAGCAGGTTGAACTTTCATCTCTATCTAAGAACTCACAGGTAAAACCACAGCCTCCCTGTAGCACTAACAAGGCAATCCATGACCTATGACCCCTTCACACTCTTCATTCCTCTGGTCCAACACTCCCTCCCAAGTGAGTCATTCTGAGGCGACACCTCCGTGGAGGCCTACCTGATTCTGAAACTAAAACCTCCTTTAGCGAACTGAAGTACAGTATTTATTGCAGCATCTAATCAGTGACTCCTATTGATCTCCCAGTCACAGACTTACGCAATGACGTGCATGTACTCTGCAAACTTGCCCAGGAACTCTGTGAGAGTGGCAGGCTTGTGGACGATACAGATGTGGGTCATCTCCTCCACTGAGTCAGTAGGCAAGGTGATCCCTCGTCGCCTACAGAGGGCAGAGAGGGTGTTTAAACAAGCGCTAGTTCATAGAGAGCATTATGAAATCAAATCATCATTCATTAGTTTCTAATGGGGGTGGCTGGGACAGAAACATCTGTCATAGAGGAAAGTCCAGCACATATTCCTCTATAATCAATAAATGGCCCTCTTAGAGGGTTTGAGTGTGCTGGCACAACTTTACAGTTCATACAGCAACATTTATTATTTAAAGCTATTGAAAACAAAATCAAATCTAATACTGTACTTACAATAACATTGTTTTAAATGCTCATCGAAATGAATACTGAACATTGTGCATTATATAAGAAGCTATTCTTAACTCACTTGGCGACGTCAAGGATGGTCTCCACTCTAATAGCGCCATCAAGATGCACATGGAGCTCGATCTGTTGGTGAGAGACATGACACAACGGTAGTCACTTGTTACAAACTGAGATAGACACTCAACAACCCAGATTATCCACAATTATATCCAACACAAACACAGGCTTGGATTGAGGCACAAACAGTCTAAGGGACCTCGCCATCACAAAACACTCTTCACTAAAAACTAAACTCCTTGTGATGTTGGCTGGACCACATCTTGAATGCAGCACACATGACTGGGCAGTCCCAGCTAAAGGCCAGGGATACCAGGGAAGGTTAAAAAAAATAGCAATCTGCTTTTATTCCAGCGTTGAGAGGCATGAGTTCTATTGACAGATGAAAAGGCTACGCCTCACCCACTTATACACCTCTAGAGCAGCTGAGGCCACACTGCGGTCAGCCACTCAAGCCTCAAATGCAA
>NC_137676.1:37015549-37033049 GCF_963989245.1 Nansenia antarctica
TTCATTCATTCATTCATTCATTCATTAACAGTTATGTTTGTATCAGTCTCCTTTAGGCGCACATTTCTCGAGATTTTGCGCTGCAAGTACAGCCTCTCTATTACGCACCGACAGCACTAAAGAACTGCTATAGTATTCTACCAGGGAAGCGAACAGCCACGTGCTTCCTTGATTTCGCAATATAAAAAGGAAAGCACCTTGCTTATTGTAGAAAGTATCTTTAATATAATAAAGTATGTTATAGCTGAGAAGGACGCGATGCATATAGGCCTACTGCCTACGCTAAATAATTAACGAAGTTTCGCTTTGATCTGATACATCATCATCATATAAAAAATATAACCTACCTTTGGTTTGTTAAATACCACTTGTTCAACGCAATGTTCTGCCATAGTGCTGGCGCTGTGACTGCCGGTGACTCTGTAGTAGAGAATACAGTGGCGCGACTTCAAGGCTCGAATCCCCAAGCCTATCAGAGTCACCATTATATAAATGCCGAGCGGGACACGCCTTGATCCAACCCACAGCGAATATTGAGTTTACCCTGCACCGCCTACGAGTAACAATTACGGATACATATCCATATCCAAGTATGTTTCTAAGATGTAACCTGTAGCTTGACTAGTTCTGGTGAACAGGATTAGGCTGCTGTCGGCTTTGTTGCCATATGCTGAGAGGTTTACCAATGATCTAATTAAGTTCTGTCCAGGGCAATACTGTATACATCTGGTTACGTAACAAGTCATATAGGCTATAGGTCTTATAATGACATTAATTGAATTTCAATGTTAAATCAAATCAATCAAACTAGGACTGTGATTCCGTCTTTTGGTGCAAAGAGTAGCTTGTATTCAGTATGTTGATGATGAGGAAATAGTAGGCCTAAACCTCAGGTATAGTGTTTTGTTTCACATCCATGACTTATGTGTCAGGTTTACATTCCTCTGTTTTCAGATGGTTGCACTACTCAAAGTGTTCACCATGATCTTCCTAATAATGCTGGTGTAGTGACTACATTATGGGTTCATGTTCTCCTCTTACTGTTGGTTGTGTAGTGGGAGGGAACCAGTTCTGGCACTAGGGGCAGAGGGGAGGATTATTAACGTTGCAACTTCCTGTTTAGACACAAGAGTTTTGGTGATCGATTTCCTGGTCCTGTACGGAGAGTACAAGTTGTTATTTTGATTAAACCGTTATCATTACGTTGCCTACGTCTTTCCTTTTTCCTCCGGCACTACACTGGTGACCCCGACGTGGATTTTTGTTAACGTAATTGTGTACAAAAACCAGCGAGCGAACATTACAATCCTGCAAAATGTCCGGGCGAGGAAGACGTTCAAACCAGCGGCAGCCATCACCATCCCCTGTCAGGGTAACGCGTGGTGCGCACACTCCCACTCTCAAGCTACCACAGTTCTGGGACTCAACGCCTGCTGCATGGTTTGCTATTGTAGAGGCACATTTTAACAAAAGTGACATCGATGACGACGACGACCGGTACAACCATGCTGTGGCAATGTTGGGCAGCTCCACCGCAGCTCGAGTGGTAGGTTTTTTGTCTGCTCCCCCGACGACGAACAAATATGAGCGCCTCAAGGCCCTGCTTCTAGAGACATTTGAACTGTCCACTGCGGAGAGGGTGCGTCGCCTATTTGCCATGTCGGACTTGGGTGACGAGAGGCCTTCTGCGCGCATGGAGAGGATGCTAAACCTGCTCGGTACAGAAGACCCCATGATCCTCTTCACAGAGCTGTTCATGCGCACATTGCCAGCTCAAGTTAGGATGGCGCTGGCCAACACCGCCATCATGGAGCCCCGCGCCCTGGCCAGGGAGGCGGACCGGTTCGTCTTGGCCATGCCTCAACGGTCCCCCGACCTGCTCGCTCCCGCGGCCGCCCCGCCACCCGACCGTCGCAGGAGAGCGAAGGATGACGCCAGACCTTCTGGCCAGCAGGGTAACGCTGCGGGCCATTGTTTCTACCACGCCACTTTTGGCGCCAAGGCCAAACGGTGCCGCTCACCCTGCACCTTCGGACCGACGGGAAACGGCGGGGCCGGCACTCAGTAGTGGCCCTGAGCGCTGGCGTCACCAACAGGCTGCTCTTCATACAAGACACCGCCTCTGGTCGCAGTTTCCTTTGTGACACAGGTGCCCAGTGGAGCATCATTCCGGCAGAGAGATCGGATGTGGCGAAGGAGGAGCGTGGTCCGCAGTTGGCAGGCGCGGACGGCACACCTATCTGCTCTTATGGCACTAGGGCGGTGGACGTGTGCTTCGGAGGGCAATGCTTTTCGTGGGATTTTGTCATAGCGGCTGTCACATTTCCCCTCCTTGGTGCGGATTTTCTGTGCGCCCACAACCTGTTGGTGGACGTGGGGAACAGGCGCCTGGTCAACTCACAGACTTTCGCTTCCTTCGCCTGTACGCAGGGGGAGGCGGTCTACAGCGGGTGGTCCAATACGCTCGCCGAAAGTGACCAGTACCTTCGGCTGCTCGCCGAATTCCCCGACCTTACCAAGCCCACCTTCTCCGCGCCCACGGTGAAACACGGAGTGGAGCACCACATCGAGACCGAGGGGCCTCCCCTCCACGCCAGGGCCAGGCGCCTCAACCCGGAGAAGCTGGCCATCGCCAGGGCGGAGTTTGCGCATATGGAGCAGGTGGGCATCGTTCGGCGCTCGAGCAGCCCCTGGGCGTCTCCCCTGCACATCGTCCCTAAGTCAGACGGCGGGTGGCGCCCATGTGGGGACTACCGCCGCCTCAACGACGCGTCCAAGCCTGACCGCTACCCGGTCCCACATGTCCAGGACTTTTCAGCGAACCTGGCAGGCAAACGCTTCTTCTCCAAAGTGGACCTGGTACGGGGGTACCATCAGGTGCCGGTGCACCCCGAGGACGTCCCTAAGACGGCCGTAATCACGCCATTTGGACTCTTCGAGTTTCTGCGGATGCCGTTCGGCCTGAAGAACGCGGCGCAGACCTTCCAACGCCTCATGCACTCGGTGCTCCGGGACCTACCATTCCTCTTCGTCTACTTGGATGACATCCTCGTCGCAAGCACCACGGAGGAGGAGCACCTGTCCCACCTCCGGGCCCTTTTCACACGGCTCAGCCAACATGGGCTGATTGTCAATCCGGCGAAGTGTGAGTTCGGACGGAACACCATCGACTTTCTCGGGCACCGGGTCTCCGCAGAGGGGGTGACCCCCCTCCCCTCGAAGGTGGAAGCTGTCGCTGCTTTCCCGCGCCCCAGCACAATCAGCGAGCTCAAGGGGTTCATCGGGATGGTAACCTTCTACTATCGCTTCCTCCACCACATCGCTCACATCCTGCGGCCTCTGTACGATGCCCAGAAGGGCAAGACTCTGAAGCAGCCGGTGGACTGGACGGCGGAGCGTGTCAAAGCCTTTCAGGACACCAAGGCGGCCCTGGCCCGCGCTGCCATGTTGGCCCACCCCTCGCCCTCGGCACCCACTGCTCTCACCACGGACGCCTCTGACTTTGCTGTGGGAGCGGTGTACGAACAGTGGGTTGGGGACGCCTGGCAGCCTCTTGCATTCTTCAGCCGCCAGCTGTCTCCCAGAGAGCAAAGGTACAGCACATTCGACAGGGAGCTCCTCGGGCTGTGGCTTGCTGTCAGACACTTCCGTTTTTTACTGGAGGGCCGCGAGTTTACGGCCTACGTGGACCACAAGCCACTCACGCACGCCATGTCCAAGGTGGCGGAGCCGTGGTCCGACCGCCAACAGCGCCAGCTCGCCTACATATCCGAGTTCACCACAGACATCCAGCACGTTGCTGGGAAGTCCAACCAGGTCGCGGATTGTCTCTCCAGGGCGGTGGTTGGTGCGGTCCAACTGGGTTTGGACTACGCGCGCATGGCTGCAGACCAGGCCGCCGACCCCGCCGTCCAGGCTCTCAAGTTGTCGGACACAGGACTGCGCCTAGAAGAGGTGGTTTTCGGTGACGCAGGGGCCACGCTCCTGTGCGACGTCTCCATGGGTCGGCCACGACCGGTGGTCCCCGCCAACTGGAGGCGCCCCGCCTTCGAGGCGATACACGGCTTGTCTCACCCTGGTAGGAAACCGTCCTCACGGCTGGTGTCAGAGAAATTCGTCTGGCATGGGCTCAAGAGGGATGTGAGGGCCTGGGTAGACACGTGCATCGCCTGCCAGCGCGCCAAGGTGCATCGACACGTCAAGGCCCCCCTGGAGCAGTTCTCTGTGCCTGAGCGGAGGTTCGATCATGTAAACGTGGACCTGGTAGGGCCGCTGCCCCCTCGCACGGATACACCTATCTCTTTACCATGGTGGACGGGACGACTCGCTGGCCGGAGGCAGTTCCGCTCTCCTCAACGACAGCCCCCGACCTGGCCCGGGCGTTCATCGCGGTGTGGGTCTCCCGCTACGGCACCCCTGCTGATCTCTCCTCTGACCGTGGCTCACAGTTTACTTCAGAGCTGTGGGCAGCGGTGGCGGAGAATCTGGGGGTCAAGCTCCACCGCACAACCGCCTATCACCCGCAGGCGAACGGGCTCTGTGAGCGTTTCCATCGATCCATGAAGGCCGCCCTTCGAGCCAGCCTCACGGACAGCAACTGGCTTGACAAGCTGCCGTGGGTCATGCTGGGGCTCAGGACAGCGCCTAAGGAGGACCTCCAGTCGTCGTCCGCTGAGCTGGTGTTTGGACAGCCGCTGCGGGTCCCCGGTGACTTCATTCCCAAGTCAACGGAGCCCTGGTCCGCCGCCGCTCAGCGCGCCTCCCTGCTGGACAGCGCCAGGACCTTCGTCCCGGTCCCGACTACGCAGCATGGTGTCCCTACTTCGAGGGTGCCCCCGGAGCTGCACTCAGCGAGGTTCGTTTTCATTCGTCATGATGGCCACAGGACTCCACTACGTCCTCCTTATGACGGGCCTTTCCGTGTCATCGAGGCCGGAGCCAAGAACTTCATGGTTGACATGGGGGGTAGGCCTGAGTGTGTGTCCGTTGATCGCCTCAAACCGGCCCACTTGGACCTTGAACTGCCCCTGGACTTGGCCCTGCCACCGCGCAGAGGCCGGCCTCCAGTCCTACCTCCCCTGCAGCGCCCTGGCCATTCCCCCCTCCGACCCCGACAACCCCCCGCAGCTCGCGAGCCCCCGGTCGTCACTGCCCCCCGTCCTTCCCTGCAGGAGGACGTGATGGGCGATGTCACACCTCCTCCCGCACCTCCTGACTTTACCTACGATCGTAGGGGCCGGGCCATACGCCCTCCTCGCCGTGAGGATTTCCAATATTGAGGTGAACACTGGGGGGGCTGGTGTAGTGACTACATTATGGGTTCATGTTCTCCTCTTACTGTTGGTTGTGTAGTGGGAGGGAACCAGTTCTGGCACTAGGGGCAGGGGGGAGGATTATTAACGTTGCAACTTCCTGTTTAGACACAAGAGTTTTGGTGATCGATTTCCTGGTCCTGTACGGAGAGTACAAGTTGTTATTTTGATTAAACCGTTATCATTACGTTGCCTACGTCTTTCCTTTTTCCTCCGGCACTACACTTTAACGGTTTAACCGGACTGACTAACTGACTCAGTGAAACTCAGATGATCTGAAACTGCATTGCTTCCTCCGCCCTCTTCCTCTTCCTCTTCCTCTTCCTCTTCCTCTTTCTATCTATCTTTTGCTGATATGAAGATACTGTCACTAGCAAACATACCAACACTCTTATAGGAGAACCCTTTGAAGAACCGTTTTTGGTGCCATGCAGAACCGTTTCCACAGAGATGGTTCTACAGCACTAAAATGGTTCTTCAAAGAGTTCTACTACAGGGACAGCTAAAGAAGCCGTTTGGGTTCTAGGTGGAACCTATGGTTAAACCTTTTGAAGATTTACATAAATATGGTTATTATGTCATGTCATGTTGTTACTTGTTATTGTGTAATATAACCACAGCCATTTCTGGACCTTTCATCTTTAATGCTTTTGCTGATTCATAAACACATTTTGTGGAATTAACCCATGAAAGATAAATGACCCCTGTGAGATCTGTCTACATCTTCTGCAACATCAAAGCTGTTATCTGCCCAAGCTGTTAACTCTACTGGCAGTATGCACACTTGCCATTTCTGTTAAATGAAATAGGTACAACTTATTGGGTATGGCTGTTTTTGTTGGCAAATTGACATAATTTTGGCATATATCTTTGCAAACTTGATAGAGATTAAAGACTAATGTGCGTGAAGGGTAACCTTCGTACTAACATAGTGTCATGGTTCTCTATAGCAGTACACTCTTAGAAAAAAGAGCTAGAACCCAAAAGGTTTCTTCAGCTGTCTGTGTGGACTGACTGGACTGACTGGTCTGGATTTATTCCAAAGAGCTTTACAATGGTCTCTCATTCACCCATTCACACACACACATTCACACACCAATGGCGGCAAGCTACCATGCAAGGTGCAGACTCGCTCATTAGGAGCAATTTTGGGGTTCAGTGTCTTGCCCAAGGACACCTCGACATGTGGCCAGCCGGGGTTCAAACCGTTGATCTGCCGATCTTACGATTATTAGACGCCAGCTCTACCTCCTGTGCCACAGCCGGCCCGGTTTCTGTGGGAGAACACTTTGAATAACTGTTTGGTTCCAATGTCTATGTAGAACTCTTCTGGGTTCCATGTAGAACTGTCTGCCTTTCCACACACTTGGAACCCAAAAGGGTTCTACATGGAACCCAAAACAGTTCTTCAAAGGGTTCTTCTCCCATAGAGACACCAAAAGAACACTGGTTGGTTTCTTGGTAGAACCTTTTGTTCTTAGAGTGTAAGCCTGATAGGATTTAGCACCACCCTGTGGCCATCAGACTTGATGCTGTGGCTTAGATAGATAGACTTTATTTGTCATTGTTACAGTACAGGTACCAAACAACGAAATTTTGGGAGGGGAGGCTCCCCTGGTGTTTAAGAAAGGAAAAAGAAACACATTTTGGAAAAAGCATAGATGCATAAAATCACAAGAAGGTAAGGAGCTGGTTTACATCAATAGAGGCTATGTACACAATCCACTGTACTATACTGCACAGATAGTCAACTAGGGTTGTCATATTTCACAAGAAAGTATTTTTTCACATTTTTTTAAAGTGTCACAGTTTGCAGGCTTGAAAATGTACATGTTTGTGCCTCAGCACTAGCTGCCATACAATCCGTCCGGACTTGTCCTGGGCCCAGAACTTAGGCCTTTTCTGTGTTCAGGGCCTTGACGGCCCTGTGGTAGAAGCTGTCCTTCAGTCTGTTTGTCTTAGCGGCCGGGGTCCTGTACCTCCTGTTCGAGGGCAGCTTGACAAAGTGTTCGTGCCCAGGGTGGGTCGGGTCCTTGGAGATCTTGGAGGCCCTCCTGAGACAGCGTGTTTTGAGAGAGGGGAGGGTGAGGGTGGCGCCGGTGATCCCCTGTGCTGTTCTCACGACTCTCTGTAGATCGCTTCTCTCCGCTGCCGTGCAGCTGTGGTACCAGTTGGAGATGCCGAAGGTGAGGATGCTCTCCACTGCGCCGTGGTAGAAGGCCACCAGCATCTCCTGCTTGCTGTGTTGTTTCTTGAGGCATCTCAGGGTGTATAGCCGCTGTTGTGCCCTCTTGATGGTGCCTTTAGTGTTGTCCTTCCAGGCCAGGTCATCCCGCATGATGTGTCCCAGGAAACGGAGGTTTGAGACCATCTCCACGCTCTCTCCGTCGATGAGCAGGGGCAGGATCTCGGACTTTTTCCTCCTGAAGTCTACGATGAATTCCTGGGTCTTTGACTTGTTTAGCAGCAGGTTGTTTACCTTGCACAGCTTGCTCAATTGCTCTACCTCATCCCTGTACGCCGCCTCGTCCCCCCCCGAGATACATCCCACCACGGTGGTGTCGTCTGCAAACTTTACGATGTAGTTGCTGGGGTGGATGGGGGTGAAGTCGTGGGTGTAGAGGTTGTAGAGGATGGGGCTTAGCACGCAGCCCTGGGGTGACCCAGTGCTGAGGCTGAGGGCTGTGGAGGTGTGGGGGCCCACCCGCACCCTCTGGGGGCGGTCGGTCAGGAAGTCCTTGATCCACGCACATATAGAGTGTGATAGACCCAGGTCTAGTAGTTTGGTCACTAGCCTGTCTGAAAGGATGGTGTTAAAGGCGGAGCTGAAGTCCACGAAGAGCAGTCTCGCGTAGCTGTTTCCCCTCTCCAGGTGGGATAGAGTGGCGTGGAGAGTCGGCGCTATGGCGTCCTCTGTGGACCTGTGGGCTCTGTAGGCGAACTGGCTTGGGACTGAATGAATGAATGGTCTTTATTGTCATTGCTATAGTACAGGTACCAAACAACGAAATTTGGGAGGGGTGGCTCCCCTGGTGCTAGGAAAGAAAAAAAAAAAAATGCAGCTCAAAGTGCTTTACAACAGGAATAAGAACATAAAGTGAATATAAAAACATATACAAGCATAGAATTAATATAAAAGCAGGGGAAAACAGTCAAAAGAAAAGGTAAAGGCTGTCTGTAATAGAGTTTCAATATGCATGTTTTAGGGATCAATTATACTTACTAGTATGCTAGTATGCTACATTATATGAATACAGTTTTAGTGTGCTTTATCTTGCCCATGTCGCCTACACAAACTACCTTACTACTTGCTTACTCATGCAGTTCACCTTTCTCTGAATGGAGAGCAGGTGTTCATCACTTTATTGGGTTCAATGTTCTGTAATTCTTATCTATGCACATTTAGAGGGAGGACTCAGTAGGCTATGCTATCTGCTCATTACTGTGATATTAATACATTTTACCTACCTATTTTTTTTATTCTAATCAATACTGTACAGGAATTATTGTCAAACCTATGTACTGTATATTACATATCTACAGTACTCTCTTCCTTCACTATGAATCAAAGTGTTGAACAGTTGAAGTCACATTTTTTTGTTCTACCCAAAACACTCATGTTTGTGTTCACATTTATATTGAGGCGGGTCATCAGGTGACAGTGGCTGTGTAGAGTAGAGAATTACCAGTAGGTACACACTGGATGTCTGCTTGATTGATACCATGATGTTGAGCATTGTGGTATAGTCAGAGCCGTTCAGAAACAACTTGAAAGAAAATCTTTGAAATCACCAGATTTGCTAGGTATTGATCAATTCACCATTTCTAGTGCTTGCCTATAGATTTCTTTCCTGAGACGTCCATATTTTCACAGCACATGCTTCATTTCCTTAGTGTCCTACCCACTTGTCCACTGAAGAAACCTGCTACAGTGCTTTAGGCTGTGTATTCAAAAAGTCAACTGTGACTAAAAATGTTATTGAGATTACTGTCACACAGCATTCTGAACTATTCCGTGGATAACCACTAGAGGTCCTCTGAACCACAGCAATAAAGTTTCAGAAAGACATTCGGAATCAAGAGACGTTAGAAACTAAACCTGCGTCGGTGTACACCCCCTTTGGTAGCCTTTGTATATATCACTTAACTATCAATATAAAAACCCAGTCTAAGTGTAGATTGAGAATGAGGTTGTAATTGAAAGATGAGAGAGATTTCAGGGAAAGTTGTGATTCTGAAAGCATTGCTTTCCCACTTAACCACTAGGGTCCTCAAAACCCCTCAGCACTTACAATGTGAGGGCCCACAGGCCCCTTGTTCACATTTATATTGAGGCGGGTCATCATGTGACAGTGGCTGTGTAGAGTAGAGAAAAGTACAGTACACACTGGATGTCTTCTTGATACCAGGGCCCCCAGGCCCCCCAAGCCCCTTGGTGTTTAAAGTGTGAGCTGACCACTAGGGCCCCTAGGCCCCTGGGGTTTAAAGCATAATCTGACCACAAGGGACCCCGGCCCCACAGCGCTTACAATCTGAGGCCCCTCTGTGCTTAAAGGGTGAGTCTACCACTGGGGCCCCCAGGCCCCTGGGTGCTTACTAGGGATGTACCCGAATACAAACACAGCATCGTTGGAATTTAAGATTATTCCCTTCAACTGAAGGATATTTTTCTATATATTTTTTTACTGTAAATAGTTTCTTTCCAATGCAAAACAGAATCTTTCTATTTCTAATTGTTTAGATTTCTGATTGTTCAATGCTCAGTTAAAGGGGAGGGTGGGGGGTGGGGTGGTGGCAGTGGAGTTAAGACAGTTCATAAAACTTAGTTTAGTTAAAAATAAAAATAAAGAGAGAGAGAGAGAGAGAGAGAGACAGAGAGAGAGAGAGAGAGAGAGAGACAGAGAGAGAGAGAGAGAGAGAGAGAGACAGAGAGAGAGAGAGAGAGAGAGAGAGAGAGAGACAGAGAGAGAGAGAGAGAGATATGAACCGTACAGTATGAGGATGTAGAAATATATTTCATAATTAATTATATGCCAATATAATGTTGTATTATAATTCATTTAACAATTTAACGTGCATGCTTAAAACGAAAGCGTCTCGGAGAGGTATAGGTTGGCACGCTATTGTGACGAGAAACAATACTCACCAACAAGTCCTGCATAACAGGACATTTTGAATGGCAGTTTGCCATATCAAGGCAAGCCGTTCTTTATTTGACTTACCATAACTTAGCTATGCTTTTATTTTAGCTAGCTGCCCGTTTTCCCTAGCTGCTCATATGATTCAGCTTTTTAAAAAAAATATTAGCTAGTTGCCATTTTTGCCAGCTAGCAACCTACTTACCAACTACTAACTACCAACTTACAACCAAATTAGCTGCACTAAAAAGCCAGCTAGTTAACTAGCTATCTGCATAAATCTCCGCTGTCTAACTAGTTAGGTGGCACACAACTTAACTAGTTAGATGGCATTTGTTTGTGAGTTGTCTGTGTGAAAGGGGTATGACAGAAAAGGGTAGCTAGCTACAGTAGGTTGAATAAATGTTAAAACAGCATGCCATAGTCATGATGCTTAAATCAAAGCTAATAGTTAGCAAACTATTAGTGCTTATTAGTTCAAAACTACTATTAGTTCAAAACATGGGTTGCTGTGGCCGTGGGAATAAAAACCTCATTGAGAGTTTATTAGCTAGAGGTTTTGCAAAACATTCAAATATATGCCAAAAGCTATATTTGTTCATACATTAACTCTATATAAGACTAACTATCTTGTGAATTTCAAGCAACATAGTTTTCTCTGTGTCAGGAATTAAGACATCTCTTGGTAGGAAAAGCCACAGCAACATAGTTCTGAAATATGGAACACAAACATTGGAATAGTGGTGCCAAAAACTAAAGCCAAAAAGAAAAGGAGGCAAGAGAGCCATTTTTGCTTCAAAGTGTTCCACTCATTGCCAACTTGTTTCAAAAACCCTCTGGTAGTAATAATGATGACAGCAGCACTATTGTCAGCTGTGAGGAAGGAACTATCACTAGTTCAGTTTGCAATAATGTTGTTACTCCCCCAGAGCTATCCTTTGAACGTGAACCTTCAGCCGCTAATGGTATACAATTATCATCATTTCCACCTCAGGAGCAGTTGGGCCATTCACACGAATCAAATCAGCAACCAAGCCATTCTTGGTGCTTTAATTAAAGGTCACTGACTCTGCATTATGGCAAAGCACTTCCAGTGACATAGTTAAGTCAGCGCTTATTGAAATAGGAGCAGTCTCCTTCCAAAACTGCTGTGAAAAATACCCAGCTTCAGTCTGACATTGAGCGCTTGGTGGAAAGACTAGTAGTTTCAACAATGAACTTCTGAACTATCTATTGCCAAATGAGCAGACGGTTTCTAGACAGTGGCTACTGAACCCTCAACAGGTTGTGTGTACTGTTTTGCATAAAAACTGTTCTCCAGAAAGCTTGTTAGTATTGCTTTAGTCAGGGGTTTAGTGACTGGAAAGAATTGGGGAACACGAAAAGAGTGCAGAATACAGATCATGCACGCTTGCCTTGCACTAGCAGACAAAGGGCAGTGCTATAGATGCAGATCTCATGCTGCAACTTGATGGGGAACATAAATACTGGAGAGACATTTTGAAAATAGTTAGTTTGGGTCAACCCATAACTGTAATTTCCTTGGCATACTAGAATTGCTATCACAATTTGAATCATTCTTAGATGAACATATTAAAGTGTGGCGGAAAAGGAAGAGGCACTCTCCTAAATTTTGTCATCAACAATATGTGAGGAACTCATTGAGCTAATGAGTCAGAAAGCTTGCCAAACAATAGCAGATGAGATTCGGGATGCCAAATATGTTGACTCCACCTCAGACCTGTCACATGTGGACCAATTGACGTTATTCTGATTTGTTAACAGCAGCAGGAATGTGGTGGAACAATTTCTGGGCTTTGAGCCAATTGTGAACCACACTGGTAAAAGTTTAGCAGAATGTGACCTTGATGGTGAAGGGCTTTGGGTTGGACCTCTCAAACTGTAGAGTTCAGTCTGTGCAAGCAACATGTCAGGAAAATACAATGGGCTACAGGCCCACCTGAAACAAAAAGAACCACTGATTCACATTCATTAAGTGCATTCATTAAGTGTGCTTGCAATAGCAAGCAGCACTTATTAGTATTGTACATAATATATATTTCTTTCTTTCTTTCTTTATTATTATAGCAAAATTTGCCCCGGCTACTCGTCCCACAGTTTTGGCACTAGGTAGACATGAGAGGTGTCAAACGCGCGGCTCGTCCCAACTCGCGTTGCTATACGGTTTACCCACAATGCCCTGTTTTGCGCAGAAACCCGAAACCCACAACTTGGCCCCTGGGTGAGCTAGGTAGACATGAGAGGTGTCAAAACGTGCGGCTCATTCCCACTTGCGTTGCTGTTGTCCAGTGGAATGTTATGGAATACGCTTTACCCACAATTCCACATTTTGCGGAGAAACCCGAAACCCAAAACTTGGCCTCTGGGTGAGCTAGAGGAGGGGAGTTAGCTGACTAGTGATAACTAGTTAGCTAGCGCTAGTTAGCTAGTGCTAGTTAGCTTGGTCCCTGGGTGAGCTAGAGAAACGCGGTCTTCGCCGGGGGATGCAGTGGAGTGGCCCAGGGGGGGGGGGGAGGCTAGCACACTTCACAATTTCCACAGGAATTGTCGCTGTCTAGTTTAACTTTGTTGCTGTTAACACCTTAGACGGCAGTTGCCCAGAGGCTAACAAGTCAACCAAGGCACTGTGGAGAAATGACACCCACATTAGATAGGCCTTCGGTGTGTGAATGATTAGATTTTATTTTATTAGGATCCCCATTGCATTGCTACTCTTCCTAGGGTCCACACAAAACATATACAAGAAATCATCACAAAAACATATTGCAAAGAAGAATAACATACACAATGATGATAATGAGGAAAGAGATACTCAAATTGCTGGACTATGTGCTAAATTGGACACCTTAGAGATGGTGTTCATGGCATTCATTTCTGGGACGTCATACTTGACCGCATGCACCTACAGAAAAGGGACATTGACAACTCTGTAGCAGCACAACTTTTGTCTTCATTTAGGGATTTTGTGGCGGGACAGCAAGACCAGTTTGAGGCTTTTGAAAGGGCAACCTTAAATGTGACAGGTGTCTCTCAGTCATATAAGTACAATATTCAGAGAAAGAGGAAATGCAAAACATTTGCAGATGAGAACTCAGAGCCAGATGTGACACTTGAGGGGAGGGAGAAGTTCAAAATAGAAACATTTTAGGTGGTCATTGATAAGCGAGTGGCATGCCTTGAACATCGCTTGGATGCTTACAAGCATTTGACCAGTCTCTTTGGAGCTCTGTTTATGTCAGATCAGGCATAAAACAGTGATGTCATAGAGGAAAAGGTAAGTGCACTATCTGCTGCATATCCATCAGGCCTGGACATAAACGTTGCCAACAAACTCAGTCAGGTTTTTCATGTCTGACTCTGAGGGGGAGAAGTGCCCAACTAAATTGTTTGTGACGTAGTCACGTTCTCCAATGTTTTTGTGGCACATCGAATTTTTCTAACTTTGCCAGTGACAAACTGCCAGGGCGAGCAGACATTTTCCCTATTAGGCAGAATAAAACATTAGCTGTGGAGTAGCACGTGCCAAACACGTCTCTGTTCATTGTCACTTATGTGAATAGAGTCACACCTTGTCAGACAGCTGGATTTTGATGATGTTAATGGATGATTTTTGCAAGGAGGAAGGCAAGAAAGACACCAATATAGGAAAGCGGGAGGGGAACCTCATGGGACCGGTCCTGCACCCTAACCCTGCAGCAGTTGAGTGAAAAGAAAAAAACACGTTCTGCCTTGAACCAAAACAAGTTGTCCCTGGAAGAACCTATTGAGTGTACTCTCCAATGCTCACCCAACCTTGGTTAAGTGTTCTTATGGGTGTTGACACTATGTCTGCCATTGGTTATGCCTTCGCCGAAATGATTAGGCCTACTCCCTTATTCAATGGGAAAAGAATTCAGACTTGGCGAAAGACAGTACACCAGATCTGTCATCTAGTGTGATCTTATTAGGCTGTCAGGAGTGTTCTTGTTCGGTAACCACAACTAGGATAAACACAAAGACAGTATCAAGCAGTCATTTGATGTTTTGGGACAGAAAAGTATAACCTATTTCTCAGTTCGCACTTAAGATGACTGTTTGTGATTATATTTTGATCACCAGGAGAAATTCATGTTACAGCATGTTCAAACGATCCCTGTTTTTCCCACAATAAATTATTAATGATGACCTTCAAATTGTAAACGAATCAATCACAAGTTGTATTCAGTGGTGGACTCAGTCTGCTGCCCTGGAAACAAAAGAAAGGGGATCAATCACACATGTTCTCCACAAGCTTCTCTCCTCAACCTTGTTGGTTTAACCATTTTCTCCACATTCCATGGGCATTATGTCACACACGTTCATTTTCATCAGATGTCATCATACATTTTCATAGCAAACCACTACCGTTCACATCTGTCGACACATTTTCATTCATTTCAGCAGGGGTTTTGCAGTGTAATAAAGCCCGGCTGACTTCTCAGTGGTGCAGTGTTGGATGTTCTCAGTACTGCAGTATAGCACACTATATCTCCTCCTCTGAGGTATAAGTGCACAATCTAGACTATAAATATTGACATGGCATACCACATGTTAGGAAGTGGTTTCATAGATGAATTGGGCCCCTTGTGCCTTATTTATTTGTTCCCTGTTATTTTTAGTAACTGAGACTAGAAATGGATGTGTTGTTGTTGGTTTAGGTGTGTCGTGAATGCACAAGGCTATTTCGACGGTGCGTGGCTGCAATCAGCTCTCCACAAACAGCTACCTTTCTGAACCCCGGCTATAGCTGCCCAGATGAACCTAGTGAGCATAGGGCAGCCGACTGATGGGAAATTACTTTTTATTTGGGTTTGTGTTGTTTGTCAGGACATGGTCTTTATTTTATAGAGGTAATCCGGTTCCATATACGCACGCTCCTGTTACCTGACCTGGGGTAAGTTTCCCGAAAGCGAAAAGTAATCTTCCGTCCATCATCACCCTCAAAGGATTTACAATTTACAGAGCTTTCGGGGAATCTCATCCTTGGACCAGTTATGATGTTGAGTCAGCCTTGGATTCCCAGACATGCTGGATTATGACAGCAATCAATAGATCAGTGAATAGACTTGTATTTCCCAAATGGAAATCTCCTCATTGACTATAATACATCAAATCAGTTGGCTCTCAATGACTACACTGCCATGCCCAACTAAACATTACAGACCGCTCATAGACTACACGGATTGTCGTTCACAGCCGCGAAAACAAAATTTGTCTCCCACCCACATTTTCATGTGAAGTGCCAGACAGTGTTTCTACCTTGACCTCGTAAACCTGTCACGGTGGACGTCAAGGTGAGTGGGTCTGTGTGTTAGTCTGAGTTTCCTCCTGCGGCAGACAGGGAGTGCCCCGCCCCGCGCTGGGCCCTGCGTACGTCAGGGAGATGACCTTTGGTTGGGACAGTGTTCTTATCGACGGCCCAGTGTGTTCCTGTGACAGCTCTGTGGGATTTTCACACATCCACCTGGAATGCCCGGAATCTAGGTGTCACTTCCTCTCAGAGGAAACATCTTGGCGTGCTGTGGACCTCCATGTTGGAGATCTCTCTGTGTCTACATAGCTCACCACATCTGGACCACAGCTGGGATAAAAAGATAGACAAAGCTTTCATATATATGCACATGAAAGAATTGGAAAATCTGCTCTTAGAGACCCCTGTTTTATTGTAATGGCGTACAGTATCCTTCGTTATTATCTTTTTCTTATCTTTCCACAACTATGAGTTGTCTTTGAAAGAGCATCAATGACTATGAAAAATGATGTCTGTAATTCTGACAGTAGTTAGCTCCTCTCCTCTTGTTTATGTAAATGTGGAGTTTCCTATGGGTTTTAAGAGGTACATATGTACCTAATACACTCACAAAAAAATACTTCCAAGGATACACCTGCACATCAAAGTCTCTGAGTAGTCTCTATGTCTGGTATGCATTACGTTATGCAAATGTTAGAGAGCGCTTTTTCACCTGCCAAGCCACCTGCACCCTCCTTATCCTCCTTGCAAGTTTGTGTAAAACCATGTGCAGCCTCCGCCCTTCCTGCTAATGCTCTATTTAACACATCGTTTATAGTTATAGATGTAAAACACATGAACAGACAGAGAGAGAGAGAGGCTTTGTGTAATTGATGAAACAATCTTGGTAATGTAGCTATAACAAAGTTAGAGTTGGTTGACACTGATTTATCTCAGTTTTAGTCTTCTGATAAGATTTCAGAGGTCCTATTTCTCAGTTATGAAAGAACATATTGTCTCAATATTGAAGTTGGAAGAATTTTCTGTAAACACATCCTTCAAAGTCTTGAGGAAATATCAGAGCCTCCTTTGAACCAAAACGTTGAGTAAAGTAGAAATTCTATGAATGCTGTGTGTGTGTGTGTGTGTGTGTGTGTGTGTGTGTGTGTGTGTGTGCGTGTGCATGAGTGTACATGCAAATGTGTATGTGTGTGTGTGTGTGGGGGGGGGGGTGGTGTGTGCACATTTGCATGTCATATATAGTGCAATGTTTTTAAGAAATTAGGACATGTGTTTTTATTCTTACTGTACAAATGTTGCGGAATGTTAGGGCTTTTTCTTCCCGGTGAATCAGGAATACTCCGCCTGTGAGCTCCTCTGAGCCTCCACATTGGCAGTAACAGTGATGCTGGGCATTGCTTCTCTCACTGAGCTTTACTGGAAGAATGAGTCAATGCAATCCAGCACACACACACAACCATTGCTATACAGGCACTTGTTATTGTAAACCACTTTGTTTTTTTCCCACTAAAGTTGTGAAGTTGCCACTTTTGCTATTTCTGAACTCTCCCCTCAACAGTAAGAGACGATCTGTCTTCCTCCTGTTAGAGATACAAGCAGCTCTGGCAGTCTTGAACGCACCACTGCTCGGAAAGCCGAGACTGTTGGTTCAGCCACGCTCTGTGCCAAAACCTCAGACACCAATTACGAAGGGTACTTGGAGCTGAACTCTGTGTTATGTATGTGTCAAATACTGCCTGGGGAGATGTTGGGTGCATTAT
>NC_137676.1:37038049-37170549 GCF_963989245.1 Nansenia antarctica
TTTGTAGATACAGTACATGTACGGTTAAAGTATATGATTGATATATCAACATGACTGTCAACCCTACAGTACATTTGTATGTTTACAAATAATGGTAACAAGTAAAATGAGTACATACATGCTGTAATTTCCTTGAATTAATATTGAATATTGACTTGAATATTGAATGTTTCTGTCTTTGTTAGTAGCAGCCTTTTGCTTTTTGGGCAATGGTCAGTATCTATGGAAAATATTTGAAATTCTTAGTCTTTGGTAGAATCAAGGGGACCTGTTGCGTTCAATTGAATAGCTGAAACCAGTAACTGTAGGTGTCCAAATGCTGTCTGTGGTTTGGCTGCAGCAGCCCCATGTAATTGGAAACAGAATGTTTTGACTAGACAGTGTTGAACACAGTGTTCCCCATCACCAAATACTCATGTTTTACATTTGGTTTTAGGAGGACTGTTTAGTTCTAGAATATAACTGCACCATGTTTCAATAATGAGGATGAGGACGAGGATGATGCTGATGATAAGAAGAAGTACACTGTTGATGATGAGGATTGTGTAGTCGATAATGGTGATGATGATGATGATGATGATGATGATGATCAGGATGCGGAATTACGATGGTGATGATGTTGATCATGGTGATGGTGATGATGTCGACGGCAACAGCGATGATGATGACGATGATGATGATGATGATGATGATGATGACGATGATGAATAGTGTTCCTGGTCTCACCGTTGGCTTCTGCATGTGAACTCCCTCTAGGTGTGGTGTCAGCTGTGTGAGAGGCCATGCCAGTGCCCCGGCCCTGTCCCCCAGTGCCCCGCGGGCGTCCCTCTGGTCCTGGACGGCTGCCAGTGCTGCCAGATGTGTGCCAGGCAGCGGGGCGAGGCCTGCAGTGACACGTACGTGTGTGACAGCCTACGAGGACTGCAGTGTGACTACAGTGCCAGCTTCCCTGGCGACCCTGGAGAGTGTGTCAGTGAGTACTACCAACCCTTTCACTCAACCACTAGGGCCAGCCCATGCCAGTGGGGAATGGGGGGGTGGGATGAGACAAACAACATGTAAAAGGATTTGAGTGGAGGAGGGGTTTGGAGCTGAGCTCTGTCTCTGTCTGTATAAGCGGGACAAACAGACGTGTTTAGAGCCTGCTCAGCGGACCGCAGCGGGGCTTTGAGCGAACTCCAAAACATCTCAACCTATTCCCAGTGCTGCTGTTGACACACTTCCGCTGGGGACCGCCCATTGAGAATGATAAATTGCAGAGACAACACACATGGATCGGAAAAAAACAGACTCCTCAGTCTTCTTAGGCCTGGTTTCCCATAACATCACATAACCATTTGGCAGAGACACCCACCCCTGTGTCCTCACCTCTTTCATAAGCTCTCTCATCCCCCGCCACCTCCACCCCCCCCACCCCCGTCTTTCTCTTTATTTCTCCTTCTCTCAACCCCCTCCCTCTTTCTGTGTGTGACCCCACACTCCCTTGGTTTTTCCTTTCATAAATGTGTTTCCCATAAGCCAATGCATGGACCAGTGTCTGGATGGGGCTACTTGTAGTGTAACGAGCTGATCTGAGAGGGCCTATGTGTCTGTGTCTCCCACCTCTCAGGTCAGGAGGAGTTGGTCTGTGAGCTGAATGGCGTCACCTACCAGGACGGCCAGGCGTTCCAGCCCTCCTGTGACACCGAGTGCCTCTGTCAGGGGGGAGCGGTGGTGTGCAAGCCCCTGTGCCCCATGGACGTCCGTCTGCCCAGCCCAGACTGCCCACAGCCGCAGCACCTCAAGCTGCCAGGGAAGTGCTGCAAAGAGTGGGTGTGTGAGAACATGGAAAACACAGTCATCCAGGATGCCATTACAGGTAATCCCAGTTCCTTGGAGCGGCGGAAACATCTGTCCTCTTCTGACGCCTGTTTCTGTTACATCTCTTAGAAAAATAGACGTTTTTCAAAGGGTAGTGATAAAAGCTTCACTTTGGATCTGGGCTGATTTTAAACAGCTTGACATTCATGAGGGATTGCTCAGCGTGGATGTTAGAGCTAGACCAGACATACCACTTTCACACACCATTGGAGGCAGCGATGACAAAAGTTGTTCCGTTGATCAAGCCGAAGGACAATATTTTGTTCCCCACATTTATATGTTGTCTGTCACCGACGGCCTTGTCTGAGGGTTTTTATTGAGGGATCGTTTGCATTTTATTGGGCTTAGTCTAGCCAAAATGAGAAGGCACAGTGTCCCAAATATAACCCGCATTTCTTTTGGGAAAAGTCAAAACACAAGCCTGTTCCAGCAACCAAGTTTCCGAGTTTCATAACAAGTCCCATGGCTAGGCTATATAACAATTAAACACACCAAAACCCAAGGAGTCTGAAATGCTCCAAGAAGGGGGTTAGGAAAATAAAAACCGCTTTCAAAAACATCTGGAATTTCTGACGCTGTCACCCAGTCAAGCTATGTCAATAGTGATGGAACATTTTGTCCTGAGTGTTCTTTGTATTCAAAAGCCTTGACATTTTCCATGCAGAAACAATGCCAAAAAAACAGCTGATTATTATGACTCACATAAAACGCTATCTTGGGGGAGAGATCTCCAACAGATAGCTGTTTAGAGATTATGTCAACTCCAAAAAGTTGTGCACTTGTTGAGGCCAATGCAGTCATTAACATATTGACACAAGAGCTATCCAGATAAAAAAATAAAATAAATAAAATCTTCCAGGCAAGTCAGATTCACTTGGCTCTAATTCAGTTTATGTTGTAACAGTCATCCATTCCACCTTGTCCCTTTCTTGTCTTGGCTGTTCCAGCCTCCAGGTCTGACAGGTTGTGGCCTGCTCTCCCTGGTCACCAACAGAACCCTTCCTTTAACTGCATGGACCAGAGTACAGAGTGGAGCGCCTGCTCCCGGACCTGTGGTGCGGGGGTCTCCACGCGCGTGTCCAATAACAACCCAGCCTGCCGGCTGGAGATGCAGACCCGCCTGTGTAAGGTCCGGCCCTGCCAGGCGCTTCAGCCCCGCAGGACCCCCATGGTAAGAACATACCTGTCTTGCCCCTACCTCCTCCTGCCTTTCTCTATCTGCCCTACCTCCTCCTGCCTTTCTCTATCTGCCCCTACCTCCCCCTGCCTTTCTCTATCTGCCCCTACCTCCTCCTGCCTTTCTCTATCTGCCCCTACCTCCTCCTGCCTTTCTCTATCTGCCCCACCTCCCTCTGCCTTTCTCTATCTGCCCCTACCTCCCCCTGTCTTTCTCTATCTGCCCCCACCTCCCCCTGTCTCTATCTGCCCTTACCTCCTCCTGTCTTTCTCTATCTGCCCCCACCTCCCCCTGCCTTTCTCTATCTGCCCCACCTCCTCCTGTCTTTCTCTATCTGCCCCTACCTCCCCCTGTCTCTATCTGCCCCTACCTCCTCCTGTCTTTCTCTATCTGCCCCTACCTCCCCCTGTCTCTATCTGCCCCTACCTCCTCCTGTCTTTCTCTATCTGCCCCTACCTCCCTCTGCCTTTCTCTATCTGCCCCTACCTCCTCCTGCCTTTCTCTATCTGCCCCTACCTCCTCCTGCCTTTCTCTATCTGCCCCACCTCCCTCTGCCTTTCTCTATCTGCCCCTACCTCCCCCTGCCTTTCTCTATCTGCCCCACCTCCCCCTGCCTTTCTCTATCTGCCCCTACCTCCTCCTGCCTTTCTCTATCTGCCCCTACCTCCCCCTGCCTTTCTCTATCTGCCCCACCTCCTCCTGCCTTTCTCTATCTGCCCCTACCTCCTCCTGCCTTTCTCTATCTGCCCCACCTCCTCCTGTCTTTCTCTATCTGCCCCTACCTCCCCCTGTCTTTCTCTATCTGCCCCTACCTCCCTCTGTCTTTCTCTATCTGCCCCACCTCCCCCTGTCTTTCTCTATCTGCCCCTACCTCCTCCTGCCTTTCTCTATCTGCCCCACCTCCCTCTGCCTTTCTCTATCTGCCCCACCTCCCCCTGCCTTTCTCTATCTGCCCCTACCTCCTCCTGCCTTTCTCTATCTGCCCCACCTCCATCTGCCTTTCTCTATCTGCCCCTACCTCCTCCTGCCTTTCTCTATCTGCCCCTACCTCCTCCTGCCTGTCTCTATCTGCCCCTACCTCCCCCTGCCTTTCTCTATCTGCCCCTACCTCCCTCTGCCTTTCTCTATCTGCCCCTACCTCCTCCTGCCTTTCTCTATCTGCCCCACCTCCCTCTGCCTTTCTCTATCTGCCCCTACCTCCCTCTGTCTTTCTCTATCTGCCCCTACCTCCCCCTGCCTTTCTCTATCTGCCCCTACCTCCCCCTGCCTTTCTCTATCTGCCCCTACCTCCTCCTGCCTTTCTCTATCTGCCCCTACCTCCCCCTGCCTTTCTCTATCTGCCCCACCTCCTCCTGCCTTTCTCTATCTGCCCCTACCTCCTCCTGCCTTTCTCTATCTGCCCCTACCTCCCCCTGCCTTTCTCTATCTGCCCCACCTCCCTCTGTCTTTCTCTATCTGCCCCTACCTCCCCCTGTCTCTATCTGCCCCACCTCCTCCTGTCTTTCTCTATCTGCCCCTACCTCCTCCTGTCTTTCTCTATCTGCCCCCACCTCCTCCTGTCTTTCTCTATCTGCCCCTACCTCCCCCTGCCTTTCTCTATCTGCCCCACCTCCCTCTGCCTTTCTCTATCTGCCCCCACCTCCCTCTGCCTTTCTCTATCTGCCCCTACCTCCCTCTGCCTTTCTCTATCTGCCCCTACCTCCCCCTGCCTTTCTCTATCTGCCCCTACCTCCCTCTGCCTTTCTCTATCTGCCCCTACCTCCCTCTGCCTTTCTCTATCTGCCCCTACCTCCCTCTGCCTTTCTCTATCTGCCCCACCTCCCTCTGCCTTTCTCTATCTGCCCCTACCTCCTCCTGCCTTTCTCTATCTGCCCCTACCTCCCCCTGCCTTTCTCTATCTGCCCCTACCTCCCCCTGCCTTTCTCTATCTGCCCCTACCTCCCCCTGCCTTTCTCTATCTGCCCCACCTCCCTCTGCCTTTCTCTATCTGCCCCACCTCCCTCTGCCTTTCTCTATCTGCCCCTACCTCCCCCTGTCTTTCTCTATCTGCCCCTACCTCCTCCTGCCTTTCTCTATCTGTCCCTACCTCCTCCTGTCTTTCTCTATCTGCCCCACCTCCTCCTGTCTTTCTCTATCTGCCCCCACCTCCCCCTGCCTTTCTCTATCTGCCCCTACCTCCTCCTGCCTTTCTCTATCTGCCCCACCTCCTCCTGCCTTTCTCTATCTGCCCCTACCTCCCCCTGTCTTTCTCTATCTGCCCCTACCTCCCTCTGCCTTTCTCTATCTGCCCCTACCTCCTCCTGCCTTTCTCTATCTGCCCCTACCTCCCTCTGCCTTTCTCTATCTGCCCCACCTCCTCCTGCCTTTCTCTATCTGCCCCTACCTCCCCCTGTCTTTCTCTATCTGCCCCTACCTCCCTCTGCCTTTCTCTATCTGCCCCTACCTCCCTCTGCCTTTCTCTATCTGCCCCTACCTCCTCCTGCCTTTCTCTATCTGCCCTACCTCCCCCTGTCTTTCTCTATCTGCCCCTACCTCCCTCTGTCTTTCTCTATCTGCCCCACCTCCCCCTGTCTTTCTCTATCTGCCCCTACCTCCTCCTGTCTTTCTCTATCTGCCCCTACCTCCTCCTGTCTTTCTCTATCTGCCCCTACCTCCCCCTGCCTTTCTCTATCTGCCCCTACCTCCTCCTGCCTTTCTCTATCTGCCCCACCTCCTCCTGCCTTTCTCTATCTGCCCCTACCTCCCCCTGTCTTTCTCTATCTGCCCCTACCTCCCTCTGCCTTTCTCTATCTGCCCCTACCTCCCTCTGCCTTTCTCTATCTGCCCCTACCTCCTCCTGCCTTTCTCTATCTGCCCCTACCTCCCCCTGCCTTTCTCTATCTGCCCCTACCTCCTCCTGCCTTTCTCTATCTGCCCCTACCTCCCTCTGTCTTTCTCTATCTGCCCCACCTCCCTCTGCCTTTCTCTATCTGCCCCTACCTCCCTCTGTCTTTCTCTATCTGCCCCTACCTCCTCCTGTCTTTCTCTATCTGCCCCACCTCCTCCTGCCTTTCTCTATCTGCCCCTACCTCCTCCTGCCTTTCTCTATCTGCTCCACCTCCTCCTGCCTTTCTCTATCTGCCCCTACCTCCTCCTGCCTTTCTCTATCTGCCCCTACCTCCTCCTGTCTTTCTCTATCTGCCCCACCTCCTCCTGCCTTTCTCTATCTGCCCCTACCTCCCCCTGCCTTTCTCTATCTGCCCCTACCTCCCCCTGCCTTTCTCTATCTGCCCCTACCTCCCTCTGCCTTTCTCTATCTGCCCCACCTCCTCCTGCCTTTCTCTATCTGCCCTACCTCCCCCTGCCTTTCTCTATCTGCCCCTACCTCCCCCTGTCTTTCTCTATCTGCCCCACCTCCCTCTGCCTTTCTCTATCTGCCCCTACCTCCTCCTGCCTTTCTCTATCTGCCCCTACCTCCTCCTGCCTTTCTCTATCTGCCCCTACCTCCTCCTGCCTTTCTCTATCTGCCCCTACCTCCTCCTGCCTTTCTCTATCTGCCCCTACCTCCTCCTGCCTTTCTCTATCTGCCCCTACCTCCTCCTGCCTTTCTCTATCTGCCCCTACCTCCCTCTGCCTTTCTCTATCTGCCCCACCTCCTCCTGCCTTTCTCTATCTGCCCTACCTCCCCCTGCCTTTCTCTATCTGCCCCTACCTCCCCCTGTCTTTCTCTATCTGCCCCACCTCCCTCTGCCTTTCTCTATCTGCCCCTACCTCCTCCTGCCTTTCTCTATCTGCCCCTACCTCCTCCTGCCTTTCTCTATCTGCCCCACCTCCCCCTGCCTTTCTCTATCTGCCCCACCTCCTCCTGCCTTTCTCTATCTGCCCCACCTCCCTCTGCCTTTCTCTATCTGCCCCTACCTCCCTCTGCCTTTCTCTATCTGCCCCTACCTCCTCCTGTCTTTCTCTATCTGCCCCCACCTCCCTCTGCCTTTCTCTATCTGCCCCACCTCCTCCTGCCTTTCTCTATCTGCCCCTACCTCCCTCTGCCTTTCTCTATCTGCCCCACCTCCCTCTGCCTTTCTCTATCTGCCCCTACCTCCCTCTGCCTTTCTCTATCTGCCCCTACCTCCATCTGTCTTTCTCTATCTGCCCCTACCTCCCTCTGCCTTTCTCTATCTGCCCCTACCTCCATCTGCCTTTCTCTATCTGCCCCTACCTCCTCCTGCCTTTCTCTATCTGCCCCACCTCCCTCTGCCTTTCTCTATCTGCCCCTACCTCCCCCTGCCTTTCTCTATCTGCCCCTACCTCCCCCTGCCTTTCTCTATCTGCCCCTACCTCCTCCTGCCTTTCTCTATCTGCCCCTACCTCCCCCTGTCTTTCTCTATCTGCCCCACCTCCCCCTGCCTTTCTCTATCTGCCCCTACCTCCTCCTGTCTTTCTCTATCTGCCCCACCTCCCTCTGCCTTTCTCTATCTGCCCCCACCTCCCTCTGCCTTTCTCTATCTGCCCCTACCTCCCCCTGTCTTTCTCTATCTGCCCCTACCTCCTCCTGCCTTTCTCTATCTGCCCCTACCTCCTCCTGCCTTTCTCTATCTGCCCCTACCTCCCTCTGCCTTTCTCTATCTGCCCCACCTCCTCCTGCCTTTCTCTATCTGCCCCCACCTCCCCCTGCCTTTCTCTATCTGCCCCTACCTCCCCCTGTCTTTCTCTATCTGCCCCTACCTCCCTCTGCCTTTCTCTATCTGCCCCTACCTCCCCCTGCCTTTCTCTATCTGCCCCACCTCCCTCTGCCTTTCTCTATCTGCCCCACCTCCCTCTGCCTTTCTCTATCTGCCCCTACCTCCTCCTGCCTTTCTCTATCTGCCCCTACCTCCCTCTGTCTTTCTCTATCTGCCCCTACCTCCCTCTGTCTTTCTCTATCTGCCCCTACCTCCTCCTGCCTTTCTCTATCTGCCCCTACCTCCTCCTGCCTTTCTCTATCTGCCCCTACCTCCCCCTGCCTTTCTCTATCTGCCCCTACCTCCCTCTGTCTTTCTCTATCTGCCCCTACCTCCCCCTGCCTTTCTCTATCTGCCCCTACCTCCCTCTGTCTCTATCTGCCCCTACCTCCCCCTGCCTTTCTCTATCTGCCCCTACCTCCCTCTGCCTTTCTCTATCTGCCCCTACCTCCCTCTGTCTCTATCTGCCCCTACCTCCTCCTGCCTTTCTCTATCTGCCCCTACCTCCTCCTGCCTTTCTCTATCTGCCCCACCTCCTCCTGCCTTTCTCTATCTGCCCCTACCTCCTCCTGCCTTTCTCTATCTGCCCCACCTCCCTCTGCCTTTCTCTATCTGCCCCACCTCCCTCTGTCTTTCTCTATCTGCCCCTACCTCCCTCTGTCTTTCTCTATCTGCCCCTACCTCCCTCTGTCTTTCTCTATCTGCCCCTACCTCCCTCTGCCTTTCTCTATCTGCCCCTACCTCCTCCTGCCTTTCTCTATCTGCCCCTACCTCCCTCTGCCTTTCTCTATCTGCCCCCACCTCCTCCTGCCTTTCTCTATCTGCCCCTACCTCCCCCTGTCTTTCTCTATCTGCCCCTACCTCCTCCTGCCTTTCTCTATCTGCCCCTACCTCCTCCTGTCTTTCTCTATCTGCCCCCACCTCCCTCTGCCTTTCTCTATCTGCCCCTACCTCCTCCTGCCTTTCTCTATCTGCCCCTACCTCCTCCTGCCTTTCTCTATCTGCCCCTACCTCCTCCTGTCTTTCTCTATCTGCCCCACCTCCCTCTGTCTTTCTCTATCTGCCCCTACCTCCCTCTGCCTTTCTCTATCTGCCCCTACCTCCCTCTGCCTTTCTCTATCTGCCCCCACCTCCCTCTGCCTTTCTCTATCTGCCCCTACCTCCCCCTGCCTTTCTCTATCTGCCCCACCTCCTCCTGCCTTTCTCTATCTGCCCCTACCTCCCCCTGTCTTTCTCTATCTGCCCCTACCTCCCCCTGCCTTTCTCTATCTGCCCCACCTCCTCCTGCCTTTCTCTATCTGCCCCTACCTCCCCCTGTCTTTCTCTATCTGCCCCACCTCCCCCTGTCTTTCTCTATCTGCCCCTACCTCCCCCTGTCTTTCTCTATCTGCCCCTACCTCCTCCTGCCTTTCTCTATCTGCCCCTACCTCCTCCTGCCTTTCTCTATCTGCCCCTACCTCCTCCTGTCTTTCTCTATCTGCCCCTAACTCCTCCTGTCTTTCTCTATCTGCCCCTACCTCCCTCTGCCTTTCTCTATCTGCCCCTACCTCCTCCTGCCTTTCTCTATCTGCCCCTACCTCCTCCTGCCTTTCTCTATCTGCCCCTACCTCCTCCTGCCTTTCTCTATCTGCCCCTACCTCCCCCTGTCTTTCTCTATCTGCCCCTACCTCCCTCTGCCTTTCTCTATCTGCCCCTACCTCCCCCTGTCTTTCTCTATCTGCCCCTACCTCCCTCTGCCTTTCTCTATCTGCCCCACCTCCCCCTGCCTTTCTCTATCTGCCCCACCTCCTCCTGTCTTTCTCTATCTGCCCCCACCTCCCCCTGTCTTTCTCTATCTGCCCCTACCTCCCCCTGCCTTTCTCTATCTGCCCCTACCTCCCCCTGTCTTTCTCTATCTGCCCCTACCTCCCTCTGCCTTTCTCTATCTGCCCCACCTCCCCCTGCCTTTCTCTATCTGCCCCTACCTCCCTCTGCCTTTCTCTATCTGCCCCTACCTCCCCCTGCCTTTCTCTATCTGCCCCTACCTCCCCCTGCCTTTCTCTATCTGCCCCTACCTCCCCCTGCCTTTCTCTATCTGCCCCTACCTCCCCCTGTCTTTCTCTATCTGCCCCACCTCCCTCTGCCTTTCTCTATCTGCCCCTACCTCCCCCTGCCTTTCTCTATCTGCCCCTACCTCCCCCTGTCTCTATCTGCCCCTACCTCCCCCTGTCTTTCTCTATCTGCCCCTACCTCCCCCTGTCTTTCCCTACCTACCCTTATCTACCCCCTACCTGCCACATAACTACCCAAGATTCAAGTAATTGCCATATCTAGAACATTGTATATGTTGCAAGTGTGTGAGTAGCGAGTCTGTCATTGACTTTCAACAGCTTTACATTTTTCAGGATAAAAGTCAGAACAATTCGATTGGTTGGCGACTTGTTCCTGATTTCACCAGCTGTCGTCACATATGTACTGTATGTGTGTGTGTGTGTGTGTGTGTGTGTGTGTGTGTGTATATGTGACAGGGTCTGGTGAAAAAGTCCTCAAGTAGGGCACGGTCATTTTTTTCCAGATTATGAAAGTGCAGATGAAATACCGGAGAAACTTGCTCTGAATCAAAACATACGCAAAACAGCTGCTAGTAGCCAGCAGCTAAAAAGGAACATCACTATGAACATGTAACTGCATTTTTGCACATCACAACATGCTGATAGAACATCAACATGCTAAAAACACATAACTACACATAATTAAATGATCACACAGTCCTTGCTTTTGAATACGTCCTAAAACTTATGTTTGTTTACAAGCCATGTATCACTTAGCCAGTATCCTACGGCAGACGATACAGTGAATAGATTATTATACAGTATTTAGTGGTCCTAAAACTTAACATGCAAAACGGAAAACAACATTTTTGGGGGGTTATTTGAGCGACTTGAGAATTGCCGACATGCGGACCTTTTCAACAGACCGTATCACATAGTATGTGTGTAGTGTGTGTCTGTGTGTGTAGTGCGTGTATGCACTGTGTATATGTATGTAGTGTGACAGTGTGTGTTTGTGTGTGTGTTTTCCAGTGGGGAGGGCGATGCGAGGCCAGCTACAGATCAGTGGTGCCTGTGCGGTTGGTCCACCAGGGCTGTTACAGCACACGAGTGTACCGGCCCCGCTACTGCGGACAGTGCACCGACTCCCGCTGCTGCACGCCTTATCGTACCCGCACCACCCAGGTGGCCTTCCGCTGCCCCACCGGCAGGCTGATCCAGCGTGCCGTCATGATGGTCCACTCCTGCGCCTGTCACTACAACTGCCCGTACTCAGCAAGCCGCTACGCAGCACACCGTGCATACAGGAGCCCTGTGCACTGGGGATAAACACCTGCAGTACAGACCCATGCACTGACTCTACCTCAGTCACACTGAGGCCTGTCTCTGACCAGGACAGGACAGGGAGACACTATCACGGCTGGATCCAGCAATGGAACGTTGTAGGATAGAAAAAGGGATTTGATGTGCATCAGGGGAGACTGGTGGAGGTCGAAATCAGAGGACGGGCTCATTGTGATGCATGGAATGGAATTAGGAATGGTATTATCTATTAGGAATGGTATTATCTATTAGGAATGGTATTTATTCTACCTTCACCGGCCTTCTCTGATGTACGTAGGTAACGAACTGTGACCGAGTCGAGGAGAAGCCCCCCCACATGACTGGACATGCTCAGTCTGCACTAAGAACTCTAATCCACTCAGATCTCATGTAGGGCAAGAGTTTTTCCTAAACACATAACATAACCAGGAAAAAAATCCTGGGACCCAGGTATCCCAAGTCTACTTGGGATAATCTATAACTAGCCTATTACCTTAGTTAGGGCCCAGGGATTTTCCTGGGCAGGTCATATTGTCAGGAAAAACTCTGGGCCCTATTTGTATGGTGATCTCGTAAGGAATTAGTCAGGAGATAAAACTCTCTATCGCAACACTTTCAGGAAGAGACATAATTCCCAAAAAATATTTTTGACCAAACCAACTGTAGTCTTTGTATAGAAGACGTCTGACCAGTCATATTTGTTGTCTTTGTTTGGTCATTATGTCAAATATTATTTTGCTCCTGTCGATAGCAAATATGAAGTGGATACAACTCACATTATTGATTACATTTTTGTGAATTTATTTAGCAGAATGACTCCAGCCTTTGAGTTGACAGGTTGGCTACTGTATAGGTTCCTGTATCTTGACATGCAAATGCAATTTGTTATTTGTAAATTTTCCTTGTATGTTTGTAGCCTGATGAAATGCACTTATGATCCACGTGGCTGTAAATATGTAACTTTTCATATACTTTTCAAACATTGTAAAATTGTCAGTTATTTCATATTTTGTGTCCAAATCTTTTTTTATATATATACTGTATATTTGAAATGCTTTGTGTAGAGTTTATGCTCTTTTGTATATTGTACAATATTCAGTAAATACATTACAAATTGGAGTTGTTCCTATTTTCATTGGTACTCATCTCTCTCTCTCTACGCCGTATACAATCTGTGCATGTGCACTATGCAGCCCACAGTAACTCCCTGTCAGTAAGATCTAATGTATTGTTATACCAACTCCATAGTATGTACCTTATCATTAAACTCTGGATGAACGGGATGAAAGTACCTTCGACAGCTTGCTTTAGATTCACTGAGAGACATCATGAACGTGAGAGAAGTATGCCATCTAGTGGCTACCACTTGTTTGCTGTATCAGTTCAATGTAGTCAAACTACATGTGGATTCATGGAGACAACAGGTGGTTATGAAACTGACAGTTAAAAAACTTGCCTAACTGACAGTTGAACAATAAACAATTCATGGCTACTTCCTATATCTCAAAATCTCAAAATCACCATCATATGTGGTGTGAAAACATTACATTACAATTTTCATGATGTAGGGCCTGGTCACTGCACTCATTTCAAATACAATGTGTTCAAATCCACATCTAAAATCCACATACATTATTTTAAATCCTCTTGTTTCTAATCTGTAACTGAAATAAATAGGGTGAGAGTTACTTTTCTAAGTATATTTCATCAGTATAATTAAAATACCCAAGTACAGGCTACAATACAGTATATCATGTTGTGTATCAGACCAGCTGTGCTATGTTTCCTGTTTGCAGCAGTAAAGCAGTCTGAGAGAGAGGAAGTTTCCTCAGCTGATGTACATAAATTATACTGTATATTACACACGGGGAAATTTCAACATTTTAAAAATAACCACACATGCATTAATAAACTTAGATTATGTAAAAAAACTCAATTTTGACAAAATGGAGATAGAACCTTATAATTCTAACATCACGAATTTGTTAACAAGTTTATTTGTAAATGTGAATAAAATAACTGTCTGTACAGTATGTCTTTGCAGGAACATCTAAAGTACACAATGACTTATTACAACACTATGCTGATTGACTGGAGGAACATCCAGTGTATTTTTTCAACCCATATTTACAAACTATTAAGCTTTTAAGTGTGGAGAAGTTACACACAAAATAAACATAATAACTTCCTCATATTAGCAAAGAACAGTGGGTTTATTCAAACGAAGCAAAATCAAAGAGTGAAAGAATCAGAATAAATATAGCCAAACTTACTAGTTTTACAGTTTTACAGCGGAAAACTTTGGTCACTGAATGTGACGGTTGAGCATCCTTCCAGCCAACTGAATGACAGAGTTGCGAGCTTGTTGGTAGAATGGGCTTAACTGTGCAAAAAGCTTCTTGTCACCATGAAGATACATCAATGGGTTGATGGCACTGTTCAGACACACAAGGGCTTGACTGACTTGATGAGCGATATAAATGCTACCAAACCATTCATGACACGTGCCTTGTATTTTCAATAGCCTAGTCTTCAGGTTCAGATTCCTGAATACATGAAAAGGTATGTAACAAACTGAGAAAAGCAGAGTCAAAATCAATAAAAGTTTCAAGCATCTCTGCTTCATCAATTTGTCAATATTTGTTTTTGTGCACAGAACCACAGCGACATGTCCATAGCAACCCAATATGACGAGCAGGGGGATACAAAATCCAGTCAATGTCCGTCCGATGCTGTAGCTCAGATATTCCTCCAGAAGGTTGTCTGAGGTGGTATCAAAGCACTGTTCTGAGGAGTTTACTTTGGTTTTGTCAAAGAACATATCAGGGAGACCTTTAATGCTCACCAGAGTCCATACAACAACTGTGATGGCCACAGAATGGGTTGTAGTGATTCTCCCCATGACTCTCATAGGATGGACAATGCTAAGGTACCTGTACACACTAATACATGTGAGGAAGCCAATGCTGCCATACAAATTCAAACTGAAACAGAATCTTATCATCTTGCAGAAGACTTGTCCATAGATCCAGCTTCTGTGTGCAGAGTAGTATGCAAACAGGAATGGGAGGTTGAGCAAATACAACATATCTGCAACTCCCAGATTCAGAACAAAAACATTTATCTTCCCAAGTTTCTTCCAGTTCACGAACAAGGATTTCAATCCCCAACCATTAGCAACCATACCAATGATGAATACCAACATGTACACTGTAGGTAAGAACGTGTCAGTGAAGTCAAAGTCCACATATCCACAGGAAATGTTTCTTTTCATTTTCTCTCAGAATCAGTGAATATCTTTTCACCTCATAAATTGAATGAGGACTTTTCTGTTGCTCAGTTTCCAAACACTTACTAAGTGGTTATTTTCACAGCCCTTCCGTGTATTTCTGGCACAACATATTTATTGGAAATTCCCCGTAATTCCCTGTAGTTAGTAATTAATAAAAAAACAAAGGTTCCATCTCACAGAACATACCGTAATGGAATGTAAAAACGTTGGCACTCAATATCTCTGAACTACCCTAAACGGAGATAGAACCTTATAATTCTAAGCTCACAAATTGTTAACAGGCCTTTATTGATCATTGACATATAATCTAAACTGTTGGAACATTATGGTTTCAATGAGAATGATACACAGTTGTTTTTGGTGGCTGAGAGTAAGTTCAGTGATGTGGTTTTTCCCTGAACATACTCTCAGCCACCAAAAAACTAAACAACAAGAACATTTTTCAAGAAAGGTGTGAAATAGCATGCAGAGTCGAGTGTTCTCTGTTATTAAGAAGACCATTGCAATTTAAAAACAATTTATATCATATTTATCATGTGTGAATTCAATTTAAAAACAATTGATATCATATTGTTATATACTTTGTCATTACATTATGAAAGTAATATGTATTTATGATACATATAGTACATCGCACCAGTAAAATGCAAAACAATTTCATGATAATGTAGATAATGAAAATAATGCAAGTAATGATGATATGTGACATACATTTCAAAGAAAAGACGATTTGAGAAAGTGCTTTTAAAATACAGTACTTTTAGTTCACCAAAATAACAAAATCATACGTATTTGGTTCCTTACCCTGAAAGGAGTTTATGGACAAAGACAGACTTCACTCCAGACATTGTTTATGTTTATCTGGGCACCGTTACTCTCCTTTTACACTCACTGTTAGCATGAAAGACTAATACTAATGGAAGTCAATTAGCTAGAAGTCTAAATTAGCATGTTTGAAATATCATGCCCAAATCATCTCAAATTCTGTGACAAGACTCAATAACTAGATTTAAATTACTTTGAATTGTTTCACAATTGTTTCCATTGTGTGAACTATCCCTCTAAAATATTTACTCAATATCGGTCACTGAAGTTTATATATAAGTAGTGTTGTTCCGATACCGATACTAGTATCGGCATGGCCACCGATACGCACAAAAATGCTGGTATCGGTATCGGCGAGTACTAACAAATAATAACACCCGATACCAAACTCTTGTTCAAACGCAGCACGTTGCGTTTTTCTCAGCTTGTCTGCTATAGTAGCCTGACACAGCCTTCCTAACACAGACATGCCCAGACATGCCCAGGCATGCTCCTCTGCTGGAACGCTATTGGCCCAGAGCAGCTGCTCTCAACCAATGGCGTGGCAGCTTTTCACTATCGCGGAAAAACAAACACGCATGCTGAAAAACAAACACGCCCTGAGTACCAACCAGTGGGCTTTACTTGAAAAAGTAAACATCGTCCTGGCTCCATTCGAGGAGATTACGAAACAAATCAGCTTTAGCACCTCCATCGCGTCTGAAGTCGTCCCCACGGTGGTGGTACTGAAGCGACTGTTGACCCGAGAGACCGAGGAGGACAGCGGGATAAAAACAATGAAAGCAACCCTACTAGCGGCTGTCGACAAAAGGTTCCAGACCGTCGAGGAGGAGCCCCACTACTACTACGACTGTTTTATATCTTAAAGTTATTTTGTTTGTAAATGTTCACTTGCTGTTGCACTACTACTACGACTGTTTTATATCTTAAAGTTATTTTGTTTGTAATTGTTTACTTGCTGTTGCACTACTACTACGACTGTTTTATATCTTAAAGTTATTTTGTTTGTAAATGTTCACTTGCTGTTGCACTACTACTACGACTGTTTTATATCTTAAATGGCTATTGCACTGATTGGCATCTGTGAGAGCCACATTTCAGGTTTTATAAGGGGTTGATTTTCTTGTCACCATACCAAGTAGACAATAAAAAAAAGTTCTATAGCATTCACTCTCTGTTGGTATTTTTTCCTGTTTTACAAAGGTTTTGAGCAGTGCCAGACTAAGTGTTAGCAATAATTTTACATCGAGGTGAGTATGCGGCTCAAAAAACATGTTTTTTTGTTTTGTTTTTTCAAACGCCGTGGTATCGGATCGGTACTCGGTATCGGCAAGTACTGCACGGTCAGGTATCGGTATCGGTATCAAAAAATGGTATCGGAACAACACTATATATAAGGCAAGTTTATTTGTATATTTCATACAACAGTGGCAATTGAAAATGCTTTACATACATTATTAAAAATACAGCAAGAGGAGCATAGTAAGAAAATAAAAATGACAATGAATAATAGCAAATATAAGAAGTAAATAGATAAAAGCAAATATAAGAAGTAAATAGATAAAACATTCAATAAGACAATAGTTTATGGATAAAAGACATTGATGGAAGTGTTTGTGTTTAATCATAACTGAGACAAAAAAAACAAGGTTTTTAGCTTAGACTTAAATATTTTTAGGGTTTGGGCCTGTTTGATTTCTTCAGGGAGTTTGTTCCAGGAGAATGTGGCAGCGTTCACTGAAAGCTGCTGCACCATGTTATAACAATCAGACCTGTAGTGAACAAATCTGTGCCATAGCAAACTCGGATTCTTTTATGGATAGAGTTAACTTCCCTCTGCTAAAGTAATAAATTGATATATGACATGAAAATAATGGCTTGAATCATCAGTAAACTGTATTTCCAAATCACATGAAAGTTAATAACAACGATATACAACACAAATAGCAATCCCTAACCAGTCCCGTTTGTCCGCAATGCGAACTATAGCTGAATCAAAGTCATATAATCCAACGCAGGATGGAAAAAACGCACGGCGCAACGAGACTGATCAGTCCTAATTAAACCCCCCCCAAAAAGGCAATTGCACAAAACCCAAAAGAAAATGTTAGGGATTTGTATTAAATACTGTGTGTTCATTTAAATAATATGTGACTGGGATCAGTTGAAGTCTCACAGAGCCATGGAAGAGAGGTTCTGCTTTTGAGCGACGTGGGGGGAAGGGGCTCCTGACTGGGAGAGGGTGTTGTGGTTCAAACCACCTGTAGATTGCTTATTTTTACCTATGTGATAACAACCATTTTGTACCTGCTGTTATGATATTCTATTTTCCTATACTCATTTTATACTATCATAACTAATGATTAATGATAAGTCTATTCTTCAATATTGTATTTTAAACTTGTTAATCGAATCCCAAGTCATGGGAGTCTGTGGGCCTGGCAACAGTGATGTTTACACAAGCGATCCTGATAAGGACATAGAACTTACAGACCTGAATGTGTGTGTGTGTGTCTAACGTCGTGCTAGGCTGTTCAGGATACCGTTGCAGACAGAGTGTCCAAACACTCCCACCATGACAAACGACAGAGGGGTCAGAAGAAGAAGATAACACACTCGCACGGACACCGAAAGGAGTATTCCGATATAAAACAGACGTTTACCATAAAACCTACCAGAGAGGGACAGCCCATCCCAAAATGTTAAGAAAAAGATATAAAGACTGTGGTCCCAGGCGAAGCGGGGCTCTTGTCCGGTGAAACTTCTGCAGTTAACCAGCTGATCCTGGTCTGCGGAGGTGAAGCTAGATAAGACCCCTTTCCATGGAATGAAATGCTATTGTATGCTGATATTATTGTTTGCAGATGTGCTCGAATAAATATTCTCTTAAAGAACAGTTCAGTAGTGGTGCCGAATATTTGATTGGATCATTTTATCTTAGAAGTTATATCAAGGACGTCTCGTTGAGATTAAACGGACTCGCTTGTAAGTGACGACTCAATTAAATCAATTCTGGAGAAGTTGATCACCTTACAAAATTGGTGACCCCGACGTGATTTTCAACGGGATGCAAGGAGGAGTGGGCGAGGCTGGATTCGGACTGAGCACTTCCACGGTACCAAGACAAAAGTGGTGAGCAGAGCCATTTAATGAAATCTGCTTAGGTAGACAATAGTGTTTTAGGTGGAAAGTGCTGGGTCTGAATCGTGTGTCATACCCATTCTGATCTGTGTTTTTGAAGATCCGTCACAAAGTAAGTGAATCATTAATTAAATTGACATTCTATACATTATTGAACACCACTGTCTGATATAAGCACATCTTGTATTAACGTGTAATAGACCCGCCGAGGTCTAAAGAAGGGACGGTAGCTAAGTCCTGGAAATAAAAAGGGGTAACCAGCCCCCAGGATAGACCCGCCGAGGTCTAAGGTAAGGAAAGACACGACAGTCCTGGATATTAAGAGGTAACCAGCCCCCAGGATAGACCCGACGAGGTCTAAAGAAAGGACGGTGTCCCGAAGGTTGAAATACCTTGCAAACCAAGTGAGGAGTGTAGGTCATTGCGAGTAGGGTAGCGTTCACGACAGGACTGCAGTCCGGTGAAGGTCCTATATTAGCGTGCCTCCCCTCACAGCGGGCGCTAAAATAATTGTGGCGTTAGGATTATAAGGTTCTATCATCATTTTAGTCAAAATTGAGGTTTTTTTGCATAATCTGATCCATTAAGTGGTTTATTAATGTGTGGTGGTATTTTTTAAATGTTGACATTTTGAGTGGGTAATTCATAAAATACAAAGGTTCCATCTCACAAAACATAATGGAATGTAAAAACTTTGACGCTCAGTGTCTCTGAACTACCCTAAACGGAGATAGAACCTTATAATTCTAAACTCATGCAAAGGTGTTACGTAATATTGTATGTAAATCATAGTTGGAATTGTTATTATTAATGTAATTATTACTATTAAAAGGGATAGTTGAGTGCAAGGTGTTTAAAGAAGTGTTGTGCTGCGGGTGTGACCCACCATTGAAGCGCAGACAGCAGAAGAAAAAAAAGGCTCACTAGGAGTGTCTCTGTTGACGCACGGTGATTTGTGTCTCGTCGTCTTTGCAATAGTGGTATATTTGGGGTGTTTGATTAAATTGTGGTTTTGTTTAGTTGTTCAGTTTGTTTAGTATTGGTTAGCAATAATAATATTGATGATACGTGCAGCGTGAGAGGTTGTTGAAAATGCAGGTGACCGTAGTTGTGGCTACGACAAGGAAGAAGGAATGTAAAGAATGCAAGATATTGGTCCAGCTTGGAGAGGTGCCGCAGGCCTCTGCAGCACCACAGCCCCCGGCTCAGTACCAATCCTTCCCCGAATATCAACAGAGAGGCGGAGGGAGAGGACGTGGGCGAGGAGGCCGCAGGAGAGGCCGTGGAGGACCAAGAACACCAGGAGCAGGTGCCTGCCACACATGTGGAGGAACAGGACACTGGAAGAAGAAATGCCCTAACCAAGGGGGCCAACAGCAGTCATGGGGACCAACGCAGCAGCAGCAATGGCAGCCCCAGCAGTTTCGACCCCCCACACAGCAACAGTGGGGGGGCCCGATGCCAGGCCAACCGGCCCCAACCATAATGGCCCCCATGACGAATCAACCACAAGGAGGGGCTCCTTATGGTCAAAGCCTATAGGGATGCCCGGGAGGCGAAAGAGGAACCTACCACTTCCACCCGAACGAAGAACCAATGATTGAAATACTGGTGGGAGGAGAGAAAAAACAGTTCATGGTAGATACTGGAGCAGCAGCGTCCACCATGACGAACCACAAGGGTAGAGTTCCTCCTCTGTCGGAAAATCTGGCCATGACGACAGTAGGCTACTCCGGACAGGCACAGACACAGAAATAAACAATCCCCCTAGAAACAAAAATAGGCCACCAGAAATTGTCACACAACTACCTGTTCGCTCCCCAATGCTCTGTAAACTTAATGGGGAGGGACCTGCTATGTAAATTGAACGCGGAGGTAACTTGTGGACCAGACGGATTAACAGTAACACTTCCCGGCGGCAGGAAAGTCACCGGGGAAGCCCAATGCAGAATACTGATAAAAAAATCCATATGGCTGCAATTGAGACAGCAATGGGGATTAAGCATCGATTTGGTTCAGTCTACCACCCCCAGTAGTCACAGGGTTAGGGTTAGGTTGAGAGGGATAACCAATCTATTAAAAGAAAGTTTGCCGACATGATACAGAGACAGAGGGAGGTGGCTTGAACCCCCTCTCCATGAAAATGAATATATGTCAAAACTCTAACTAATCTCAATCGAGTTTTCTCTTCACAGGAACTGAATGCTGCGGAGAAAGCAGACAACGGCGCAAAACAGACTCCTATTTTAGACCCAGGCGACGTGGTGGACAAGACCGTGGGGGGTATATTGACCACCTCACACGCTGTCAGAGCCGAAGGTAAACCGGGTACAGGGTGGCCTCTCCTGTCACACTGTACCAAAGCAGACCCACCACATGTATAACATTTTCAAATTCCTGGCGACTCTGTCAGCATGCACTTAGCCTCAAATAATGTGGAAAGTAACACAACAAGTGTATTAATCCATGATATTAGCGATCACCTGCCTGTCTTTTCATTTTATGAATGTAATTATAGAAAGAAGAGGGAGGAAATAACATACAAGAGAATAAGAATTGAGGAATCCATATCTGCTTTTAGAAATGAGTTATTAAAATGGAATTAGAAGAGTATATATGAAGAATCAGATGTGGACAAAGCGTATGGGTTATTCCTAGAAACATTTAAAGTTCTATATGAAAAAAACGGCCCATGCACTAAAACAACGTGGCAGGGGTTAAATATAAGAAATAAAAAATAAAAAATAATAAGTATTATGAGAATATGTAAGAAGGAGTAGTATACCAGATTATTAGATGAGAATAAAAAATAATGATAAAGGAACAAAGTAGAACATTTTACAGACAATGACGGGAAAATTAGCCTTATAAATTAGGTGGTGGATGGATTTAAGAAAAATGTATATATATATATATATATATATATATATATATATACAGTGTATATATATATATATATATATGTTGTTGATATGGGGCCAAAACTAGCTAAAGAAATAAACGGCACTGGAAAGAGATTTGCTGAGGAGGACTGTGGAGAGAGAATCACTGACTCAATATCGTTGGGAACTATAGGAAAAAATAAAAATATTTTACTGATATACTGAAGTGAAACAAATGTATGAACAAAACTTCAACAGATAAACACCTCTTCACCAATTACAGACCAGTATCCTTATTATAACAGTTAGGGTTAGGGTTAGAGAAACTATATGATGAAAGACTGAGAAACTATATGATGAAAGACTGGACAATTTCATTGAAAAACATCAACTATTAATGGACAGTCAGTATGGTTTTAGAACAGCTAGATCTACTGCCATGGCATTAAAGGAGCTAGTAGAAGCAAATAACAACTTGTACAGAGAGAAAGAAATATGCATTGGGTATATTCATTGACCTTAAATAAAATAAAATAAAAAGAGCATTCGACACAATACATCATGAGATGTTTGGAGGGATATAGGTTGGAGGAGCTTGAGAATGACGTGAACTGGTATTTTTGTGGATATTTGGGTGTCTTTTGCTATAGTGAATAGGTATATTATTATTGATATTGATAGATAATCTATTGCATAATGGTATGCCGACTGTTGCTTCCATGTCGAGGAAGATATATTTGATTTCAATTTATATCTTATTTTATTTGTATTTTATTTGTATTTGTATTTATTTTTTGGGGTTTGCTTTTGTTGTTTTTTGTTGTTGCAGATGTGTGTGTTTTTGTGGTTGAAATGTTCGAGATAAATGGAGATGTACACCATCTCTAAGGTGACATGTTTAGTCTGCAAACAAGGGGGGAAACAAATAGCTGGTTTTGGGGTATTTTCAATTAATGGTGGTAGTGAGGGTATGTACTGTATGTACGACTGCATTTTGTTGATGGGCCTACCTGTCAACCACTCTCTCTATAGGAAAAAACTGTCCCGGTATGAATAGAACTAAAAGTCAGATGTTTACCCCTCACATTTAGAAAAAGGCTATGACTGCCTTAACAGGACGGGCAAGGGGGGCGACGTGTGACGTCTTAATGCTACGCGCTATATAGGACTCTGTGCCAGTGCGATAACAGCACTACTTGTACTTTTAATGGTTACGGCATTCCGACTTTTCAGGTGTGGAAAAAAAAAAAAAAAATGTCTTTAAAACAACAACAATGTGACAATGTTTACTGAAAACTGTGTGAATACTGAAAACTGTGTGAATGACAAGAATGCAGAGCAGGATACTCTCATGTGATAAACAAAGGTTTTACGACTACTGATAAGCAGAGGGCTTCGGAGGAGAAGAAGCGCTGTTCTTTCTCACTCTGGGACAGTTATGTTTAGTATTCTGCGTATTTGACTCTGACATCAGGGGACAGGGAATCAGACACAACCTGTAGCAGACATGTGTTGGAAAGGTGGGGGATCACAGTTGTATAGATATCTGCCTTTAGATTGGAGGCACCGCTGAAGGGACACTCGAAAGCCGACACAGACGAAGATAAAGGAAATGATGCTGCAGATGCAGCCGCTAAATCAGGAGGGGGTGGCTGTGATGCAGGAGGTAGAGCCGCCATCTAATGATCACAAGGTTGGCAGATCGGCGGTTCGAGCCCCGGCAGGCCACATGTCAGAGTGTCCTTGGGCAAGACACTGAACCCCGAATTGCTCCCAGGGCCGGCGCCTTGTATGGCAGCTTGCCACCATTGGTGTGTGAATGGGTGGATGAGAAGCCATTGTAAAGCGCTTTGGATAAGGGCGCTATGTAAGTGCAGACCATTGATATGTCCCCAGCGAACATCAGCTGGTTTCAATCCAGCTAGACAAACCTAAATGCTCTGTACAGACTATAGATGACATACAGGGGGCCGCCTCCCCCCAAGAAAGGTCAGTGTGGGTAACAAGGGGGGTGACGCAAAGCTAGTCCTCTGAAAAGGGCTACGGGTTGTGGAGAGCGCATGAATGTTATTGGTGCTGAGGCACATGGTCCCACTCATGGGTCGGTGCGAGAAACTTGGGCGCTGATAATGAGAACTTTGGGTAGATGGTGTATCGTGACGTAGGGGTTGAAGAGATGTTGTGATTATGGAGGTTTGTGATGGAATGGTGTAAATAAAGGCATTTGCGGTCTGTCTTAGACCCATCTCACCACGTCCAGCTACAAATTCTCTGTGATGGTCATAATTTTGTTTATGACCAAGGGGGGATTTGTTAGGGATTTGTATTAAATACTGTGTGTTCATTTAAATAATATGTGACTGGGATCAGTTGAAGTCTCACAGAGCCATGGAAGAGAGGTTCTGCTTTTGAGCGACGTGGGGGGAAGGGGCTCCTGACTGGGAGAGGGTGTTGTGGTTCAAACCGCCTGTAGATTGCTTATTTTTACCTATGTGCTAACAACCATTTTGTACCTGCTGTTATGATATTCTATTTTCCTATACTCATTTTATACTATCATAACTAATGATTAATGATAAGTCTATTCTTCAATATTGTATTTTAAACTTGTTAATCGAATCCCAAGTCATGGGAGTCTGTGGGCCTGGCAACAGTGATGTTTACACAAGCGATCCTGATAAGGACATAGAACTTACAGACCTGAATGTGTGTGTGTCTAACGTCGTGCTAGGCTGTTCAGGATACCGTTGCAGACAGAGTGTCCAAACACTCCCACCATGACAAACGACCGAGGGGTCAGAAGAAGAAGATAACACACGCGCACGGACACCGAAAGGAGTATTCCGATATAAAACAGACGTTTACCATAAAACCTACCAGAGAGGGACAGCCCATCCCAAAATGTTAAGAAAAAGATATAAAGACTGTGGTCCCAGGCGAAGCGGGGCTCTTGTCCGGTGAAACTTCTGCAGTTAACCAGCTGATCCTGGTCTGCGGAGGTGAAGCTAGATAAGACCCCTTTCCATGGAATGAAATGCTATTGTATGCTGATATTATTGTTTGCAGATGTGCTCGAATAAATATTCTCTTAAAGAACAGTTCAGTAGTGGTGCCGAATATTTGATTGGATCATTTTATCTTAGAAGTTATATCAAGGACGTCTCGTTGAGATTAAACGGACTCGCTTGTAAGTGACGACTCAATTAAATCAATTCTGGAGAAGTTGATCACCTTACAAAATCAAAATAGATCGCTCTCACCCGTTCCTTGGGAGAGAGGTGGAACAGCGATGAGCGTAGAGTAGAATAGGGTTGGTCAACACTTGCGATGACAGGTAATCCACATACGACGGTGATGAACGAGTCTCTGTGATCTCCGTGTAATACACTATCTTGATTTCCCCGGATCAACGGTTCAAACTTCAGTCCGTCCGTGTGGTAATTTAAGCGGCTGCAATATCAAAACTGGCGCCCTCGTATCTCCTTCTCTCCAAACATTTCCCCCAAAACAACCCCCCCTTACTTCCTCCTTGACCCCTCCCTTATAGTGGACAGGTGCCTCCGAAAGTCGCGTCCTTCCCCCTTTAACCCGTACATTGCCAATGGACATAGCATTCAACATAGACAGAAACCAATGACCTTTCACCACACATTACAAGTTTCTTTTTCATTTACCCACACCATATACAACTTTGAGGACATTTCATTTCAATAACCCCTTTCATAAGTTATTTTCTGGGTAATTAAATATAGTGCACCATATACATTTATGGCACATGTGGCAGTGCCACAATGTTTTGTTTTAATTCTTGGAATGATTAGCTGATTAGTCTCAGTTGACCTTAAGGGCCTTGCGGGAATATATGGTGGGAGGAGATCTGATATGTATCAGTATGGAGCACTTTGAATTCAATTCTTGGAGAGACTGGCAGCCAGTGTAGGGATCTCAGGATTGATTGATTGTATTACCAGCAGTACCATGTTTCATCCAACATTAAGTCATCTATTCACTCCAACTTGGACTTTCTCCTCCTTACTAAGCATCTTACTAGACATCTACAGGAAATTCCAACCAGAGTAAGTACAAGCAAAGCAGTGCCCACCAACAGCGCCACAACATCGACATTGTGATAGGCATACCAGGGCATCTTGTAAGACTCAGTACGCAGGTGTGCTGCACCCTTGTGTCTAATGACAAACTCTAACCAGAAGATGGCGCTGTCCAAGGGTTTGAGAGGTCGGTCGTGGTGAAGCCGAGACAGCCTGCGCATGTTCTCTCTGTAGGGCTTCCCTGGGTCCAGAATGTTCCTTAGAGCTTGTGTCAGAGACTCCACCTCCAACGTGGTCACTTCTACCACCTCAGCCACGCCCCTGGCCCTCAGACGCACCAAGTTGTCAAACTGGTCAAAGATAAGAGGGATCCCCAACACTGGGACTCCATGGTAGATGGCTTCGTAGACCCCGTTGGTGCCCCCGTGTGTGAAAAAGACTCTGGTTTTAGGGTGGCCGAGCAGGTCATTCTGAGGCAGCCATTTGACCAGTAGTGTGTTGTTGCCCAGGGTGGAGGGCCTCTCTCCCAGGTGTCTCCACACCACCTTCTGAGGCAGGCGGGCGAACGCAGAAGCAACAACCTCAGCCCTCTCAGGACCAAGATCCCCCAGCAGGGTGCCCAGAGACATAACCACGACCCCATGTTCTCCAGAGCTCTGCATAAATTCCTCTAACTCAGCAGGGAGAGGTTTGGAGGGCTTGCACTGGAATCCCCCTATGTAGACCACATTGGGCATGGTAGGCCGTGGAAACTCAAAAATGAAGTCCAAGCGTATCAGCCACAGATCTGCTCCCTGGATGAGGGACATGACGTCCACATTGGGGCCAAAGTAACGGTCACACACGGCCTGGAAGGGGGGGTTTGTGAAGAAGTGATACATACAGAGGATGACGCCATAGTAGAAAATGTTGTTAACTCTCTGTGTAAAGTTCATCTTGTCAGTGTTTTGGGAGAAGAGATGTGGGACGTAAGAGAAGGGTGAGGGAGCGATGGCGATGTGTGGCTCCCCACTGAACAGTACGCGGACGTTCAATACCAGGGGCAGCTGGAGATAGTGGGCCACCAATACTCCACCAGGAAACGCCGGATCGGTCAGCATTAAGTCATACTCCGCCTGTTTCAGCTCCCGCATCAGAGTCTTATTCTCAAACATGGTGACAACCGACTGGGCTACAATCTCCTGGTTCTGTCTGAGCATTCTGAACAAATTAATGTAGAATGCCAGGAAGGCCCAGGGGGTGCCCTCGCCCTTGCGGATGTCCACGGTCCTTTTAAGGAAGCCAGACATGAACTCCTGGCTCTCGATGTTCTGTGGACGCTCCTGGGGCACAGTGATGGAGGTGTAGTGGGGGGAGAGTTCAGACACATACCAGCTGGTAGAGGAGCGCAGGACGGTGATCTGGTGGCCCCGGGTGTGCAGGGCCTCTACCAGAATCCTCATGTTGATCCAGTGGCTCCCATCTATTGGGTACACCAGCACCCGCCCACCGTCACCCCTTCCTGCTAGGAAGAGTAGAACAGAGGCCAAGACTAGGTACGACCCCATCACTGGAGAGAGAGAGAGAGAGAGAGAGAGAGAGAGAGAGAGAGAGAGAGAGAGAGAGAGAGAGAGAGAGAGAGAGAGAGAGAGAGAGAGGAAGAGGTAAACAGGAACAACTCATAAAGAAAGATTCCACTCCAAACACTGCAGTTCCTGCAGTTACAGTTTATTATTCACATTTTGTTGAGTGGGGTCAGTACTCTAAGGCAAAGTTTAAATGTTACACGATGTGTCACAGTTAAGATGACCAAGAGGTGCCTTGTAGTTTTTACCAGTCAATCACCAGCAATCAGGAACACAAGCGCTCTTCATACTATAGAATGTATGTTGTAAGTCGCTTTGGGTAAAGGTGTCTGCTAAATGCAAAAATGCAAATGTAAGGATGTGGCCAGGTCCCCAAATAACATGTGTCATGTGTTACCATTGGCAGGACAATAGAGTGCATCTCTAATTTCCTCTAAAGTAAATCCTATTATAGGATAATGTAAATGTATTGAATTACAGTAATGTCATGACCTCAACAAACAAAAAAATCTACAGGCTACAGCATATCATACTAGCAGGGCACGCCTGTGAATCTGGTCAACATCTAAGTGTTTGAATCTATTTCATTCGACCTTCAAAAAAAAAAAAAAAATGGGAATCAATAGAGCACATACAAAAAATACATTAAATAAGTCCTCACCTCTGAAATGTCTCCTTGCTTTTCTCAATCAGACAGAATAATGTGGCTGGGTTTATCTGTTTTATAGTGAATCTGCAAATATAAAGTGAATGTTTAATCCATGACCCTTGGCCCACTGTCCCTTTGTGTTCACATTTCTTTTGATTGTTTTTAAATCACTAAACGGGCAGGCACCTCCGTACTTGGCTGATCTCCTGCGTCACCATACCCCATCCAGAGCCCTAGGGTCAGCTGACCAGCTGCTGCTGGAGGTCCCTAGGACTAGACTGAAAACCAGAGGGGATAGAGCCTTCGCAAAGGCAGCCCCTAGGCTCTGGAATAGCCTCGTCAGATCCTTATATGGGCTGTATTTTCATAATTCACTCCCCTTCAAAGATCCGACAGGGCTGCATAGGTGTAAACCTAGTAAAACTAGGTAGAGGTATAGCATGGCCCCTCCAGAAAGCTTGTTGATGACCTTCATCAATTAGCCTTAAGGCTGACAGACTCCAAATTATTTTTTGCTTCAGTCAAAACTTACATCAACATCTTCTATAAACATGAGTGTCAATTTATGTTGTCATGAATCTTGCTTTGACAGCGAGGTTGTCACCACGGCTCAAGTAGGGAAAGTTAGCATGTCCAGTAACAGTCACAGTTAGAATGTAGAAATTAACAGTACGCTTGGTTGCTGCTTTTCTGTTTGTTTTTACCTGTGCGTCTCGTGTCACACACAGTTCCTGTGTGGTCTCACCATAGATCCATTTCAGATTCAAGTACAAAGACAACGAAACAGTTTGGCATTTGACTACTATTTGCAATAGTGTACAGTGCAAAAGCCATAAAAAACATGACACCTTCCTGCTAATCTTAAAGCAAGGTTTCTTTTTAGAGATTTTAAATGATAAAAAAGGAAAAGAGCCCTCTGCAAAAGTTTGGGAACCCTTTTGGATTATTCTTTGTTACCTTTTGAGAATGATGATTACTAAGGCCCAGACCAAGGTGATTTACTCATTAGGGCTTCAATGAGTCAGGTGAATATAATTCCAGGGTTGAACTATAAAGTAACTGCTTGCTGAAGTAACTGCTTGCTAAGTGAAGTAACTTTGATGTAACTGAAGTAACTGCTTGCTCCAGTGTTTACAAACATTTTCAACCAGTCTGTTAACTCATGTAGAGTCCCCGCATGCTTCAAATCAGCTGTCATCATCCCGGTACCAAAAAAGCCCAAGATCACCTGCTTGAATGACTACAGACCGGTCGCCCTCACCTCTGTAGTCATGAAAACTTTTGAACGCTTGGTTCTGCCCTACCTCAAAGCCTCCACAGACCATCTCACGGACCCCCTGCAATTTGCATACAGATCCAACCACTCAGCAGACGACGCAGTCAACTTGGCGCTCCACTATATTCTGCAACACCTGGACAATCGGAACACCTATGCCAGAGTCCTGTTTGTGGATTATAGTTCAGCCTTCAATACCATCATTCCTGACCTCCTCCACAATAAACTGGCCCAGCTGAATATCCACCCCTCCATCTGTCAGTGGATTACTGACTTCCTCACCAACAGAAGGCAGTATGTCATGATGGGCCCTCACCTGTCTCAGCCCCGCACAGTTAACACTGGTGCTCCTCAGGGATGTGTGCTCTCCCCCTTGCTCTACTCCCTATACACCAATGACTGTACCTGTCACGACCAGAGGGCGGAACCCAGAAGCAGACAACGGAGAACAGGTAGTACAACAATAATAATGATTTATTGTAGGGTAGGGGTGTCAGGAGGAGCAGGCTGGAGGTAGATAGGTAGTCAGACAGGCAGGGGATCAGGCAGGTAGGCAGGTAGGCAGACAGGCTGGAGGTCAGGCAGGTAGGCAGGTAGTCAGAACGGCAGGGGGTCAGGCAGGCGGAGTGGTCGGCACTGCAGACAGGCTGGGGATCAGGCAGGAGGGAAAGTACAGGCAGGCAGGGATCAGGCAGGGAGCAGGGTAGTCAGGCAGGCAGGAGGTCGGCAGGGCAGGGGTGGCCAACCCGCGGCTCGCGAGCCGCATGTGGCTCTTTGCCTGTCTCTGTGCGGCTCTTTAATCCATTCATTAAAAGTGCGTGGCTCGCTCTCTGTGTCTCAATAGGCGTCGTTTTGGTATGGCAATTCATGGCACTCGCCATACCTGGCTTAACATTTTTTTAAAAAATCTGAAACACGTTTAGTAATTTTGGTGATTTTTTCCACTAGGCTACACACAACGGTAACTCAAAACCTCCCGGCTCCATCTCACCCCACTAACCAAGCGCTGTAGTGGAGCACAGGGTTGCCAGACGGGATTGACAATTTCAAGCCCAACCAGTCTAAAAGTTGCCGAATCCACCCGTCCAGAGTGACCAAAAGTAGGCCTATCTGGCAACACTGGAGCGGGACATCGGTTCCTCAATAAACAAGCCACGAATAACTTTAAAGGGAGCAAGACGCGAATCTACCGGCATTTGACTGCCGCTGGACTGAGGAACAGCATAGACACAGGACATCGCCATAATAGCGATTTTTTTGTTATGCTTGTTGTAAATAAAAATTCTATGATGCATTGAAATTACATTAAACTAAGATAATACGATGGCTATCATAATTTTTCTAATCTTTATTAATAAGTTATTATAGAAACAGTAAGTGACATTTTCCGAGAGCGAAATCTGTTGTGGTATTTAAAGATGGCAGTTAGCGAAGAAATCTATGAACATGGGATGATGATTTCCATTGACCAATCAACGGTGTGCAGCGTCACACGTCACACGCAGCCTGGCAAAAAAGTACCTTTCGCTACCCATCCCGAACAAGAACAAAAAATGGCACGGGTACTAAAAATGGCATGGGTACTGTCGACCCGGGTTGGCCCTGTAGTGGAAAAGCGCCATTTGTGGTAGTAAAAGGTTGCGCCTTGTTGTCAACTGTAGTCCCTCTATCCTCTCTATCCTTGGACTGGTTGCCTTGTCTTCTAGTTTGAGCTTCCCCTCTTCACTTAGTCCCTAGTCCGCCCCTCTACCCAGCCCCAAGTGTGCAGCACTGTGCAGCACCCCCCCCCCTCCCTCTCCACCTCTACCCCTCTTCCTCCACTGCTCACTCTATTTGGGCTCAGTTCTGCTGGGCCTGCCCACTGCAGGGTCACTGCACTCTTTTCCTGCTTGTCTAGGATCTGCATCAGGGACTGAGAAAGAAACCACACACTCGCATTGTTGTGTGTTTGGAAAATATGAAAATATTTGTAAAGCTTCTGCCAGTGTCAATGAATTGTTAATGGTCGATTTCAGAGATCTGCTAAGTCATGTAATTCAAACTATGACTATCTGGAAATAACGTTTGGAACAGAACTGCAGTAAATATTAGGACATTTGTCCATTCATGCATACAGACCACGTCCATTATCTCTGTTTAGTTTTTTGTCTTGACCTTAGGCAGAAGCTTAGAAAATATACCAGGCTGCCATCTCACACAAAGCATTATTCTTTTCATGTCATGGCACAGCACAACGCTTACTGCAGGTCTGAGCGTCCTGTTGCCTTCCACTCCCACAGGAAGTGAAACTGGGAGGTAACATTGGAGCTATGTCTTAGAGGAGTGGGTTGAGGCGGGGCGGGTTCTGGGGGGCATTTTCTATCATGACAGCAGTAGAACACCTCTCTAAACCCCCAGACAGAGCATGTGTCTCCCCTCTACATAATGTCAAAAAAAAAAAATACAGACCAGGTGAACACATTCACAGAGCTTAATCATCAATTTGAAAAATTCCATTCATACTGAAGTCCCCATTCATACTTGATATCCAGCGGCTAAAATATGATGAAGTTGCAGATATGAACAGACATCAAAGGTTTTAGACCATGGAGAGGCTTTATGGATGTTCTTATGAATATGTCCACAAAAATGTATAATGGTAGATTTACGTTTGTTTACATTGCTCAGGGATTAGATTACTACTGGTCCAAATTATGAATTCATTTTTGGGGTGAAAATAATCATGGTACATTTCTAAAGTGTGTAATATGTCTTAGTTAACCCGCCATGTCCCTATGAATAACCACATCCATTGGGTGCATGGGTGGCCAGGAATACATGTAAAAGTGAAAGACACAGAATAATTTGATCCTGCCCTAACCAATTTACTACAATGTCCTATGTTCATCAATTTATTTGCCATTTAGTTTGAACTGAAATTAAAATTGAGGTCAAAGTGATAAATAAATGGATTGGGAAGTACGCGAATGGAGGGATGAGGACATCATATGATGACACCGTATGAAAGAGATTCTGGAAAGGTTGAGAACCTTTACAATTTGCTGACTTGAGTTTTCTGGCACATTGGAACAACTCAAGCGCCGAGCATTGTAGCTTGAATTCAACCCATTGCACTGCTTAACATGCAATGATCATGGGCTGTTCTGACCACGTACTCTTTGTTAAATGCTCTCTTATGCTACTTTGTAATCGCATTCTTACTTTTTCGAGCAGTGCAATGTACAAGAATGACACGGTCACTAGTCATTCTAATGTTGGTATCACTATCTTTTTTCCAACACTAACACTATCTCTAGTCTTTGGTTGCATCTTTATGTAGTAATGACAATATTCCAGTATTTGTTTCGTTACCTTCAACAGACTGTCAAACTAGACAGGATATTGCCATTTTAACATCAGCACTGGGCCATTGAATAAGAACTCTAAGCCCTAGTTATAGTCAATGCAAATGTCCCTTCTTGCTGCACAATGTTAAATATCAGTAGCAGACACATCTGAGTTACATACCAATGGCACCCAGACAGACAGACCCAACTCTTGTAACCTTTAAACTGTAGTTGTGTGTCTTATACACCAGCAGCCCATACACCAGTGTCAAATAACCTAATCAGATACACAAGCAATGTTTTGGCCATTATACTGATATCTTTATCTCTCTATCCACACATTTCTCTATCTATTTATTGATTTGAACGGTTTTTGAGATTTCACAACAATGCCATGTAACACGCATGTGACTATCTACTTCTGTTTTTTTTTCTTTCCTAGCACCAGGGGAGCCCCCCCTCCCAAATTTCGTTGTTTGGTACCTGTACTATATCAATGACAATAAAGACCATTCATTCATTCATTCATTCATTCATTCATTCATTCATTCATTCATTCATTCATTCATCTAATTGCCGATGCACATTATGCACTTTTGAAAGCCATTTTCCCTACATTTTAAGATCAATTTGACCTCAGCTAGAACAAGCAGTTTTTTCTCTCAGCAAGTACAGAGATATATGTAAGTCAGAGGTGATATTACGGTATGTAGATGCAGTATGCTGTTAACTCTTTTAGAATTGTCGTTTTCAAAAGGGTAGCCTTTCCATCTCTAATTTCTTTTTATACATTTACACATTTGTTATGCATGGTCTGAGCACAACAAGTTTGAATTAAGGTTCCAGTTTCAATAAAACCTGTACTATTTACATATGTTTTAGAGGTTTGCAATTTAGAACTAATAAACTTTATTTTATTGGGTTACTCTTATTATGACTATTTGGTGATGTAGTTCAGCCACCTGGTATTTCCCTATCCAAATATGAGGACCATCAGAGTGAGCATTCTTAACGTATAGGCTATTATGCCACTTATCCCCCATTCGGGAATTTGACTGTATCAGAGAAGAGGTAGGCCTAAGTCTAAAGAAATCTAATTTGCCATAGAACTGTATGAGATATTTCCATACAACTACTGGTTAGTGTTAAATAGCACCCTAGACAATTCAGTAATGGTACATTTTTGGGGGATTTCAGTTTTTCTGATAAATGAGAGAAAAGTGATGGATGTTCCTATCACCAAAAAGTGCAATTTCCGTCTAAACTTAAGCTATGTTTACAAGACTATAATTCAGTATTTATTTAGGTACCTCAGCAAATCTGAAGAGGAAAGGAGTGATCATTCTCAAGTTATGGGCTTTTTTGTTATGGGCTTTTTTGTCACCTTCCCCATATTCGGCCTGGTCTAATTTGGCTCTTTTTCAGGGATTGGGGTAGTTCTAAAGAACAACCAAAAAAACATAGTTTCCCCCAAAATATAAATTGACAACAATCAATTTCATTAATGGGAGACCCTAAAGATAAGAAATATCATTGTTGTCATTTGTTCTACCTCGGGTAGGGGTATCTCGAAAACTAAAGCCTTTTTTTAGGACTTGCTGCTAGACTATTGGTTAAGCTGCGCCCAAAACCCCGATATTTTGCCACGTGAAATGATAAGACAAGAGGCCACGATACGATAATCGCCGTAGGAGGCGATTCGACTGTAAGGCATGTGAAGTTAGAAGTTCTTAAAACTTGCAGTGGTAGCAACGGTGTGTGTGTTTTAGTAAATATAGTGTGTGTGTGTGTGTGTGTGTGTGTGTGTGTGTGTGTGTGTGTGTGGCCCTCCTGTGAGAGGTGTGTGTCTACCTGTGAGAGGTGTGTGTGTGTGTGTGTGTGTGTGTGTGTGTGTGTGTGTGTGTGTGTGTGTGTGTGTGCCATATCTCAGTAGGCCTATGTAGGGTATGCAGTGTAAGTGAGTGTAAGTAAGTGTGTGAGTTTATTCTGTTATTTATGCTATTATATCTAGTAATGTGTTGAGAAGCAATGGAAATTTGGGAAGTTTGCACCCCTGAATAATAATAACCTTTATTTGTATAGCACATTTCCTGCAAACGTTGACAAACAGTCTTGACTTGAAAATATTTGCTGAGGTTGCATCCCTAGGCTAATGTAAACACATGTTTACCCATGTTAGGTGTTTACCCTGTTATAGTTTGGCTTGGTTTTTTGCATTTGGCCTAGTTTCTGCTCTACCTAATGTCTCCACACTAACGCCCCCCCCTCCATACACCTGAGCTAACAACAGCTATAACTGGGAAAATAGCTCATAGCTATATCTAATGATAAAAGTGAGGTATTTTGTCAAACTAAATGTGCTGTGTTTATGCTGCTTAAGCTAGTTATCTACCTATAATCACCTATAATCTATCATGTGGTTTGGTCGTGACGTCGTTTGACACAAACGTTTATCAGTAGTACCCACTTAAATTATACCAGCGATAGCTATAATTATTTAGGTTTTCATTCGCCATTTAATTCCCAATTGTTCCGTGCAAACCTTCAGCGTGATTCAGTATCATAGGTGCTGTACCACACCCTCCTCCAACCCGACTCACCTACGTACCTCTACCCCTACTCACCTAAACCCTCTACCCCGACTCACCTAAACCCTCTACCCCGACTCACCTAAACCCTCTACCCCGACTCAGCTAAACCCTCTACCCCGACTCAGCTAAACCCTCTACCCAGACTCACCTAAACCCTCTACCCCGACTCAGCTAAACCCTCTACCCCGACTCACCTAAACCCTCTACCCCAGGGGTCCCCAAACTTTTTTCTGTGAGGGCCAAATCATTTTTCCTTTCTGTGATGGGGGGCCTGGGTTGGTCTCTAACATAAAATAATATGGAACGGAGTGGAATGGAGGCGGTTGCGCAAAGCAATTGTGCGCAGGAGAGCACTGGTGGATGCAAACAAAGTCTAAACAGTTGAATTTGGATGGAATTTATACCTATAGTGATATGTCAATGAAATATAATCAGTTTTACAGTCTGATACTTGAGGGAGGACCCTCATCATACACGGGGGGACCCATGAAGCAGGGCTGTCTGGGGGTCCTTAAACGAGCATCAAACACTTAATTTCTTGCATTCTGGTGAATTTAGATGCAATTTGTGCCCTTTCTGCATCAATTTATGGTGGAAATGTATTTCCAATTATTTGCGAAACAGCGCCCCCGCCACCACGTCGGTGCAATGCCGCAATTGCAGTTAGAAATTACACGTTGTTCAAAGGGCCGGTCCAAGTGTGGGGGTGGGCCGTGTTCGGCCCGCGGGCCGAAGTTTGGGGACCCCTGCTCTACCCCGACTCACCTACGTACCTCTACCCCGACTCAGCTAAACCCTCTACCCCGACTCAGCTAAACCCTCTACCCGACTCAGCTAAACCCTCTACCCCGACTCAGCTAAACCCTCTACCCCGACTCACCTAAACCCTCTACCCCGACTCAGCTAAACCCTCTACTCCGACTCACCTAAACCCTCTACCCCGACTCACCTAAACCCTCTACCCCGAATCACCTAAACCCTCTACCCCGACTCACCTAAACCCTCTACCCCGACTCAGCTAAACCCTCTACTCCGACTCACCTAAACCCTCTACCCCGACTCACCTAAACCCTCTACCCCGACTCACCTAAACCCTCTACCCCGACTCACCTAAACCCTCTACCCCGACTCAGCTAAACCCTCTACCCTGACTCACCTAAACCCTCTACCCCGACTCACCTAAACCCTCTACCCCGACTCAGCTAAACCCTCTACCCCGACTCACCTAAACCCTCTACCCCGACTCACCTAAACCCTCTACCCCGACTCAGCTAAACCCTCTACCCCGACTCACCTAAACCCTCTACCCCGACTCACCTAAACCCTCTACCCCAATTCATCTAAACCCTCTACCCCGACTCACCTAAACCGTCTACAGTTGGTCATGTTATGAAATGAATGAATCTCTACTTGAGTTTCTCTCTCAGCTTTTTTATTTTTTTTACCATTTATTCTCTGACCCAAAGTAACAATTCTCAAACACAGGGCCATGACTTCTGTTCCAGCCGTGGTCGACCACAACAGCTATCTGTGCACACATATAAACGTATAATAATAATAATAATAATAATAATAATAACCTTTATTTGTATAGCACTTTTCCTGCAAACGTTGACAAACAGTCTTGACTTGAAAATATTTGCTGAGGTTGCATCCCTAGGCTAATGTAAACACATAGGCATCCTGGTTAGAGAAGCGTCGTTGCATAGGTGTTTACCCTGTTATAGTTTGGCTTGTTTCTTTGCATTTGGCCTAGTTTCTGCTCTACCTAATGTCTCCACACTAACGCCCCCCCCTCCATACACCTGAGCTAACAACAGCTATAACTGGGAAAATAGCTCATAGCTATATCTAATGATAAAAGTGATTTGAAAAGTATTTTGTCAAACTAAATGTGCTGTGTTTATGCTGCTTAAGTTAGTTATCTAACCAGGATATCACACTACCTATATCTACCTATTATCGCCGTTCACTCATGAGTCAAATGCCGGTAGATTCAGATTCAGATTCAGATAACGTTTATTGCCATTATGCTTGACACATATAGGAATTTGCTTTGGCATTACAGAAGGTGCATTTATGCTTTTTTCACATATACGTATATGAACAAAAAAAGTACAATACAAATGCAAAAACAGGACAACACAGGACAGACAGTGCATGGATAGTGCTGTATATAAAGTGCAGTGCAGAGTTATTCAAGGTCTAGTGCATGTTCAGTCCTGGGCAGACTTGGAGGCGGGGGGGAGGGTGAAGCCAGAGTAATTTAGCAGCCTGGCGGCTGAGGGGAAAAAACTGAGCCTGTGGCGGGCCTTCAATGCCTTAGGCAGCCGCAACCTTCTTCCAGAGGGAAGCAGGGCGCCTCGCGTCTTGCTCCCTTTAACACATGTCGGCGTTTCCCTGGTTGCGAGATCTAAACTACTAGAACTGAAAGCGGCAGGTAACAGGCACATCCATATGCTGTATATATAAATAAATATATTTGACTACCAGCAAGACACCGGAGCACTCGTATCTATAACAAACGCGGAGATTGTATGAGCCCCGCGTCAGTCAGCCTTTCCGTAGAAATACATCGCTCCGTTATATATCTAACGTTACATGTTTTAAGGCTGATCTGTGCATGATAGTGCTGCATTATGTTGATCTATTTATATCGATCTATTCTTGCCAATTCCTTATTACCAGTGGAAAGGGGGAGGGCTAAAACACTTTGAATGGAATAGATAGGACTTTCCGTTCAATGGAGGAAGCATGATACTCGCGCAGAGTTCATCTCGCTTTTCCCCCCGTTGATGTATTAAACAATCTAAGCAATCTAATCAGAGCAGTTGTTATTATGTAATATTATTGATGGATGAGCCATTTTTGATGGAGAGCAGTGAGCGGATGACTGGATGTGAGCATGTATTTGACTACATGTATTTGACTACATGTATTTGACTACTTGGAGCAGTCAGGATGTCTGAGATGTGTTTTCCTTATAGACGAAATGGTGTAAGTTAGGGTAGGATGGTAGGGTAGGAAGAAATTGATAGAGTAGGCTAACATACATTATTATTATTATTATTACATTAACTTCTATATGCAACAGAACAGATCACCCAGCATTGCTAATGAAAAGAATCAACGAATGTGAGTCTAATACCAATACTTGTGCAATAGGTCTTAAATTATCTTAAATATGGTCTTAAAAAGGTCTTAAATGTAAGTTGTTGAAACCAGCAGGAACCCGCATAATTAGTACTTGAGAACAGGTTGCTTACATTAATTATGCATGTGTTAAGGTCAGGGCCATCGCTACTTACACGCGCATCATTGTTAGGCCACTGTTAATGCTAGAGCTACCCATCTACCACCACTAGTGCTAGGCTATCCATGTAGCACTGTTGGTGCTAGCACTCTCTTCCCCCCCATTTTCTTTGTTTTCGGGCAAAAAAAAAAGTGTCACCTTTTTGGACCATCACCAGTTTGCACCCCTGCACATCAGTCGTCATATCCTGGTCCAGTTCTACAGGGCCGTCATAGAGAGCATCCTAACATCTTTCATCACTCTCTGGTGCGACTCTGCGTCTGCCCGATCCAAGGCCAAGCTACAAAGAGTCGTACGGACAGCTGAGCGGATCATCGGCTGCCCCCTGCCTGCCATAATAGACCTCCATAGCTCCAGATCATTGAAGAGAGCACGCAAGATTGTGGCTGACCCCTCACATCCAGCTCACAGCTTGTTTGAATTACTCCCTTCTGGACAGCGGTACAGGGCCATCAGGTCAAAAACATCACGCCTCTTGAACAGTTTCTTCCCCAAAGCCATATCCCTCCTCAATAGCTCCTGATCATTGCACCTTGCACTTTACATGTTCTTACACTAAGTTGTACAGTATATTTTATTCACTCATATTGGTACTGTATATATTGTCTTGAGTATTGTTGTAGTGTCGTCTTGCTGTTGTATGTACTGTAGCTTGTTCACCATGGAGAATACCAAGTCATGTTCCTAGTGCACTGCACATGCCGAATATGGGTTCTTCTAAACAGTTGTCCAAGGATGTCAGAATCAGGTTAGTTCACTTCCCAAAAAATAAAATAAAAAAGAGTAAAAAAAATACTAGTTGACAGGATTCCCAAACTTTTGCACAAGGCCTATTTCCTTGTTTTATTAACTGTAAAAAGTAACTGTAGAAACTGTTGAAACTGTAAAAAGTAAAAAAAATATTAAAATGTATCTTGCTTCAAAATATGATGAAATGTGTCATGTTTAATTTTGTACCATTTAGAGGTTAGGTTTGCTTCTTTTCACTTAGATATTAATTGCAAAAGGCATTTTGGCTAGGGGTGCCCACATTTTTGCACCCACTGTATACATGATGAGGAGCGTAGAAGTGGTTGAGCTTGTCGGGTAGGAAGGCAGTACTGGTAGGAGACTGAGATTCACAAACCCCTCTGAAGGAGAGGTTCATGACTCACCTATTCATGATATCTCAGCCAAAACATGTTTGTTTTTTAACTTTACATTTTTATTATCATTTTCTTTTATCAAGTGCAGTCAAACAATATTTCACAACATATTGATGTTACATAAAGGTGTCACGGGTAAGTCGCAAAAGAATAACAGTCCATGAATATCTTTCTTTAAAATAAATAATAACAATAAAGTAAAAGAAGAAAAAACAAACAACAACAACAAAAATAATCCCTAATTTCCTTGCTGGCATTAACAACCACAACAGCCAATAAACATAATCATTATCACCATTATCAACAACAACAGCAGTGTGACAACAGTAACAATAACAACAACCAACCATGGTAAGAGAAAAGAAAGGGAAAAATAAATAAATAAAATAAATAAATTAAAATTAAAATTAAAAAAATACATAAACACATCTGCATATCAGTCAGATCAAATGAAAATGTAGTGCAATGGATGACCATCTATTAAGGAATGTGTCTAATTTTAATTTCAATAGTGCTGTTGTACGTTCCATGTTGTAGACTTGTTGGATTCTTTCCCTCCATTGTATAACTGTTGGGGGGTGTGGCTTCAGCCAGGAGGTTGTGATTGCCTTGTTAGCTATTAAGAGAAGGATTCTCAGTTGGTATGTTTGGCTGTTTTCTTCAAGATCAGCTGGGAGTATCCCTAATATGAAATGTGATGGTTCTAGAGGTAGATCTATAGAGAGACATTTTTTAATTTCTCTTTGTATATTTTGCCAGTATTCTAATATCTTTGGGCAGTCCCAAAATATATGCGTGTGATCTCCAACCATGTCACAACTGCTCCAGCAGTGATCTGAGGTGGTGCTCCATTTCGATGTTATAAGTGGAGTGTAAAAGTATCTCATTTAAATTTTTCATCCAAATTCCTTCCAGTTTGGGCTATTGGTTACTTTATGTCCCTGACTGCATGAAGTCTCCCATTGCTCATCTGAAATGATTGTGTTCATTTCTAGTTCCCACAGCCAAAAAATTTCAACCATAGAATGTGCTAACCAAAGAACATTTGCAAATCATACACAGTTCAGCAACGTTGTGTGGTTGGGCGTGTGGTGATGGTGTGGTGGGGGCACAAGGCGCCAGATAAGAACGAGAGGCGAGGTTTCTGGGAAACGGCTCACTACACCTCTCTCATGCGTCAGATACTTCCTCTTCTCTCCTTGCACCTGCACCTTGTAGACATGTCTGGCCCTATGTCTCACTTTGTGTGTCCCCTCCCCATGACAAATCTACTCAGGAACAGAACACAGTTATTATTCATCTTTAAGTCACATCTATAACATGCAAATAACACATGGGCCTATCAAATGGCCTTTAATCAATATAAGCAGTATATATCATGTGAGCGCAATCAAGGCATGCAGGCAATATTCCTCTAAACCTTCCAAAAGTGTATTTTTGACCAATCAACCAACTGTAGTCTTTGTATAGAAGACATCTGACCAGACATATTTGTTGTCTTCGATTGGTCATTATGATATATTTTGCTCCTGTCGATAGCAAATATGAAGTGGATACAACTCACATTGTTGATTTCATTTTTGAGAATTTATTTTGCGGAATGACTCCAGCCTTTGACAGGTTGGCTACTGTATAGGTTCCTGTATCTTGACATTATGCAATATGTTATTTGTACATTTTCCTTGTATGTTTGTAGCCTGATGAAATGCACTTATGATCCATGTCGCTGAAAATATCAACTTTTCATATCTTTTTCAAACATTGTAAAATTGTTATTGTCAGTTATTTCATATGTTGTGTCTTTTTTATACAGTATATAATCTTGGAAAAAAAAGTTTGGAAATGTGTCAATGCTAATGCTAAACATGATGTCCAACTTGTAAGGATCATGCATATGTGGGATGAGCAGCACAGCTGATTATGTGGGTAGCGCCCAATTTGCCAAAGTTATCTGCCAATGCTAAACAGTGTATTCTCCTGTTAATCAACTCTTGTTTTGAGTTGTTTGGTGGATTGGATGATTGAACTCTCTATCAGTAACAAGGAACAAACAAGACATATTGACAATTGTACACTTTATTCATTTAATACACCGCAAGGAGCCTCAGAAGCAGGTGGAAGATCTATACGCAACCACAACAGCCTGGCACCTCCTCCTCATGCTGGTCACCAGCCTGGTCACACACCAACCTGGCATTCCATTCCTCAACCAGGAGTTGTTACAGGTCAGCCAGCATGGTTGTGTTGGTCACTCTAACACGTATAGCACGCCCAAACTGATTGTTCAATTGGGTTGAGGTCTGGACTCTTGGCAGGCCATTCCATTCTCTCTACTCCCACATTCTGGAGGTAGTCTGTGATAACCCTGGCTCTGTGATAACCCTGGCTCTGTGGGGGCAGTGTTGTCATCTTGGAGGATGGAGTTAGGTCCCTGATTGTGGGGATATGGGATCGCCACTGGCTGCAGAACCTCATCCCGATATCTCACTGCATTGAGATGGCCTTCAATGATGACACGCCTTGTTTTGCCAGTGATGGAGATACCGCCCAACACCATGGCACTGCCCCCACCAAAAGCTGTTACTTGATTAATCAGCTGTGCACTGTGTGTTCCAACGGTTTACCGCACAGCTGATTAATCAATTAAACCAATAGAGTGAGACAGGATATGTTCATACCAGTTGCCTTTCAGGAAGTAGTGAGATCGTGCACCTAGCCTACGGCGTAGCCGCGGGTAAATTCGACGCAGAAGTATAAATTGGGCTTTACAAGTTGGACATCATTGTAAAGGTAAATAAACACGCTTTCCAATTATATAAAATACAATGCCAATTAGCATTGTAACAACAGAGAAATAATCAACCAAACACACATTTCCAAACTTTTTTTCCCGAGTTTATATTTTAAATGCTTTGTGTAGAGTTTGTGCTCTTTTGTATATTGTACAATATTCAGTAAATACATTACAAATTGGAGTTGTTCCTATTTTCATTGGTACTCATCTCTCTCTCTACGCCATATACAATCTGTGCATGTGCACTATGCTGTTGTGAATCCCTCTTCGGCCCCGCCCCCTCCTGCCTCGTTGGCGCTCGTTGACCCTCATCAGGCTCAAGTGGAGACAGCTGGACCTTCCGCAGCAGGTGGCTATCATCTCAGGAAGAGGCAGCCCTATAAGAAGCCCCAGAAACCTTCCCCAGACGCTTGATTATTTTGACCCATGTGGTTAGTTGTTTGGCTCTCCCTGTTGTCTATTCTAGTTCTAGTAGTTTCACTTCCGAGTTTTGTTTGTTTGTTATTTTGTTAACTCTAGTTGTTTTCTTTGTTTACCCTCGCTCCCCAAAGGAACCTGCCTTCCCTGCCTAGACCCCTGCCTGCCTATCGACTACGTCTCCTGCCTAACCCCCAGTCTGCCTGCCGACATCCTCTCCTGCCTAACCCCCCCCTGCCTGCCTGCTGACTATTCCCCCTCTCTGCTCTGGACTGGTTAGTACACGTACATTTCAACACTTCACTCATCTACATATCTACACCACACTAGCTTTTGCACGCTAGACACTCACACCCAGACACATAGAGTACAGTCCCACTCACACCTCATTTACATTTTCTAGTTCTCTGGCATCCACACATTCCCCCCACTTAGGGGCATTAGAGTAGGTTTATTATTTTGTCCATTTTAATAAATCATTTTATTGTTATTTTGCCTCTTGTGTCCGTCTGTTCTGGGGTTCTGCCACACTTGACTCTTTTCCTAGTGGTAACATAACATATGCAGCCCACAGTAACTCCCTGTCAGTAAGATCTAATGTATTGTTATACTAAGTAAGTAAGTAAGGTTTATTTATATAGCACAACTTTACAACGACAAAGAGCCGCCCAAAGTGCTTAACAGATAAAAAGAGAAAACACTGGTAAAAGAGAAAAACAAGATAAAATAAGATAAAATACAGATTTTAAAAAAAATAGATAAAATAGATTGCAAGGTGCAATAGAAATAAAAGTGCAAAAAGTGCAGTATCGGGAGGCAGGCTCACCTCAGGTCAGGGAGAAGAGATGTTTTTTTTTTTTTTTTTTAAAGCCTCAACTCCTACTAGCTCCATAGTATGTGGGTCAATGACGAATAAGGCTTCTAAAAGCTTAAACATCCTGCATTTGTTAATTATTATAATATATATATATATTTTTTTTTTTTACTGTATTTCTAACAAAAAAATGTCAGGTGGTGCAACCAATTATTTGTAAAAGTATTTATATTTTCCCTAACCCTATTATTTATTAATTAATTTAAATCTATTATCTATATCTATCTATTAGATTGTCTAGTGTCTAAGACATTTGTTTTTGGGCTGCTTTTTCCTTCACTGACAGTGTCATCTAAAATGATTAAAAATAAGACATTATAATCGTGAAAAACGTTTAAAAGTTTATACAATATTTAAGTTGACACAAATACACATTTTAGAGCATCTTGGAGCTTTAAATAACAGTATTTATTTCATATAGTGGAATTAATTGTGGTTGCGCCAACTGACTTACCGGTTGGTCTTATTATCTTAGGTCTTATTATCTTAGTTTAATGTAATTTCAATGCATCATAGAACTTTTATTTACAACAAGTATAAAAAAGAATCTCTATTATGGCGATGTGCTGTGCCTATGCTAGACCGTTCCTCAGTCCAGCGCACTTCATCATCCCCCTTCTAAAACTGCCATCCCCCCTTTTCATCCCTTATGTCATTTTATCAATGAACATGGTATTACTGTTATTTCAACATTCAAGCCTCTTTCACACATAGTTCCCTATAATTTCCATGGAATCCCAAGCTGTGCCGACCAGGGCCCGGATTCACAAAGCGTTCTTAAGAAAAAATGTGTTCTTAAGAACAAAATTTGTTCTTAAGACAAAACTTAAGAAGATTTGGTATTCATGAAGAAAATCTTATCTTTTCTTTAGTTTTTTCTTAACTTTCTTCTTAAGATTTTTCCTAAGATAGAACTTAAGAACAACTTAAGAACAAATGAGATTCTCGAAAACAAAGTTCTTAGATTTCTTCTCAAATTTAAGAGAAGCTCTCACCTGTCTTAAAGCAGCTAAAGTGAAAGGGAAGTCTTACTTGAACAATTTTGTATTGCATTTATTTGATTTTTTGGGGGGGGATTTGGATTTATTTGATTTTATTAATATTTAGTTTAGCCCTAGACAATGTGTTAACACATTTTGTTAATTCAAGTTGGTCAGAGTATTTTTGTGTGAATGTAGCCTATCACATAAAGCATGTTTGAGATATAACTGAAATGGGCCTTTCAGCCTGTGTCACATGTATGCCTATTCCTAGATTACACCACAATGTACTCAGAAAGTAAATCAAGGAGGCAGTTGTTGTATTTGATGTATACTACTTAATTAATCATTATGAACATGTTATTTAAGTAGGCCAAGTAACTGAAACAATGTCCTTACTATTATTTATTTTATATTCACATTTTAGATGGAAGTTCTTCATAAGTTCAAAAGAGAGAGAGAGAGACACACACAGGTGTAAAAATCACAGTTCAAAATCTAAGAACTTCTTAACTGAGAAAACTAAGAACTTCTTAAGAACTTCTTATGTGAGAAAACTAAGAAGTTCTTAAGACATAGGACAATTCTTAAGAAAAAAATTGTGAATAGCGTTTAAGAACATTCTTAGGAACATCTTATCTTTTTTCTTAAGAATTGTCTTAAGAATTATCTTAAGAACACTTTGGTGAATCCGGCCCCAGGTGTTTTCGCCGTTCACTCATGAGCCAAATCCCGGTAGATTCGCGTCTTGCTCCCTTTGACACATGTCGGCGTTTCCCTGGTTGCGTGATCTACTAGAACTACTATATCTACTAGAACTGAAAGCGGTAAGTAACAGGCACGTAACATCCATATGCTGTATAAATAAATATATTTGACTACCAGCAAGACACCGGAGCACTCGTATCTATAACAAACGTGGAGATTGTATGAGCCCCGCCGTCAGTCCAATGGGAGCGTCAAGCACAGCCTTTCCGTAGAAATACATCAAAACAACAACAAAAAATCAGACTTTTATTCTGAAATGTTTTTTTTTCAGACTTTTATTCTGAAACTTTTTTTTCAGACTTTAATTCTGAGAAAAAAAAATGTCAGACTTTTATTCTGAAAAAAAAGTTTCAGACTTTTATTCAGAAAAATACGTTTTTACGAACTCCCAGCAGTCAAAACACGAAATTCTGTGATCACTACCTTTTCCAGTTGAACATAAACTAAACTATTTAAATGCTGCTATTTTTTGCGAAAGATACTTACATCCCACCATTTTTTTTCAGAGGATGCAAAGTTATAATGTAGCGTAGGCTATGGAGATGTTGTAGTTGATCCCAAAGTCTGTTCAAACCCAGGCAGCGAGACCAGCAGGAAACCACAACTAGACCTTCTATAATTCTAACTGGATAGTACTTCGTTTCCAATCATAGTTAGCTAGATTACTTAGCTAGCTTATCAAATGTACATTTTGTGATATAAACGCAGTGCACACACACCGACAATGCATGTCTAGCATAGGCACAGCACATTGCCATAATAGCGATTATTTTGTTATGCTTGTTGTAAATAAATCAAATCTTGTCAAATCTTTATTAATAAGTTATTACAGAAACAGTAAGTGACATTTTCAGAGAGCGAAATCTGTTGTGGTATTTAAAAATGGCGGTTAAGGGTGAACTCTGAACATGGGATGACGATGTTGTCACGATTTCCATTGACCAATCAACGGTCTGCAGCGTCACACATCACACACAGCCTGGCGAAAAGTACCTCTTGCTACCCCTCTGAAACGAGAACTAAAACGGTTCGGCCCGGCTCGGTTGGCAGTGGAGAAAGCAAAACAAACCGGGCTCACGCGGTACGGAACGGGTCGGCACGGTAGTGGAAAAGCGCCATAACATAGTCACGCACGCACATACGTAAATTGAAAATAAAATTGTCGCCTTCAAAATAAACGCAATGCAATTGTACCGGACGCATTGCCTACACTTATTTACATGTTATTTCTATTATTATGAAAACACTTTTTTTTTGCTCATACAGGGCCGGCCAGGGACAGCCATAGGGCCGGGGGCCGTACAATGCCCAGGTCTGCTTTAGATTCACTGAGAGACATCATGAACGTTAGAGAAGTATGCCATCTAGTGGCTACCACTGGTTTGCTCTATCAGTTCAAATGTAGTCAAACTACATGGGGATTCATGTTAACAACAGGTGGTTATGAAACTGACAGTTGAACAATAAACAATTCATGACAACTTCCTATATCTCAAAATCTCTAAATTCTATGTGGTGTGAAAACATTACATTACAATTGTCGTGATGTCAAGTATTATACATTAGTCAATAACTGCAGTAAACTGTGTTCAAATCCACTTCTAAAATCCACATAAATTCTTTCAAATCCTCTTTTTTCTAATCCGTAACTGAAAGAAATCTGTTATATCATCTGTTATTAAATTACTGGCTACCAGTTAAAGTAGGCTCTACAGACTACAATACAGTCGTTTATGTTGTATGTCACACCATGTGTACCATGTTTCCTGTTTGCAGCAGTAAAGCAGTCTGAGAGACAGGAAGTTTCCTCAACTGATGTACGCAAATGATACTGTATATTACACACGATGTGGGAATTTCCAATAAATATGTTGTGCCAGAAAAACACTGAAGGGCTGTGAAAATAACCACTTAGTAAGTGTTTGGAAACTGAGCAACAGAAAAGTCCTCATTCAATTTATGAGGTGAAAAGATATTCACTGATTCTGAGGAGAGAAAATGAAAAGAAACATTTCCTGTGGATATGTGGACTTTGACTTCACTGACACGTTCTTACCTACAGTGTACATGTTGGTATTCATCATTGGTATGGTTGCTAATGGTTGGGGATTGAAATCCTTGTTCGTGAACTGGAAGAAACTTGGGAATATAAATGTTTTTGTTTTGAATCTGGGAGTTGCAGATATTTTGTATTTGCTCAACCTCCCATTCCTGTTTGCATACTACTCTGCAAACAGAAGCTGGATCTATGGACAAGTCTTCTGCAAGATGATAAGATTCTGTTTCAGTTTGAATTTGTATGGCAGCATTGGCTTCCTCACATGTATTAGTGTGTACAGGTACCTTAGCATTGTCCATCCTATGAGAGTCATGGGGAGAATCACTACAACCCATTCTGTGGCCATCACAGTTGTTGTATGGACTCTGGTGAGCATTCAAGGTCTCCCTGATATGTTCTTTGACAAAACCAAAGTAAACTCCTCAGAACAGTGCTTTGATACCACCTCAGACAACCTTCTGGAGGAATATCTGAGCTACAGCATCGGACGGACATTGACTGGATTTTGTATCCCCCTGCTCGTCATATTGGGTTGCTATGGACATGTTGCTGTGGTTCTGTGCACAAAAACAAATATTGACAAATTGATGAAGCAGAGATGCTTGAAACTTTTATTGATTTTGACTCTGCTTTTCTCAGTTTGTTACATACCTTTTCATGTATTCAGGAATCTGAACCTGAAGACTAGGATATTGAAAATACAAGGAACGTGTCATGAATGGTTTGGTAGCATTTATATCGCTCATCAAGTCAGTCGAGCCCTTGTGTGTCTGAACAGTGCCATCAACCCATTGATGTATCTTCATGGTGACGAGAAGCTTTTTGCACAGTTAAGCCCATTCTACCAACAAGCTCGCAACTCTGTCATTCAGTTGGCTGGAAGGATGCTCAACCGTCACATTCAGTGACCAAAGTTTTCCGCTGTAAAACTGTAAAACTAGTAAGTTTGGCTATATTTATTCTGATTCTTTCACTCTTTGATTTTGCTTCGTTTGAATAAGCCCACTGTTCTTTGCTAATATGAGGAAGTTATTCCATTATGTTTATTTTGTGCGTAATTTCTCCATACTTAAATGCTTTCTAAGTATTTAGTTTGTAAATATGATGGGTTGAAAAAATACACTGGATGTTCCTCCAGTCAATCAGCATAGTGTTGTAATAAGTCATTGTGTACTTTAGATGTTCCTGCGAAGACATACTGTACAGACAGTTAGCTTGTTCACATTTACAAATAAACTTGTTAACAAATTATTAACAGGCCTTCATTGATCATTGACAAACTGTTGGAACATTATGGTTTCAATGAGAATGATACACAGTTATTTTTTGGTGGCTGAGAGTAAGTTCAGTGAACTGGCAAAACAACAAGAAACAGATTTCCTGTTTTCATGAAAGTTGTGAAATAGCATACAGAGTCAAGTGTTATCTGTTATAAAGAAGATGATAGGGGTGATGGAATACCAGGGTTTAGTGCGGGTGAGGATCCTGGCAGCTGAGTTTTGGACATGTTGTAGCCGGTTCAAGGCCTTGCTAGTGTTGCCTCAGTATCATGTGAATTACAAAATAATTGATATCATATTTTGTCACCATATTGTTATATACTTTGTCATTACATTATGAAAGTAATATGTATTTATGATATATAGTACATAGCACCAGTAAAATGCAAAACAATTTCATGATATTAATTTAGATTCGATTAGATTAAACTATGTAGGTAATGTAGGTAATGAAAATAATGCAAGTAATGATGATATGTGACCTACATTTCAAAGTCATTTTCATTTTAAAATACAGTACTTAAAGGGACAGTTCACCAAAATAACAAAATCATTCATATTTGGTTCCTTACCCTGAAAGGAGTCTATGGACAAAGACAGACTTCACTCCAGACATTGTTTATGTTACACTCACTGTTAGCATAAAAGACTAATACTAATGGAAGTCAATGGACCCTAAATTAGCATGTTTGAAATATGAATATGAAAGATGCTAAATCATCTCAAATTCTCTGACAAGACTCAATAACTAGATTTAAATGTTACATTTATGAATTGTTTCAGGCATGACATGCAAACATGCTAACTTAGGGTCCATCGTGTGAACTATCCCTTTAAAATATTTTCTCAATATCTGTCGCTGTAAGCTATCTCTGGATATACTGTATTACCAGCAGTACCGTGTTTCACTCAACAGTTAAGTAATCTATTCACTCCAACTTGGACTTTCTCCTCCTTACTAAGCATCTTACTAGACATCTACAGGAAATTCCAACCAGAGTAAGTACAAGCAAAGCAGTGCCCACCAACAGCGCCACAACATCAACATTGTGATAGGCATACCAGGGCATCTTGTAAGACTCAGTACGCAGGTGTGCTGCACCCTTGTGTCTAATGACAAACTCTAACCAGAAGATGGCGCTGTCCAAGGGTTTGAGAGGTCGGTCGTGGTGAAGCCGAGACAGCCTGCGCATGTTCTCTCTGTAGGGCTTCCCTGGGTCCAGAATGTTCCTTAGAGCTTGTGTCAGAGACTCCACCTCCAACGTGGTCACTTCTACCACCTCAGCCACGCCCCTGGCCCTCAGACGCACCAAGTTGTCAAACTGGTCAAAGATAAGAGGGATCCCCAACACTGGGACTCCATGGTAGATGGCTTCGTAGACCCCGTTGGTGCCCCCGTGTGTGAAAAAGACTCTGGTTTTAGGGTGGCCCAGCAGGTCACTCTGAGGCAGCCATTTGACCAGTAGTGTGTTGTTGCCCAGGGTGGAGGGCCTCTCTCCCAGGTGTCTCCACACCACCTTCTGAGGCAGGCGGGCGAACGCAGAAGCAACAACCTCAGCCCTCTCAGGACCAAGATCACCCAGCAGGGTGCCCAGAGACATAACCACGACCCCATGTTCTCCAGAGCTCTGCACAAATTCCTCTAACTCAGCAGGGAGAGGTTTGGAGGGCTTGCACTGCAATCCCCCTATGTAGACCACATTGGGCATGGTAGGCCGTGGAAACTCAAAGATGAAGTCCAAGCGCATCAGCCACAGATCTGCTCCCTGGATGAGGGACATGACGTCCACATTGGGGCCAAAGTACCGGTCACACACGGCCTGGTAGGGGGGGTTGGTGACAAAGTGATGGATATAGAGGACGATGCCATAGTAGAAAATGTTGTTAACTCTCTGTGTAAAGTTCATCTTGTCAGTGTTTTGGGAGAGTAAATGTGGGACGTAAGAGAAGGGTGAGGGAGCGATGGCGATGTGTGGCTCCCCACTGAACTGTACGCGGACGTTCAATACCAGGGGCAGCTGGAGATAGTGGGCCACCAATACTCCACCAGGAAACGCCGGATCGGTCAGCATTAAGTCATACTCCGCCTGTTTCAGCTCCCGCATCAGAGTCTTATTCTCAAACATGGTGACAACCGACTGGGCTACAATCTCGTGGTTCTGTCTGAGCATTCTGAACAAATTAATGTAGAATGCCAGGAAGGCCCAGGGGGTGCCCTCGCCCTTGCGGATGTCCACGGTCCTTTTAAGGAAGCCAGACATGAACTCCTGGCTCTCGATGTTCTGTGGACGCTCCTGGGGCACAGTGATGGAGGTGTAGTGGGGGGAGAGTTCAGACACATACCAGCTGGTAGAAGAGCGCAGGACGGTGATCTGGTGGCCCCGGGTGTGCAGGGCCTCTACCAGAATCCTCATGTTGATCCAGTGGCTCCCATCTATTGGGTACACCAGCACCCGCCCACCGTCACCCCTTCCTGCTAGGAAGAGTAGAACAGAAGCCAAGACTAGGTACGACCCCATCACTGGAGAGAGAGAGAGAGAGAGAGAGAGAGAGAGAGAGAGAGAGAGAGAGAGAGAGAGAGAGAGAGAGAGAGAGAGAGAGAGAGAGAGAGAGGAAGAGGTAAACAGGAACAACCCCATAAAGAAAGATTCCACTCCAAACACTGCAGTTCCTGCAGTTACAGTTTATTATTCACATTTTGTTGAGTGGGGTCAGTACTCTAAGGCAAAGTTTAAATGTTACACGATGTGTCACAGTTAAGATGACCAAGAGGTGCCTTGTAGTTTTTACTAGTCAATCACCAGCAATCAGGAACACAAGCGCTCTTCATACTATAGAATGTATGTTGTAAGTCGCTTTGGGTAAAGGTGTCTGCTAAATGCAAAAATGCAAATGTAAGGATGTGGCCAGGTCCCCAAATAACATGTGTCATGTGTTACCATTGGCAGGACAATAGAGTGCATCTCTAATTTCCTCTAAAGTAAATCCTATGATAGGATAATGTAAATGCATTGAATTACAGTAATGTCATGACCTCAACAAAAAAAATGTCTACAGGCTACAGCATATCATACTAGCAGGGCACGCCTGTGAATCTGGTCAACATCTGTGTTCAAGTGTTTGAATCTATTTCATTCGACCTTCAAAAATGTTTATCAAAATTGAATCAATAGAGCACATACAAAAAATACATTAAATAAGTCCTCACCTCTGAAATGTCTCCTTGCTTTTCTCAATCAGACAGTTGCCCGACAGAATAATGTGGCTGGGTTTATCTGTTTTATAGTGAATCTGCAAATATAAAGTGAATGTTTAATCCACCCAGCTAGCAGGGAATGTTCCCAGCTAGCAGGGAATGTTCCCACAACATTGAATGAATGAATGAATGAATGAATGAATGGTCTTTATTGTCATTGCTATAGTACAGGTACCAAACAACGAAATTTGGGAGGGGGGGCTCCCCTGGTGCTAGGAAAGAAAAAAAACAAAAAAAACAAGAAGGGAAAGGAGCTGGGTTACATAAATAAAGGCTATGTACACTATCCACTATACTATACTGTACAGATAAAACACTGTGCTGTACTCTATGCTATGCTATACCTATTCTAACATTTCCTATTTCTCTGCAACCTTATGTACCCTAGGGTTGTCATATTGCACATAGTGTTATTGCACATTCATTTAAAGTGTCGCAGTTTGCATGTACACATTTGTGCCTCAGCACTACACCTGATTTTTTCAATCCAGCAGCTGCCATCAATCCGTCCAGACTGTCCAGGGCCCAGAACCTAGGTCTTTGCTGTGTTCAGGGCCTGGATGGCCCTGGGGTAGAAGCTGAGCTTCAGTCTGTTTGTCCTTGCGGACATGGTCCTGTACCGCCTGTTCGAGGGCAGCCGGGCAAAGTGTTCGTACCCAGGGTGGGATGGGTCTCTGGAGATCTTGGAGGCCTTCCTGAGGCAGCGTGTGTTGTACAGCTCTTCCAGAGAGGGGAGGGGGGCGCCGGTGATCTTCTGGGCCGTTCTCACGACTCTCTGTAGCGCATTTCTCTCTGCGGCTGTGCGGCTAACATTCCCTACAAGTTCTGCTAATGTTTTAAAGAAAACGTTTTCATCTAATGTTCAATGAGCATTTTAAGGATGTTTACTATTTCAAATAATGTTCCTATAACGTTAAATGTTAACAAAGTAAGAACGTTTTAGGTGCAACATTCTGAGGATGTTTTGGGGACATTGTTTAGGTAACAGATTATAGAATGTTATTTTATAAAATGTTCCCACAATGTTACATGATAACAAAGAATGGACATTTTCAAAGCAACATTCGGATAATGTTTTCAGGATGTTATTGATGCCTCAGATCACAAAACGTTTTTTCTAGAATGTTCCTGTAATGTGATATGTAAACAAAGGAAGAACGTTTTACCTGCAACATTCCAAGGATGTTTTGGGGACATTGTTTAGGTAACAGATTATAAAATGTTCTTTTATAAAATGTTCCCACAATGTTACATGATAACAAAGGAAGGACATTTTCAAAGCAACATTCGATAATGTTTTCAGGATGTTATTGATGCCTCAGATCACAAAACGTTTTTTCTAGAATGTTCCTGTAATGTGATATGTAAACAAAGGAAGAACGTTTTACCTGCAACATTCCAAGGATGTTTTGGGGACATTGTTTAGGTAACAGATTATAGAATGTTCTTTTATAAAATGTTCCCACAATGTTACACGATAACAAAGGAAGAACATTCCCAGCTAGCAATTTTTTGTTCTAAAAATGTTCAAAGAATGTTACCTAGAATGTTCTCGTAATGTTTTCAGTGGGAAGTTTTCTTTAAGTTCGCAGAATGTTCTAGGATAATGTTCTCTAAAAACATTTTTAAAATGTTGTGTGATAACCTTCTTAAAATGTTAAGTGACAACATTGCTAGAACATTATGCCCTAATGTTCTTGAAAATGTTTTCAGCGGGAAGTTTTCTTTTTAAGTTCCCAGAATGTTTTAGGATAATGTTCTCAAAAAACATTCTACAAATGTTTGGTAATAACCTTCTTAAAATGTGAGTTGACAATATTGCTAGAACATTACACCTTATGTTCTCAAACATTTTCAAGTTTTTTGTTTGTTCCCAGAATGTTTTAGGATAACGTGCTCTAAAAACCATTCTAAAAACGTTTGCTTATAACCTTCTTAAAATGTTGACTGAAAACCCTGTTAAAACACTATGCCCAAACATTCTTAAAATGTTTTTGGGATGTTATTAAAAATTCAAGTTTCAGACTTGCACCAATAACCGAGGAGGCTGAGGACGTGGCAGACCAATCAAACGACTCTGATTAGATTTCACGCCTGACTGAGATGTTCAGTGGTCGGGCACAGGTAGACGGGTTTAGTTGAAGACAGCACAAGGAACGGGACACTGTGGATTAAACGGTAAGGTTACAATAACTGTTTTTAATTGATTAACGTTACTTTGTATGGATACATTTACTTTCTTGACCACAAACTAACCGTTAATGCGAATAACGTCGAGCGTGTGTGTTGTCAGAAATTGCTAGGAAGCTGGGCGCAAAATTAACTTTTATCCACCGTCCAAATCGACAAATTGGTGAACGTTCAGATTTGACCAGCCACTCAATAGATTAACGTCATTGTTGTTGGTTTTTTGGCTGGTGAGTGAAGCAAATCTACCAGCCCAAAAGTTTGGGCCAGGTTTGGGAGCTAGCTAGCTAGCTAGCAAGCTATAGCAATCTAGCTAGCACAATTACTAGCATTCTACATGTCTATTTTACATGGATATTACTTGGTTATTTACAGTAATTACTGCATAATTAACGGCCTGTAATTTAAAGGGCTACCAAAAAGACTTCTGATGAATCAGAAACTATTCTGATTTTAAATACTATTTTTGTTATAATGCAGGTGGATATAGTGCAGCAGATTAATGAAATAATCGTTCGCTTGGTGATACAAGCACCAAATTTGGCACACAAGTGCTTTGGGACCTACTCTCTCAGAAAAGTACGGTTTCCACTTGAAAAAACAAAATGGCCACCATTTTTCAAGATGGCCGCCATTCGAAATGGATTCAAACAGCGTTTTTGACTGAATAATCCTATTTTGATGGCCTATACATTGAAATATGTTTTTGAGTGTGAGAAATCCAATTCTGCATTTAGAATATCAACATTATTGAATATTATGGTGATAAAATGGGAATTAAACTAAAAACACTCTCTTGGTGTTGTTTCCGATACACAAAATACGCATATTGCATTTAAGCAGTGCTACAAATTTATTTTATTTTATCATTTCAAAAAGGACACAAAATAACCAGAATGATTGAGCAATTTCCTAAAAGATGCATTAAAGACATTAGTTTCACTTTTGGCTATTGGACCTGTAAGCTACTTGTAGGGAAGGCCACGTAGAGGCTGACTTCGTCTCCCCCAATGTTTTTTTTTTTTTGTATTTTGTATTCTTTTTATTTATTTATTTTTTCGTATTTTTTTTTTCTTTTCATTTATACTGTAGTTAGCGGAAACACAGAAAACATGTCCAAGCATAGGCTGCATTGTACAATTCTGAGCAAAACATGGCTGGCAATCATGGCTGTTTCTTCTTTTAGTCCTCACATTCACAGGCACACAACTGGGTACACTTCAGGCCGAATCGATAACATTTGCATCGTCCTCTGCATTCAGTCTTGCAGCCGCATTTCGTCAACTGCTCACACGTCTGAACAATCGGTGGAAGGGTTGTCCAGACCACTTGCCAGACCTCACCATCTTTTTTCCAGCCCCAGTTGGCAGGGCTTTCAATTTGCATTTTGCACACTGTTGCCTGGCCCCATATGCAGGCAGCTTGGAAGGCAGACCGTTTCACATGCTGAACGAGGGATGCGCTTGTCGGTGGAATGGCATCATAAGACCTTTGCTTCCGCGCAAATAATTCTAGTCTTGCCTCATCAACCTTGCCTGTAGTGCTCTGCTTGTCATACATGGTGATGACAAACTTCTCAAGGATGTTGAGGTCTGCATCTTCTATGATAGGTGGGTACTGACTGAGCTTTTTGAAGACAGGGCTCACTTCAGGGCAAACCTCCCATGCTTGCCATGCCGGTTTTTTGCCTTTGCCACGAAAAGCTGACACAACATCACAGCCAGTGAAGGCGTGAAAGAACAGCATGCCACTGGATTTCTCTGGGCCAAGAGAAAGCACCATGTCATGGATAGGCAACCACTTAATGGACTGACCGTGGCCAAATTCTACCCAAAGCCTTACTAAGCCTGCATCCTGAAGAGTCGCAAAAACATTGACTGCAACAACAAGAATATCTGTGTCGCATGCCTTGATCAACACAGACTTCATCTGTTGCTTGGCTGCATGAAGAGTATGTATGAAGATTCTGGAGTCAGCTTCCTCATGGTTACATGGACTTAAGCCTTCAAGGCTGATGGGCTTGTTTGATAGAGCCTGCTCCCCTTTGGTCACAACTATGACATTGTTGGGACACAGGGTCACTATCTTGTCGGCTAGGAAGATGAAGAGCTCAGTCTTGTTGTTGCTGTCTCGCAGGAAGCTTTTCCAGTTGGGTGGCAGTTTGTTTTTGTCTGTCACTCTTCGTCGACCTCCCATACCTCTGTTTGACCTAGTTTCAGCCTTCAGGCTTGAAGTCCAGTAGACATCAAAAATGATATCTGTTCGCTCATACTTTGATGAGTGGGTCTGGATTTTTGGAACTACATCCTGGACAGCATATTCCTCAAAGGTCTTTGATGTCGTAGGAGACAATGAATGCACAAGAGAGGAACCATCAATGATAATGGCATCACATTCTGGTTGTTTGTCAGGAGGAGAAATGGTAGCTTCCAGAATTTTTGAAAGCTGAGACTTCTGGCCAGAGTGGAGTTTCCCTGTGTCACTCAGTGCAGCAGGGAAAGGTTGATTCTCATGCTTAAAGAACTCAAGCAGGTCACACTCTCGTGATTGGCACGATATAAAAAGCTGCGAGAACAGACGACAGTCATCTTTGAGTACCTGCTTCTTCATGTCACTGGAAGCTGCAGCTGCCTCTTGGCGAAAGAAGTCGGCTTTGTTCTTTTTAATGGGCTTATAGAAGGAACCCTCATCCCCCAGACCATTGAAAAAGTCTCTGAAGGCAGCTTGACCTTTCTCAAAGTGAGTTCTTACAAGCTCAGCAGCACTGGGATGTGCGATGGTTTTTGTGTCCAATGTGAGCAGATCTTTGGACTCTTCCTGGAAAGGATTGCCCAGATCCTTCATCACATCAAACAACTTTTGGACCTTGTCAGTGAAGGACTTCTGAGACTGACTGGTCTGCTCATGATGCCTGACATCTTTGTTTGCTTTGACTTGAGATGCCAACTCATACTGGTTGACTAACTGGCTAACTTCTGGTCCAGACACCATCCACCGCCTCAGTGCAGATGGATCCTCTGTAAGGCCAATGGCACCACCATCACCTTTAACAACTGCATTGGCCTGCTCGTGAGCTTGGTCAATGGGTAAGCCTGAGAACTCCCTGTGAGTCTTGTGGACCACAAACTTTCCAAGCTGAAATTCGCTTATTTTGAGTTACGTAATAGCCACCATCTTGAAAACTGGCGGCCATATTGGAATTCAATTGACACAATTGAGTTCCAGTAAGGATACATTCATTTTGATGTTTGGACCATTAACCCATTTCTGTTCATTCAAGTTCTACTCCAAAAAACGTTATTTTGCATCTGATGAGGCGGCCATCTTGAAAAGTGGCAGCCATCTTGGATTTTCAGCTGGAAACCGTAGTTTTCTTAGAAAGTACATCCTGGACATTATTTGTGCCAAATTTGGTGCTTGTATCACCAAGTGAACGATTCTTATGAAATATTGATTTAATCTGCTGCACTAAATACAGGTGGACCATCCATGACTGAGGACAGTGATACAGGTGGACCATCCATGACTGAGGACAGTGATACAGGTGGACCATCCATGACTGAGGACAGTGATACAGGTGGACGGTGGACCATCCATGACTGAGGACAGTGATACAGGTGGACCATCTGTGACTGAGGACAGAGTTCAGAGTAAGGATGTGTCCAGGGATGATGTTTAAGAATGTGTCCAGGGATGATGTTTAAGAATGTGTCCAGGTGCAGCAGCAGCACTTGAGGGGAGCAGGAGCCCCACACTGTTCGAGGACTAAATCAAGCAATCAACACTTTGGGAATGCCTGTCGGTCATGAGGATATGTACTGTTAGAGATATGTACTGTTGCAGTGATGATAGGTTCTGACTTTTATTTTATTTTATATATGTTCTCAAATGAAGCTGTGGCTGCCTCTCCCTGTCTCACCTCTGTTGTTAATGTTAATAAATAATGATACATTATGTTGAAAGACTTGAATATTGATGTTATCAAACTTTTACATGTGTTAATACGTTTAGCTAAAAACATTTTAAGAATGTTTGGGCATAATGTTTTAACAGGGTTTTCAGTAAACATTTTAAGAAGGTTATAAGCAAACGTTTTTAGAATGTTTTTTAGAGTACGTTTGTTACGAGGGGGGTCAGCGAGGATCACTCCCCGATGCCTCTGCTGGTTGAAGAGCAGCATCACTCCAGCCCTGGACTAATTACGTGATTATTGTCACCTGTGAGTGTTTGTATGTGTATTTAGGTGTGTCCCATTTCCCTGTTCCCTTGTCAGTTGTGCGTACTTGTTAGCGTCTTGTGAACCCTCGTCTTTCCCTTAAGAATATTGTGCATGATACTTGTCTCGGTCCTGGAGGACTTTACCTTACCTGTCGCTACTTCCAGGTATTATTGACTATATGTGTGTTTTGATTTGTTTGTGTGTTAGTGAAGTTTGTTTTAACACTAAGTTTTAACACTAAGTTTAACACTTAGTTTTAACACTAAGTGTGTTAGTGAAGTTTGCTTCTAGTAAACGGAGCCTTGTTTGCTCATCTTTTGTTTTCACTACTCGCAAGTGTTTTGTTTTTGTTATTAGTTATCGACTCGCTACGCAGAGCCTTGCTTGCTCTCCTTTATTTTTCTGTGGTTCTGTATCACGGTCCTATGGGTATTCATCTCAGTAAAGAGAACTTTATTTTATTCATGTCTCGACCTCAATTCCTCTGAGTCGCACATGAGTCCAACACCACTCTACATTTAGAACATTATTCCAAAACGTAACACACTATCCTAAAACATTCTGGGAACAAACAAAAAACTTAAGCTGAAAATGTTTTGAGAACATAAGGTGTAATGTTCTAGCAATATTGTCAACTCACATTTTAAGAAGGTTATTACCGAACATTATCCTAAAACATTCTGGGAACTTCCCACTGAAAACGTTTTCAAGAACATTAGGGCATAATGTTCTAGCAATGTTGTCACTTAACATTTTAAGAAGGTTATCACAACATTTTAAAAATGTTTTTAGAGAACGTTATCCTAGAACATTCTGGGAACTTCCCACTGAAAACGTTTTCAAGAACATTAGGGCATAATGTTCTAGCAATGTTGTCACTTAACATTTTAAGAAGGTTATCACAACATTTTAAAAATGTTTTTAGAGAACGTTATCCTAGAACATTCTGGGAACTTCCCACTGAAAACGTTTTCAAGAACATTAGGGCATAATGTTCTAGCAATGTTGTCACTTAACATTTTAAGAAGGTTATCACACAACATTTTAAAAAATGTTTTTAGAGAACGTTATCCGAGAACATTCTGGGAACTTCCCACTGAAAACGTTTTCAAGAACATTAGGGCATAATGTTCTAGCAATGTTGTCACTTAACATTTTAAGAAGGTTATCACAACATTTTAAAAATGTTTTTAGAGAAAGTTATCCTAGAACATTCTGGGAACTTCCCGCTGAAAACGTTTTCAAGAACATTAGGGCATAATGTTCTAGCATGTTGTCACTTAACATTTTAAGAAGGTTATCACACAACTTTTTAAAAATGTTTTTAGAGAACATTATCCTAGAACATTCTGGGAACTTAAAGAAAACTTCCCGCTGAAAACATTACGAGAACGTTCTAGGTAACATTCTTTGAACATTTTTAGAACCAAAAATTGCTAGCTGGGTTGGCCCACTGTCCCTTTGTGTTCACATTTCTTTTGATTGTTTTTAAATCACTAAACGGGCAGCCACCTCCGTACTTGGCTGATCTCCTGCGTCACCATACCCCATCCAGAGCCCTAGGGTCAGCTGACCAGCTGCTGCTGGAGGTCCCTAGGACCAGACTGAAAACCAGAGCCTTCGTAAAGGCAGCCCCTAGGCTCTGGAATAGCCTCCCCCTCCACGTCAGATCCTTATATGGGCTGTATTTTCATAATTCACTCCCCTTCAAAGATCCGACAGGGCTGCATAGGTGTAAACCTAGTAAAACTAGGTAGAGGTATAGCATGGCCCCTCCAGAAAGCTTGTTGATGACCTTCATCAATTAGCCTTAAGGCTAACAGACTCCAAATTATTTTTTGCTTCAGTCAAAACTTACATCAACATCTTCTATAAACATCAGTGTCAATTTATGTTGTCATGAATCTTGCTTTGACAGCGAGGTTGTCACCACGGCTCAAGTAGGGAAAGTTAGCATGTCCAGTAACAGTCACAGTTAGAATGTAGAAATTAACAGTACGCTTGATTGCTGCTTTTCTGTTTGTTTTTACCTGTGCGTCTCGTGTCACACACAGTTCCTGTGTGGTCTCACCATAGATCCATTTCAGATTCAAGTACAAGGACAACGAAACAGTTTGGCATTTGACTACTATTTGCAATAGTGTACAGTGCAAAAGCCATAAAAAACATGACACCTTCCTGCAAATCTTAAAGCAAGGTTTCGTTTTAGAGATTTTAAATGATAAAAAAGGAAAAGAGCCCTCTGCAAACGTTTGGGAACCCTTTTGGATTATTCTTTGTTACTTTTTGAGAATGATGATTACTAAGGCCCAGACCAAGGTGATTTACTCATTAGGGCTTCAATGAGTCAGGTGAATATAATTCCAGGGTTGAACTATATATTCAGAAGTAACTGCTTGCTCCAGTGTTTACAAACATTTTCAACCAGTCTGTTAACTCATGTAGAGTCCCCGCATGCTTCAAATCAGCTGTCATCATCCCGGTACCAAAAAAGCCCAAGATCACCTGCTTGAATGACTACAGACCGGTCGCCCTCACCTCTGTAGTCATGAAAACTTTTGAACGCTTGGTTCTGCCCTACCTCAAAGCCTCCACAGACCATCTCACGGACCCCCTGCAATTTGCATACAGATCCAACCACTCAGCAGACGACGCAGTCAACTTGGCGCTCCACTGTATTCTGCAACACCTGGACAATCGGAACACCTATGCCAGAGTCCTGTTTGTGGATTATAGTTCAGCCTTCAATACCATCATTCCTGACCTCCTCCACAATAAACTGGCCCAGCTGAATATCCACCCCTCCATCTGTCAGTGGATTACTGACTTCCTCACCAACAGAAGGCAGTATGTCATGATGGGCCCTCACCTGTCTCAGCCCCGCACAGTTAACACTGGTGCTCCTCAGGGCTGTGTGCTCTCCCCCTTGCTCTACTCCCTATACACCAATGACTGTACCTGTCACGACCAGAGGGCGGAACCCAGAAGCAGACAACGGAGAACAGGTAGTACAACAATAATAATGATTTATTGTAGTGTAGGGGTGTCAGGAGGAGCAGGCTGGAGGTAGATAGGTAGTCAGACAGGCTGGAGGTCAGGCAGGTAGGCAGGTAGTCAGAACGGCAGGGGGTCAGGCAGGCGGAGTGGTCGGCAGACAGGCTGGGGATCAGGCAGGAGGGAAAGTACAGGCAGGCAGGGAGCAGGGTAGTCAGGCAGGCAGGAGGTCGGCAGGCAGGGAATCCTTAGCGGGGAACAAGGAGAACAGGGTTAGGCTAGGCCGCAGGGGTGGCTCTTTGCCTGTCTCTGTGCGGCTCTTTAATCCATTCATTAAAAGTGCGTGGCTCGCTCTCTGTGTCTCAATAGGCGTCGTTTTGGTATGGCAATTCATGGCACTTGCCATACCTGGCTTAACATTTTTAAAAAAAATCTGAAACACGTTTAGTCATTTTGGTGATTTTTTCCACTAGGCTACACACAACGGTAACTCAAAACCTCCCGGCTCCATCTCACCCCACTAGCCAAGCGCTGTAGTGGAGCACAGGGTTGCCAGACGGGATTGACAATTTCAAGCCCAACCAGTCTAAAAGCTGCCGAATCCACCCGTCCAGAGTGACCAAAAGTAGGCCTATCTGGCAACACTGGAGCGGGACATCGGTTCCTCAATAAACAAGCCACGAATAACTTTAATGTTAAAACCTTGTCCACGATTCTCGTTCATTCAGGTGTGTTAAACAAACGGTATAAATGCAATTTACATAATGTTGGTTCAAATGTAACATATTAATGAACAAGTTCATGTCATGTTCTGTCAGTACAAACATGTTCTAATGTTATTTTAGTGAGTTCGCTAGTTAGCGAACATTAAAGATTACAAGAGCTAGTTTACGTATGTCAACAATGTCTCTATTCTCAATAATTTCAGTAATAATTGTACCAAATTGGGGCCAGTAACACTGACTTGTGTGTGAGTAAGTTATATGTGTGTGCAAGCATGTTTTTGATATTATCAATCGTCTCACTTTTACTAGGTGAGCTGGTAAAACAAATATGCCAGGGGAAAAAAGGAAAATGGACATAAAGACCTCTTTTGGTCAAAGGGCAGCAGAGACAAGTACAGGGACACAGGTGAGGTCTAAACAGGTGACAGGGACAGGGACACAGGTGAGGTCTAAATCTAGCGTTTTAACAGTGCTGTTCGTTTAGAGTTGAGAATAGCTTTTGTTTCTAAGGAGATTGAACCAGTCTGCCTGCTAGGAAAGATGTAGGCTACTACCTGCATACTGTAGTTGTCTCCTTTATTCATTACCTTAATGTCACATAAGTAAATTGTATAGAAACAACTCACCAAAATTGACTATTGCACAACTGTTTTGAAAAACAAATCCACTCAGACCTTGCCATACCTTGGCTTTTGCTGAAATGACACCACTGGTCTCATAGCCTATTGGAAATGTATTGCGTGTGTGTGTGAATGAGCGCTTTTGTGAGCCCGCATGTATGATGTGGCTCTTACTGGTACCCCAACAATTTTTTGTGGCTCTTAGTCTCCGACTGGTTGGCCACCCCTGGGCTAGGGTAACGGGTAAGAACTAGAGTAGAGGGAACGAACACTGGGACCAACCATTAAATGGCTACGATCTGGCGTTGACTGGAAGCAGGAGCAGAGCTTAAGTAGGAGCCAGTCGCGGTCTTAATCGTCCACACCTGGCACCACTGATCGACGGCTGATGAGCCAGGGGCGGTCTTAATGAATGAATGAATGAATGGACTTTATTGTCATTGCTACAGTACAGTACAGGAGCTGAAAACTGATCGTCCACTGATCGACGGCTGATGAGCCAGGGGCGCTCTTAATCGTCCACTGATCGACGGCTGATGAGCCAGGGGCGCTCTTAATCGTTCACACCTGGAACCACTGATCGACGGCTGATGAGCCAGGGGCGGAGCTGTGACAGTATCCCCCCTCCGACGGACGCCTCTGGGCGGACCACCAGGCTTGCCGGGGTGTCGGCGGTGGAAGTCCTGGATGAGCGTAGGATCGAGGATCTGTTGCAGAGGGACCCAGCACCTCTCCTCAGGACCATAGCCCTCCCAGTCCACCAGGTACTGGAACCCTCGACCACGGCGACGAGAATCCAAGAGGCGGTGGACGGTGTAGGCAGGGAGGTCATCAATCATCCTGGGGGGGGGTGGGTCGGGAACTGGAGGAGACAGGGGACTGGAGGACACAGGTTTGAGGAGGGAAACATGGAAGGAGGGGTGGACACGGAGGGTACGGGGAACTTACGGAGGGTACGGGTACGGGTACGGGTACGGAGGGTACGGGGATCTTAGGGGGGGACCCTTAGGGGGGGGACCCTAAAGATAAGAAAAATCATTGTTGTCATTTGTTCTACCTCGGGTAGGGGTATCTCGAAAACTAAAGCCTTTTTTTAGGACTTGCTGCTAGACTATTGGTTAAGCTGCGCCCAAAACCCCGATATTTTGCCACGTGAAATGATAAGACAAGAGGCCACGATACGATAATCGCCGTAGGAGGCGATTCGACTGTAAGGCATGTGAAGTTAGAATTTCTTAAAACTTGCAGTGGTAGCAACGGTGTGTGTGTTTTAGTAAATATAGTGTGTGTGTGTGTGTGTGTGTGGCCCTCCTGTGAGAGGTGTGTGTGTACCTGTGAGAGGTGTGTGTGTGTGTGTGTGCCATATCTCAGTAGGCCTATGTAGGCTATGCAGTGTAAGTGAGTGTAAGTAAGTGTGTGAGTTTATTCTGTTATTTATGCTATCATATCTAGTAATGTGTTGAGAAGCAATGGAAATTTGGGAAGTTTGCACCCCTGAATAATAATAACATTTATTTGTATAGCACTTTTCCTGCAAACGTTGACACAGTCTTGACTTGAAAATATTTGCTGAGGTTGCATCCCTAGGCTAATGTAAACACAGTGGCGGGCGGTGCATTTCACACCTAGGCCTTCAGTGATGTCCGACACATTCCTACCTGAATTATTCTACCTCTTAATACCATCGTTATGACGCCATGGCTCTAGAAACTAGACAGAAACACAGTATAACCGGGCGTTGCATCACCTTAACATAGTCAGACAAGTACAACAGAGTTATATTAATATTTCCGAAGCATTTTTAATCAATAAATCCGCATTTACAATGAAGAGTGTTAAACTAACATCTTTAAGATCGCTACATTACCCACGTCTGTCGTCTCGTCCACCATAATAGCGACAAAGGGTGCCTTTTTAATCTCCATTTTGATCTCTTCTCCCACTTCAGCAATAGCAAAAATCAGGTCGTTTTGTATGTTGCCTGACGTCCCAGTAAACACTTTGTTTGTGGACAGGTGGTAATGTAAATCTGGGTTGTTTTCAGCCAGAAAAGAATGAAGCTCAACGTAGTTTCCTGTTTGTGGACTCGGCGCTTTTATCGTGTCCCCTAAATGAAAGTTATTGTTTACCCAAAAACAGGACACAATCGATCAGTATTATCGATCAGTCAACGAAAGCTTTCGTTGTGGCGCTCCGTTTCCCTGCGCACTTTCAAAAGTTTCACATCTACCGGCATATTTACGCATCTCAATAGTGAATATCAATAGTGCGTATCAATAGTGCGTATCAATAGTGCGTATCCAATCAAAAGACGTGCTGGGTGCTGACATCATTGAGCCTTACAGCAGGCGCCGTTGTTGCTTTTGCTCGCATATACGTAGGTTTACTAGGAACGCCACAGGTTTTCTCGTTCCAACGTTAAGTTACAGGTCGTATCCGCGGCACCGTTTAGCGTGCAGGCTGGGCCGATTTTGGAGCCCCCTAGCAACACATTTTGATTGGATAAAAGCTCCAACATAAAGGCCAGCCCTCCAAATCTCAATCGGAGACTGGAAGCAGCGCAACCAGAAGGAAAGCTATGAAATGAAGAGAATAGACTATGGGGAATCATTAATACATATTTGTGGAAAAAATATATTAAAATAAAATGTATATTCTGATGATGTTTAGGCCAGCAGAGAAGGCCTTGCTGGCCCTGACGGCACACCACTAAACACATAGGCATCCTGGTTAGAGAAGCGTCGTTGGATAGGAGTTTACCCTGTTATAGTTTGGCTTGTTTTTTTGCATTTGGCCTAGTTTCTGCTCTACCTAATGTCTCCACACTAACGCCCCCCCCTCCATACACCTGAGCTAACAACAGCTATAACTGGGAAAATAGCTCATAGCTATATCTAATGATAAAAGTGAGGTATTTTGTCAAACTAAATTTGCTGTGTTTATGCTGCTTAAGCTAGTTATCTACCTATAATCACCTATAATCTATCATGTGGTTTGGTCGTGACCTCGTTTGACACAAACGTTTATCAGTAGTACCCACTTAAATTATACCAGCGGTAGCTATAATTATTTAGGTTTTCATTCGCCATTTAATTCCCAATTGTTCCGTGTAAACCTTCAGCGTGATTCAGGATCATAGGTGCTGTACCACACCCTCCTCCAACCCGACTCACCTACGTACCTCTACCCCGACTCACCTAAACCCTCTACCCCGACTCACCTAAACCTTCTACCCCGACTCAGCTAAACCCTCTACCCCGACTCAGCTAAACCCTCTACCCCGACTCAGCTAAACCCTCTACCCCGACTCACCTAAACCCTCTACCCCGACTCAGCTAAACCCTCTACCCAGACTCACCTAAACCCTCTACCCCGACTCACCTAAACCCTCTACCCCGACTCACCTAAACCCTCTACCCCGACTCACCTAATAGTCCAGTCAATCTGTGGTTTAACCCAGGGGAAATTGCAATAGTAATCATTCAAGTTTTTTTGTGATCCCTAGGGACAACCAAATAACATATTAAAAGCCTTAGTCTTAATATTTATTGGATCAAGGTAAATTCAGGGGTCGAAAATTTGGGGTTTTGTGCCAGGCGCAACACAGCCAGTTCATAGGATAAAACAATTAACTAATAGATATCACCATGAAACTTCACCAGTTAATCACTTACATTAAGACTAACATTTTTTGTATTACAAGTTTTCTGAAATATGATGTTTAAATATGCAAATTAGGCATTATCTAATGAAATATGTGCTAATCTGCATAACATTCAAAATCAGAAATCTGAACATTGGATAAAGCCAGGTTAAAAATTCTTGTTTCATCTTGTTGTCATATTAGAGTCAAGGTCCTCTATAACATTTTGCCATGTTTTGTAGGAGTAAATGTTACATTAAATCAGGCTATGAATGATATATTAACAAACCCCTCTATAGCAGACCTCGGAATGTAGATAGGAATACAACTGGAAAGTTTGGTGTATGTAAGTGCTACTGAAGTGGAGATTTCTGGCTCAGAGTATGAGAAAAAAATGAGTATGGGGTAGTGGTGGTCTAGTGGATAGTGAGTTGGACCTGGGATCGGAAGGTTGTGAGTTCAAATCCCACCTGAAGCCACACCACTACTAGTGTGCCCTTGGGTAAGGCACTTAGCCCTCAGTTACTCCAGGGGGAATGTCCCTGTAATTCGTAATTGTAAGTCGCTTTGGATAAAAGCGTCTGCTAAATGGCAAAATTAATTAAAATTAGAAAAAACTATTTTTGAGAAAACGGCCATTACCCCCTTGGGGGTACCCTTAACCCAAAATTATATAGTTGTTTTTTATTTTATTTTATAGTTTTATTTTATTTTATTCAAACAAAGTCAATCAAATTAGTTTATAACACATTTATTATCATTGACATTTCTGAACATACAGAAATGTTAATGTTTTTCCATGAAAACCATGTTGCATATCATATACAGATTAAACCCTTAAATGAGAAATGAACCATATAAACCTATAAACCTATTAAAAACTGTTTTTAGACCAAGCTTGAAATATGCCTTTACCGTAGGCCTACATGTAACCTTCACTCCATGTCCTCATCCAAATGTTGTGCCGACATATTCGCGCATACACCTCTGCATTCTGAACAGGCTACAGAGCAATCAAGTCCTTGACAACGGCATTTGCAGCGCATAGTGCCACAACCTGACTTGCAATTACAGTGCACACGCTCCAACAAGTATTGAGGAGCAGGGTCCTGATCGGAATGGATGGGAATGAGGCATGAGTCTTGGATCCTCCAGCCCCATTCCTCTGATGCGAGTTTCCCATCCATTCCTGAACCTGATGGTACACTCTGAAGCTGTGAAGCATGGCAGACGACCATGTTGGTGGCAAGTTGCAAGGGTGGATAGCCGTTTTGCTGTCAGTCACTTTAGTATAGAAACTTTTCAGCCTGAGGTCATTGGGAGAATCCATTTCGGCACCTTTGTAGATTAGTATTAGTATATTGGTATATTAGTTCATTGCCCTTTCCCCTGCAGCAGCAATTTCTTCCTTGGTAGCAGATTGTTTTTGAAAAATGCTGGCCTGTACTCTGAATGAGTCGCTTTCTCTAACCAGACACAGAGATACCCCTTTCCCAACCCCAAAGAGTCTGGATGTTGTATCACAGCCAAGCATGGCATGCGCAAATAAGATGTTGCAAACAACCTGTAACTTGATGATCAATATGGACAACTTCTTCTTTGTTCAGTTTGACTGTGGATTTAGTATCCATGGTGACTGCATGTGCTTTCCTCTTGAAGGTATATTCTGTCACCTTTTTCCCTACCATGTCTTTTAAGACCCTTCTACCAACCTCTTTTGAATGGTCCACATTCACCGCATTATGGGCTGTCACACCAGTGATTAGGTGCTGAAGGTGTTCATACCCGGCAAACGGATTTTGTGACTCCAACAATTTTATATTTACAATTTTTTAAGTATTTTGATAGTGTCAGCGTTGTCTCGTGCCTGTCTTGATGCAGAAAGGTCCTTGTGCTGTTCACTAGTTTCATAGTTTACCCCTGTCACTTCTTTCATTGCATTGTTGATTTCAGATGTTGCAGGGTTGGAAAGAACCCAGACCAAACGTTGTGTTTCAGACATACTCCTTCCCTGTGTCAGTCCTCCGGTTGTTTTCATACTTCGCATGAGGGCTTGTTCTATTACAAGGTCGGGGGATAGTCCGGCCCAGTATTCGTTTGATCAACGAACAACTTGCAGACCATCTTCCTGAAATCGTTTGTAAACTTGGGGATGTGTGTCTTCTAGTTGGTGCATTTTCTGGAGGTATATGGTCAATGATTTTACATACAAGTTGAATGGCATCATGTCTGTCAGGGTATCAAGGTGCTGATCCCAATTTCCAGTTCTCTCCGATCCAATGAATGCACGGACTAGGTCGATCATCTCCATGTACTGTAGCCACAGTGCTGCTGCCGGTCATCTACCATGGTTGTCTTCTCTGCCCCCAAACGCTGAGCTATGATCTGGAGTAGTGCACTTGCATTTGTCCCGGTTGCGGTGGCAGCCATAACACTGTCATACAGATCTGAGGCTTCTGCTAGTTCCTCTGGTACTTTGGCATGGTCTGTGGATTCTCCATCTGGCTGATCAGAAACGGTGTCCTCGCTGTCATCAGCAACGGTACCATCTTGAGTCAACTCTGACACATCCTCTGAGTCCACAGCATAGTTTGCTTTGTTTGGGACAGGCAGTTTGACATGAAAAGTTTTCGCTGCCAGTAGGGTGTTCAGTGCTCCATCAACCAGGAAATTACCTCGTATGGCCCTGGCAACTGCTTTTCCTTCGAGCATTTTGGGCACCGAGACTTCTGTACATATGGAACAATGTTAATGCGTCCGACATCTGTTAGGTCCTTTGCTGTCAACTTGATACGTGTAATGATGGAAGCTTGTTCAATTTTGCGGGTGATGCATACAATAATTCCCATGCCATAGAACGTTCCATGGCCATCAATTGTTCAAATATTATGGTCAGCATTATCAGCAACATATTGCATGAAGTGCCCAGGTGTGAATCCATGTACCTCAAGTTTCTCAGCTACTGCAGCACTTCAGCCAAACCCAAGGTGATACAGACTGTCAACTAGACATTTTGATTTTGAGAAATGTCTAACATCTGTGTTTGAACTACTTACCAATGACAGACTGAGAGTGGTGTTTTCATTGTGTATTTTTATTGAAATTACATCAATGATGCATCAAGTTGTGTTTACAGTGATATATTGTGGGGGACCAATAATATCTTTCACAGGATGGGGGTGAGGCGTGACACATGATAAGGAACATTTGTGACGCAAGCCAGTCTAGGGATAAACTAGTCACAGAAAATTAAAGTGAAACTTATTGTGTCAACAATATTTGGTTTTCTTTTTTTTTTCTCATAACACTCAACTTTAAGTTTTAAAGTAACCACTCAATATAGGCCTAATAAAGTTTAACGATCACTAAATACTTATAACGTGTGGATTGAATTCACTGTTCTCCTCTGCCTTAGGCTACTGGTAAGGGAGACTTGACTTGTAAACATAAGGCCAATGCACACGGCGGCGATTTTGTCGCACCGCCGAATTCAATTCCATTGTTTTGAATGAGACAATGCACACGGCGTGCGATGCGATTTTGTCGCACGACAACATTCGATTCTCCATTCACACCCACACACTTCGGTGGTGTGAATTGAGAATCAAATGTTGTCGTGCGACAAAATCGCACGCCGTGTGCATTGGCCTATACTCTCTTTTTTGTTCGTGTTCAAAAGCAAGGACTGTGTGATCATCTAATTATGTGTAGTTATGTGTTTTTAGCATGTTGATGTTCTCTCAGCATGTTGTGATGTTATAAAAATGCAGTTAGATGTTCGTAGCTATGTGCCATTCTTAGCCGCTAGCTGTTAGCAGCGTTTGTTGTGACTTTTCTCCCATTCTGTGTTTGAGGTGTACCAACATTCAAATACTTGTGTCGTCTTCAATTTATGTCCGATTTCAATGTATGACACATCATTTGAAAGCTTACAATCTGTAGTTTCAGAATATGTAAAAAACGGAGAGTTTATGTAGGCAACTGATTGATGAAAACATTGTCTGGCGTCACATTTGGCAAATAAGTGGGTGTTGGGGTAGTTGTACCCCTAATACAGGTATAAGACTTAAGAATATCCTCTGAAAAAGTGTTTTATTGGAAAGATTGACCCCCAAAACATAGGAAAATACATCAAATATGTTGGATAGGTATACATAGGCCCTCCAATATTAACACCATTTTACCCAGATGGCGTCACTCTAAAACATTGTTTAACCTCTTTTGACCTTGAAAAAAGTATGATCCAATAAATTAATCAAGTAAGACTTTTAATATATGATGCAGGAGGGTATTAGGAACAATAAAAACTATGAAACATTACTATTGCAATTTCTCCTGGGTTGGGCCTTTTTTTTTGTTAGATTGACTGGACTATAAACCCTCTACCCCGACTCAGCTAAACCCTCTACAGTTGGTCATGTTATGAAATGAATGAATCTCTACTTGAGTTTCTCTCTCAGCTTTTTTATTTTTTTTACCATTTATTCTCTGACCCAAAGTAACAATTCTCAAACACAGGGCCATGACTTCTGTTCCAGCTGTGGTCAACCACAACAGCTATCTGTGCACACATATAAACGTATTATTATAATAATAATAATAATAATAATAATAACCTTTATTTGTATAGCACTTTTCCTGCAAACGTTGACAAACAGTCTTGACTTGAAAATATTTGCTGAGGTTGCATCCCTAGGCTAATGTAAACACATAGGCATCCTGGTTAGAGAAGCGTCATTGCATAGGTGTTTACCCTGTTTTATACAACAGTTAGTTCCGACCAAGTAATTTGATTGGACAAGAGGCATTCCATGAGTTACGATATATAGTATAACAGCACTGGGACTTTTAACTATAGGTATCACTCCGCCGCACAGGTGTTAAATTACCGTTAATTAGACTACATTGTTACTAAGAAGACATTAGCCAATCAGCGAGCAAAGCAAAACTCTCCGTTTTTAAATCCTCAATTTTGGCCGCCATTGGCTAAAAGCTGTAATTTGGCTCTACAAGTGTTAATATATAATTTTATGAAGTTTTAATATGTTTTCAGGCGAGAAAGTAACCATATATATTCACAAAATGTATCCGGTTTATCAAAATAACCCGTTTATATATCTGATCTGACGTTTTTTTCCCCACTTCTGTGGGAAACTTCGCTAGTTGAACAGTCCCGTTGCGGAACTATTTTTTCTTGACGGAGCCAAAATAAATGATTAAATAAACAAACAAATCATAATCTGTTGTCACTTATTACTGTTAACTAATAAATTGCGCTGTAGAACTGTTGTATAAAAGCAATATCACACTCGAGGTCGTGTGTTATACTGAATATCAGCACGGCTGTGATTGTCTTCCGTACTCGGCCTGCGGCCTCGTACCTACGACCGAATCACAGCCGTGCTGATATTCAGTATAACACACTCCCTCTCGTGTGATATTGCTTAAATAGTTTGGCTTGTTTCTTTGCATTTGGCCTAGTTTCTGCTCTACCTAGTGTCTCCACACTAACGCCCCCCCCTCCATACACCTGAGCTAACAACAGCTATAACTGGGAAAATAGCTCATAGCTATATCTAATGATAAAAGTGAGGTATTTTGTCAAACAAAATGTGCTGTGTTTATGCTGCTTAAGCTAGTTATCTACCTATATCTACCTATTATCGCCGTTCACTCATGAGTCAAATGCCGGTAGATTCGCGTCTTGCTCCCTTTAACACATGCTGTTGTATGTACTGCAGCTTGTTCACCACGGAGAATACCAAGTCATGTTCCTAGTGCATGTTCCGAATATGGGTTCTTCTAAACAGTTGTCCAAGGATGTCAGAATCAGGTTAGTTCACTTCCCAAAAAATAAAATAAAAAAGAGTAAAAAAAGTACTAGTTGACAGGATTCCCAAACTTTTGCACAAGGCCTATTTCCTTGTTTTATTAACTGTAAAAAGTAACTGTAGAAACTGTTGAAACTGTAAAAAGTAAAAAATATATAAAAATGTATCTTGCTTTAAAATATGATGAAATGTGTCATGTTTAATTTTGTACCATTTAGAGGTTAGGTTTGCTTCTTTTCACTTAGATATTAATTGCAAAAGGCATTTTGGCTAGGGGTGCCCACATTTTTGCACCCACTGTATACATGATGAGGAGCGTAGAAGTGGTTGAGCTTGTCGGGTAGGAAGGCAGTACTGGTAGGAGACTGAGATTCACAAACCCCTCTGAAGGAGAGGTTCATGACTCACCTATTCATGATATCTCTTTTTTTTTACTTTACATTTTTATTATCATTTTCTTTTATCAAGTGCAGTCAAACAATATTTCACAACATATTGATGTTACATAAAGGTGTCACGGGTAAGTCGCAAAAGAATAACAGTCCATGAATATCTTTCTTAAAAATAAATAATAACAATAAAGTAAAAGAAGAAAAAACAAACAACAACAACAAAAATTAATCCCTAATTTCCTCGCTGGCATTAACAACCACAACAGCCAATAAACATAATCATTATCACCATTATCAACAACAACAGCAGTGTGACAACAGCAACAATAACAACAACCAACCATGGTAAGAGAAAAGAAAGGGAAAAAATAAATAAAAATAATAAATAAATAAACACATCTGCATATCAGTCAGATCAAATGAAAATGTAGTGCAATGGATGACCATCTATTAAGGAATGTGTCTAATTTTAATTTCAATAGTGCTGTTGTACGTTCCATGTTGTAGACTTGTTGGATTCTTTCCCTCCATTGTATAACTGTTGGGGGGGTGTGGCTTCAGCCAGGAGGTTGTGATTGCCTTGTCAGCTATTAAGAGAAGGATTCTCAGTTGGTATGTTTGGCTGTTTTCTTCAAGATCAGCTGGGAGTATCCCTAATATGAAATGTGATGGTTCTAGAGGTAGATCTATAGAGAGACATTTAAAAAAAATAAAAAATAAAAATCTATATTTTGCCAGTATTCTAATATCTTTGGGCAGTCCCAAAATATATGCGTGTGATCTCCAACCATGTCACAACCCCTCCAGCAGTGATCTGAGGTGGTGCTCCATTTCGATGTTATAAGTGGAGTGTAAAAGTATCTCATTTTAATTTTTCATCCAAATTCCTTCCAGTTTGGGCTATTGGTTACCTTATGTCCCTGACTGCATGAAGTCTCCCATTGCTCATCTGAAATGATTGTGTTCATTTCTAGTTCCCACAGCCAAAACATTTTAACCATAGAATGTGCTAACCAAAGAACATTTGCAAATCATACACAGTTCAGCAACGTTGTGTGGTTGGGCGTGTGGTGATGGTGTGGTGGGGGCACAAGGCGCCAGATAAGAACGAGAGGCGAGGTTTCTGGGAAACGGCTCACTACACCTCTCTCATGCGTCAGATACTTCCTCTTCTCTCCTTGCACCTGCACCTTGTAGACATGTCTGGCCCTATGTCTCACTTTGTGTGTCCCCTCCCCATGACAAATCTACTCAGGAACAGAACACAGTTATTATTCATCTTTAAGTCACATCTATAACATGCAAATAACACATGGGCCTATCAAATGGCCTTTAATCAATATAAGCAGTATATATCATGTGAGCGCAATCAAGGCATGCAGGCAATATTCCTCTAAACATTCCAAAAGTGTATTTTTGACCAATCAACCAACTGTAGTCTTTGTATAGAAGACATCTGACCAGACATATTTGTTGTCTTCGATTGGTCATTATGATATATTTTGCTCCTGTCGATAGCAAATATGAAGTGGATACAACTCACATTGTTGATTTCATTTTTGAGAATTTATTTTGCGGAATGACTCCAGCCTTTGACAGGTTGGCTACTGTATAGGTTCCTGTATCTTGACATTATGCAATATGTTATTTGTACATTTTCCTTGTATGTTTGTAGCCTGATGAAATGCACTTATGATCCATGTCGCTGTAAATATCAACTTTTCATATCTTTTTCAAACATTGTAAAATTGTTATTGTCAGTTATTTCATATGTTGTGTCTTTTTTATACAGTATATAATCTTGGAAAAAAAGTTTGGAAATGTGTCAATGCTAATGCTAAACATGATAGTTATCTGCCAATGCTAAACAGTGTATTCTCCTTTTAATATTCCTTTTAATCCTTTTAATATTCATTCTTGTTTTGAGTTGTTTGGTGGATTGGATGATTGAACTCTCTATCAGTAACAAGGAACAAACAAGACATATTGACAATTGTACACTTTATTCATTTAATACACCGCAAGGAGCCTCAGAAGCAGGTGGAAGATCTATACGCAGCCACAACAGCCTGGCACCTCCTCCTCATGCTGGTCACCAGCCTGGTCACACACCAACCTGGCATTCCATTCCTCAACCAGGAGTTGTTACAGGTCAGCCAGCATGGTTGTGTTGGTCACTCTAACACGTATAGCACGCCCAAACTGATTGTTCAATTGGGTTGAGGTCTGGACTCTTGGCAGGCCATTCCATTCTCTCTACTCCCACATTCTGGAGGTAGTCTGTGATAACCCTGGCTCTGTGATAACCCTGGCTCTGTGGGGGCAGTGTTGTCATCTTGGAGGATGGAGTTAGGTCCCTGATTGTGGGGATATGGGATCGCCACTGGCTGCAGAACCTCATCCCGATATCTCACTGCATTGAGATGGCCTTCAATGATGACAAGCCTTGTTTTGCCAGTGATGGAGATACCGCCCCACACCATGGCACTGCCCCCACCAAAAGCTGTTACTCGATTGGTGCAACAATCAGCATAGCGTTCTCCACGTCGTCTCCATATTTTGTCCCTACCATCCAACTTCCACAGACAGAACCTGGACTCATCACTGAACATGACCCCCACATGTTCAGGTTCCACAATCAGGCACCTGATTGGCAGCAGCTGGAGCTCAAAACAAGAGTGAATACCAACAGGAGAATACACTGTTTAGCAATGGTAGAGAATTTTGGAATTTTACTTGGGCGCTACCCACATAATCAGCTGTGCTGCTCATCCCACAGATGCATGATCCTTGATGATTCCATGATAATTGGGAGAGCCCTTGTGTTGTGTAGGCTACGGCGTAGCCGCGTGTAAATTCGACGCAGAAGTATAAATTGGGCTTTACAAGTTGGACATCATTGTAAAGGTAAATAAACACGCTTTCCAATTATATAAAATACAATGCCAATTAGCATTGTAACAACAGAGAAATAATCAACCAAACACACATTTCCAAACTTTTTTCCCGAGTTTATATTTTAAATGCTTTGTGTAGAGTTTGTGCTATTTTGTATATTGTACAATATTCAGTAAATACAGTACAAATTGGAGTTGTTCCTATTTTCATTGGTACTCATCTCTCTCTCTCTACGCCATATACAATCTGTGCATGTGCACTATGCAGCCCACAGTAACTCCCTGTCAGTAAGATCTAATGTATTGTTATACTAAGTAAGTAAGTAAGGTTTATTTATATAGCACACATTTACAACGACAAAAGAGCCGCCCAAAGTGCTTAACAGATAAAAAGAGAAAACACTGGTAAAAGAGAAAAACAAGATAAAATAAGATCAAATACAGATTTTAAAAAAAACAGATAAAATAGATTGCAAGGTGCAATAGAAATAAAAGTGCAAAAAGTGCAGCATCGGGAGGCAGGCTCACCTCAGGTCAGGGAGAAGAGATGTGTTTTAGCAATTTTTTTTAAAAGCCTCAACTCCTACTAGCTCCATAGTATGTGGGTCAATGACGAATAAGGCTTCTAAAAGCTTAAACATCCCGCATTTGTTAAATTTATTACTGTATTTCTAACAAAAAAATGTCAGGTGGTGCAACCAATTATTTGTAAAAGTATTTATATTTTCCCTAACCCTATTATTTATTAATTAAGTTAAATCTATTATCTATATCTATCTATATCTATTAGATTGTCTAGTGTCTAAGACATTTGTTTTTGGGCTGCTTTTTCCTGCACTGACAGTGTCATCTAAAATTATTAAAAATAAGACATTTTAGAGCATTTTAGAGCATCTTGGAGCTTTAAATAACAGTATTTATTTCATATAGTGGCATTAATTGTGGTTGCGCCAACTGACTTACCGGTTGGTCTTATTATCTTGGGTCTTATTATCTTAGTTTAATGTAATTTCAATGCATCATAGAACTTTTATTTACAACAAGTATAAAAAAGAATCGCTATTGTGGCGATGTGCTGTGCCTATTCTGTTCCTCAGTCCAGCGCTTCATCATCCCCCTTCTAAAACTGCCATCCCCCCTTTTCATCCCTTATGTCATTTTATCAATGAACATGGTATAACTGTTATTTCAACATTCAAGCCTCTTTCACACATAGTTCCCTATAATTTCCATGGAATCCCAAGCTGTGCCGACCAGGTCTGCTTTAGATTCACTGAGAGACATCATGAACGTCAGAGAAGTATGCCATCTAGTGGCTACCACTGGTTTGCTGTATCAGTTCAAATGTAGTCAAACTACATGGGGATTCATGTTAACAACAGGTGGTTATGAAACTGACAGTTGAACAATAAACAATTCATGACAACTTCCTATATCTCAAAATCTCTAAATTCTATGTGGTGTGAAAACATTACATTACAATTGTCATGATGTCAAGTATTATACATTAGTCAATAACTGCAGTAAACTGTGTTCAAATCCACTTCTAAAATCCACAAATTCTTTCAAATCCTCTTTTTTCTAATCCGTAACTGAAAGAAATCTGTTATATCATCTGTTATTAAATTACTGGCTACCAGTTAAAGTAGGCTCTACAGACTACAATACAGTCGTTTATGTTGTATGTCACACCATGTGTACCATGTTTCCTGTTTGCAGCAGTAAAGCAGTCTGAGAGACAGGAAGTTTCCTCAACTGATGTACGCAAATGATACTGTATATTACACACGATGTGGGAATTTCCAATAAATATGTTGTGCCAGAAAAACACTGAAGGGCTGTGAAAATAACCACTTAGTATAAGTGTTTGGAAACTGAGCAACAGAAAAGTCCTCATTCAATTTATGAGGTGAAAAGATATTCACTGATTCTGAGAAGAGAAAATGAAAAGAAACATTTCCTGTGGATATGTGGACTTTGACTTCACTGACACGTTCTTACCTACAGTGTACATGTTGGTATTCATCATTGGTATGGTTGCTAATGGTTGGGGATTGAAATCCTTGTTCGTGAACTGGAAGAAACTTGGGAATATAAATGTTTTTGTTTTGAATCTGGGAGTTGCAGATATTTTGTATTTGCTCAACCTCCCATTCCTGTTTGCATACTACTCTGCAAACAGAAGCTGGATCTATGGACAAGTCTTCTGCAAGATGATAAGATTCTGTTTCAGTTTGAATTTGTATGGCAGCATTGGCTTCCTCACATGTATTAGTGTGTACAGGTACCTTAGCATTGTCCATCCTATGAGAGTCATGGGGAGAATCACTACAACCCATTCTGTGGCCATCACAGTTGTTGTATGGACTCTGGTGAGCATTCAAGGTCTCCCTGATATGTTCTTTGACAAAACCAAAGTAAACTCCTCAGAACAGTGCTTTGATACCACCTCAGACAACCTTCTGGAGGAATATCTGAGCTACAGCATCGGACGGACATTGACTGGATTTTGTATCCCCCTGCTCGTCATATTGGGTTGCTATGGACATGTTGCTGTGGCTCTGTGCACAAAAACAAATATTGACAAATTGATGAAGCAGAGATGCTTGAAACTTTTATTGATTTTGACTCTGCTTTTCTCAGTTTGTTACATATCTTTTCATGTATTCAGGAATCTGAACCTGAAGACTAGGATATTGAAAATACAAGGCACGTGTCATGAATGGTTTGGTAGCATTTATATCGCTCATCAAGTCAGTCGAGCCCTTGTGTGTCTGAACAGTGCCATCAACCCATTGATGTATCTTCATGGTGACGAGAAGCTTTTTGCACAGTTAAGCCCATTCTACCAACAAGCTCGCAACTCTGTCATTCAGTTGGCTGGAAGGATGCTCAACCGTCACATTCAGTGACCAAAGTTTTCCTCTGTAAAACTGTAAAACTAGTAAGTTTGGCTATATTTATTCTGATTCTTTCACTCTTTGATTTTGCTTCGTTTGAATAAGCCCACTGTTCTTTGCTAATATGAGGAAGTTATTTCATTATGTTTATTTTGTGCGTAATTTCTCCATACTTAAATGCTTTCTAAGTATTTCGTTTGTAAATATGATGGGTTGAAAAAATACACTGGATGTTCCTCCAGTCAATCAGCATTTAGTGTTGTAATAAGTCATTGTGTACTTTAGATGTTCCTGCGAAGACATACTGTACAGACAGATAGCTTGTTCACATTTACAAATAAACGTGTTAACAAATTATTAACAGGCCTTCATTGATCATTGACAAACTGTTGGAACATTATGGTTTCAATGAGAATGATACACAGTTATTTTTTGGTGGCTGAGAGTAAGTTCAGTGAACTGGCAAAACAACAAGAAACAGATTTCCTGTTTTCATGAAAGTTGTGAAATAGCATACAGAGTCAAGTGTTATCTGTTATAAAGAAGATGATAGAGGTGATGGAATACCAGGGTTTAGTGCGGGTGAGGATCCTGGCAGCTGAGTTTTGGACATGTTGTAGCCGGTTCAAGGCCTTGCTAGTGTTGCCTCAGTATCATGTGAATTACAAAATAATTGATATCATATTTTGTCACCATATTGTTATATACTTTGTCATTACATTATGAAAGTAATATGTATTTATGATATATAGTACATAGCACCAGTAAAATGCAAAACAATTTCATGATATTAATTTAGATTCGATTAGATTAAACTATGTAGGTAATGTAGGTAATGAAAATAATCCAAGTAATGATGATATGTGACCTACATTTCAAAGTCATTTTCATTTTAAAATACAGTACTTAAAGGGACAGTTCACCAAAATAACAAAATCATTCATATTTGGTTCCTTACCCTGAAAGGAGTCTATGGACAAAGATAGACTTCACTCCAGACATTGTTTATGTTACACTCACTGTTAGCATAAAAGACTAATACTAATGGAAGTCAATGGACCCTAAATTAGCATGTTTGAAATATGAATATGAAAGATGCTAAATCATCTCAAATTCTCTGACAAGACTCAATAACTAGATTTAAATGTTACATTTATGAATTGTTTCAGGCATGACATGCAAACATGCTAACTTAGGGTCCATCGTGTGAACTATCCCTTTAAAATATTTTCTCAATATCTGTCGCTGTAAGCTATCTCTGGATATACTGTATTACCAGCAGTACCGTGTTTCACTCAACATTAAGTAATCTATTCACTCCAACTTGGACTTTCTCCTCCTTACTAAGCATCTTACTAGACATCTACAGGAAATTCCAACCAGAGTAAGTACAAGCAAAGCAGTGCCCACCAACAGCGCCACAACATCGACATTGTGATAGGCATACCAGGGCATCTTGTAAGACTCAGTACGCAGGTGTGCTGCACCCTTGTGTCTAATGACAAACTCTAACCAGAAGATGGCGCTGTCCAAGGGTTTGAGAGGTCGGTCGTGGTGAAGCCGAGACAGCCTGCGCATGTTCTCTCTGTAGGGCTTCCCTGGGTCCAGAATGTTCCTTAGAGCTTGTGTCAGAGACTCCACCTCCAACGTGGTCACTTCTACCACCTCAGCCACGCCCCTGGCCCTCAGACGCACCAAGTTGTCAAACTGGTCAAAGATAAGAGGGATCCCCAACACTGGGACTCCATGGTAGATGGCTTCGTAGACCCCGTTGGTGCCCCCGTGTGTGAAAAAGACCCTGGTTTTAGGGTGGCCCAGCAGGTCATTCTGAGGCAGCCATTTGACCAGTAGTGTGTTGTTGCCCAGGGTGGAGGGCCTCTCTCCCAGGTGTCTCCACACCACCTTCTGAGGCAGGCGGGCGAACGCAGAAGCAACAACCTCAGCCCTCTCAGGACCAAGATCACCCAGCAGGGTGCCCAGAGACATAACCACGACCCCATGTTCTCCAGAGCTCTGCACAAATTCCTCTAACTCAGCAGGGAGAGGTTTGGAGGGCTTGCACTGGAATCCCCCCATGTAGACCACATTGGGCATGGTAGGCCGTGGAAACTCAAAGATGAAGTCCACGCGCATCAGCCACAGATCTGCTCCCTGGATGAGGGACATGACGTCCACATTGGGGCCAAAGTACCGGTCACACACGGCCTGGTAGGGGGGGTTGGTGACAAAGTGATGGATATAGAGGACGATGCCATAGTAGAAAATGTTGTTAACTCTCTGTGTAAAGTCCATCTTGTCAGTGTTTTGGGAGAAGAGATGTGGGACGTAAGAGAAGGGTGAGGGAGCGATGCCAAAGTGTGCCTCTCCATTGAACAGCCAGCGGACGTTCAATACCAGGGGCAGCTGGAGATAGTGGGCTACCAACACTCCAGCAGGAAACGCCGGATCGGTCAGCATTAAGTCATACTCCGCCTGTTTCAGCTCCCGCATCAGAGTCTTATTCTCAAACATGGTGACAACCGACTGGGCTACAATCCCGTTGTTCTGTCTGAGCATGCTGAACAAATGCCCGTAGAATGCCAGGAAGGCCCAGGGGGTGCCCTCGTCCTTGCGGATGTCCACAGCCCTTTTAAGGAAGCCAGACATGAACTCCTGGCTCTCGATGTTCTGTGGATGCTCCTGGGGCACAGTGATGGAGGTGTAGTAGGGGGAGAGTTCAGACACATACCAGCTGGTAGAGGAGCGCAGGACGGTGATCTGGTGGCCCCGGGTGTGCAGGGCCTCTACCAGAATCCTCATGTTGATCCAGTGGCTCCCATCTATTGGGTACACCAGCACCCGCCCACCGTCACCCCTTCCTGCTAGGAAGAGTAGAACAGAGGCCAAGACTAGGTACGACCCCATCACTGGAGAGAGAGAGAGAGAGAGGGAGAGAGAGAGAGAGAGAGAGAGAGAGAGAGAGAGAGAGAGAGAGAGAGAGGTAAACAGGCAAACAGGCACAAACCCATTAAGAAAGATTCCACTCCAAACACTGCAGTTCCTTTAGTTACGCAGTTAATTATTCACATGTGGAGTCACGTGGAGTCAGTTCTCTAAGGCAAAGTGTATACGTCGCTTTGGGTAAAGGCGTCTGCTAAATGCCAAAAATGTAAATGTAAGGATGTGGCCAGGTCCGAAAAAACATGTCATGTGTTTTCCCATTGGCATCTCTAATTTCCTCTAAAGTAAATCCTATGATAGGATAATGTAAATGCATTGAATTACAGTAATGTCATGACCTCAACAAAAACAATGTCTACAGGCTACAGCATATCATACTAGCAGGGCACGCCTGTGAATCTGGTCAACATCTAAGTGTTTGAATCTATTTGATTCAACCTTCAATGACAAAATCATCAATAGAGCACATACATGAAATAAGTCCTCACCTCTGAAATCTCTCCTTGCTTCAGACAGTTGTACAGAATGAACAATGTGGCTGGGTTGATCTGTCTCATAGTTAATCAGCAAATATAGAGTGAATGTTTAAACCATGACCCTTGGCCCTCCATGACCCTTGGCCCTCCTTTTCTTTCTTGTTTTCTCTTTGATGTCTTTTTGAAAGTGGTTTATTATAACTGTCAGAATTCCTCTACCTCAATACCTCTCTGGTTTTTCAAACCTTTTGTTTGCTTGAAATATAATAGGGTAACAATCATGTGGTGACAGGCAGCAATTCATTGTTACATAATATTTCCAGCCAGATTAATGAGGTCAGAATAGTCCTGAGCAGGCCATTGAGGGTGGTTGGGATTAATCAGAACAGATTAATTTCTCCCATATCCTTATATGGGCTGTATTTCCATCATTCACTCCCCATCACAGATCTGACAGGGCTGCATAGGTGTAAACCTAGTAAAACTAGGTAGAGGTATAGCATGGCCCCTCCAGAAAGCTTGTTGATGACCTTCAAAATTACCCTAAGGCTGACAGACTCCAAATTATTTTTAGCTGCAGTGTTCCTCAGTCGAGACTTCAATGTCTTCTATAAACATCAGTGTTCATTTCTGTCGTCATGCATCTTGCTTTGACAGCGAGGTTGTCACCACGGCTCAAGTAGGGAAAGTTAGCATGTCCAGTAACAGTCACAGTTACAATGTAGAAGTTAACAGTACGCTAGATTGCTGCTTTTCTGTTTGTGTGGTATCACCATAATAGATCCATTTGGGCTACTGCACTCCATGCTTGGGTGGAGCACAAGTGCACTCTTCGGGAAAAGGGTGGAGAATTGGGTTGCAGCACCATTGTGCATATAAAAACTAAGTGGCCTCCTTATCTCATTCTCTTATCTGCACAGATGGAAATACGGATGAAAGCGAATACCTGACACACATACATCATATTATCATGATACCTGACATACATACATCATAATATTATGATACCTGACACACATACATCATATTATCATGATACCTGACATACATACATCATAATATTATGATACCTGACACACATACATTATATTATCATCATACCTGACATACATACATTATTATCATCATACCTGACATACATGCATCATAATATTACGCCCTTGAAGGAGGGGAGACTGAGATTCACACAACCCTCTAAAGGAGGGTTAGGGTTAGTTCATGACTCACCTGATCATATCTGAGCCACAACATTTTAACCACAGAATGTGCTTTAGTGAAAGATATTTGGGTTTAAGTATATATATTTTATATGTTATGTATATTATAAGTATTTTTTTTATTTGTATTAGTTTGGTATACAGTTTATGAACAACTTTGTGTTGACAGGGTGGGCATCGATGATCGATTAATTGATCGATAAGGTCTTGGTCGATCACTTTTTTTTTTCTTTCTTTTTTTTTAATAATAATAATGGAAATTAGTTTGTCCACGTGTCACCAGATTGCGTTCGTCTCTCACCCCTGAACATGTTAACATGATCATCTTTCTGAACAAGAACCAGTAGGCCTGCCGCCTACAGTCTCTCGCTGGAGTTTAAATTTAAGTTAAGCTGGACGCTCTTAAGGACACTAACGTTTTCAGTCATCCTCCTATTTGTGAGTAACTGTTTTTTTACTGCTCCTATGGTGAGTTACTTATTTTCTATATTTTTATTTATAACGTAAAATGTGTTTTTAAGTTAAACAATTTAGGCTACTCACTGCCTTGTGGCTTGTTATCTGACTGTAGTGTCTAGTTTGGATGTGAATGAATGAATGTGTGCAATAGCAACACAAATACAGTTTTTTCCCCAAGGAAAACATGCTTGTTATTTCTGCCCTATTTTTTTTTTCCGGAAAAAAAAAAAAAAAAAAAAAGTGATCGACCAAGACCTTATCGATCAATTAATCGATCATCGATGAATGTCTCCTTTTACGATGAATCTCGTACAAGCAGAAACTATTAGGGACGCAACCTCAGCAAATATGTTCAAGTTAAGGCTAAAAACCCATCTTTTTAATATTGCCTTTAAATGACTAAATAATTAAATTAAGATGATAAAAACCCATCCTTTTAATATTGCATTTAAGTTACTAAATAATTAAATTAAGATTATATCATGATTAAAGCACTTTGAGCTGCAACGTTTGCAGGAAAAGCGCTATACAAATAAAGTTGTTATTATTATTATTATTATTATTATTATTATTAAATGTGTTGTAATCAAACCACACTATTATGTTTCTCTGATTAATTCAAACAGCGAACACAATTTACATTTGACAGATCACTTTAATAAAAACTGGATTTACAGCCTTTCCGTTCATACAATGCAAATTCATTTCTCATATGAATCTTCTGCACACATTTATGTGAGAGAATAAGTACAAATGGCAAAAAATGACAAAGATAGAAAAGAGCTTAACTATTTTACAGAGGTGCATTACTATGCAAAAAAAGTCCATGAAGTCCATCAAAGAGTCCATCACAATCACAGCAGAATGAATAAAGTTGAGTCCTTTTTCTCCACATCACAAAAATGAATTAAAATCATACCATTCCCTTGGCTTCCTCCTTCACTCACAACGGTGCATACTCCAGTGGTATAGGATGAGGATATACAGTGGTCAAATCTAATTACAACTTCAGAGAAAGCAGGGGCAAAAAGAGCAAATTGCATCATCAACTTTTATGGGCAGTTTTCCGGGCATGGATAAGTCTTGAACAAAAACACACAGTCAATGGAATATCTACATTGAAGATGGTTTTTAGTTTTTAGTCAGCTAAATGGCATATATAGTCTTGAATTGGGCTTAATCTGTGTCCAGGTAACAAGCCCATTATGACATAATGAGAGAGAATTAACATAGTTGTTCTTGTTCAGTACCGTGTGGTCACTGAGAAGCTTTACAAAGATCACAACATGGCCTGCCATCTCACCGTACAGGACCCAACATGGCCTGCCATCTCACCGTACAGGACCCAACATGGCCTGCCATCTCACCGTACAGGACCCAACATGGCCTGCCATCTCACCGTACAGGACCCAACATGGCCTGCCATCTCACCGTACAGGACCCACGTGCTGTGGTGAAACTCATCATGTGGGTTTGTGTTTCTGATTGAGTCCAAAAAAAAAATGTTTGAATAAAAGTTTGGTTTGAGATACTTGGCCTGCCAGGTGAGATGATCCCCACAGCTAGATGAGGTCTGCAGGTGGTCACAAACAAACCAACATCAATAATGCATTCATTTTGAGTGTATTCTGAACTGTATTATAAACTCACTGTCATTGTTAGCCAGGGTTGGGCTGCATTCCATTTCAATAGTGGACGTGCATAAAGATGTTGCGCCTACAGCTTGACGTCATTCAGCGATATGACTGCCGCCATGATTCCTCAACACATTGACCACAGTGCAGACCGCCATGATTGCCGGCGTATGTGCAGTAAGGCTGCCCTCATTTTCTCTGTTTTCGTTTCAGCATAGGTGAGTTGATTTGAAATTATTGAAATGGAATTGACCCCAACCCTGTTGTTCATCATGTATCTATCACTCACAACAAGTCATAATGAAAGCTACTGATTTCACAGATATTTGGTCAAGTTAAAGTTTTACAAGTTGTACTGATTGAAATGTTTTAATTGAAAATCATAATCCATTCTAATTTCTAGAAGTGCAAAAAAACACCACAAATTGTGCTCAACTAGATAAATGGACAGACAAGAATACTGTTGTTTTCATTCAAATTCCCAATACTTAACCTGAGGAAAATGTTGATCTTAATGAAGTATTCTACTTTCGAGCAGCTCTGGTCAGTAGCTCTGGTCAGTAGCTCTGGTCAGTAGCTTAGTTGTCATTACAAAACAGAAATAAGCAGAGGAGCTTTTCCAGTCAGTCCTGAGACAAGCATTGGCAGCATAATTTGGCAAAGAAGGGGTTAGAGCAGTGGAACCGTAGAATTAGAATGATACATACTGCAGAACCATAGAATCATTCTAATTCTACTAGGAGTAGAACCCTGGGTAGGGTCCTCTGTTAAATCCTTGAGCAAAGATTGATTGCTTCACTATACATCACCTTAGTGCAGTAGCCATTAGTAAGAAAGCATGTAGGCAAGGATAAGAGAATACAGCTAGCAGCATTTGAAATGCATATTACTGTATTGCTGTCTATGGCTTAGGGGGAATAGCGCTGGACTTTGAAAGAGTGAATTGAGTTAATACAGCTTTGAATGCATTGGAATTATAAGGGGTGAGGCTTTTTTTTTTTTTGAGTAAAGTAAAGACAGCACAGATATGAGCAGAAAATATAGTTAGGTTTGCCAGCAATAAGCCTAACCCTAACCCTACTCATCCATTCCAGTGTTTTGCTCTGAGAAGCCTGTTCTTTACTGGGGAGCTAAATACCTGATTTCACCTTTTGTGTTGAGCTCATGGCTGTTTCAATTAATGGAGATGATCAAAATACTAGAAGACATTTTCCCAAAACACATTATCAAAATAATTCGTTTCGCTCATTTGGTTCATAATCCACAATTGTGCAGGCACTGTTGTACTGTATAAACCTCACGTTGCATTTCAAAACATTTCAAAATATTTCCATCATACTCGTTTCAAAAAAGAGGGTGTACAGGACAAAATAATCAGTGTCATTGGAGAATACTTTCCATCTGAGTTCAGAAAAAATCATTGCTTTAAATTACAAACAGGACATCTTTAGGGTTTCAAAAATAGGCAAGGGCAATGTGCAAGAGCAACAGTTAGAAAATCTGACACAATTTGCTGATTTCTGTAAGCAGGCTTTTGCATCTATGCTGGTCTCTATTGGCTCTCCACTACATGGCTATGATAGGATACTGTCTCTTTCCCTGGTCATCAAAAAGGCATCGATTGTGTTAACTGTTAAAATCTAAACATTGTGCTTGTTTTTTTGTTGTTGTCCAGAATCAGATCAGATCTTATTTGGCTATACAGCACAAGTGGATGTCAACAAATCAAAGCTATGCTTTTTTTTCTTATAAATTCAACCACTGACGACTTGTGTTAAAAACAATGATGACAGGCCTGAAGATCTACTGTATAATATGGCCAGTTAAGTGTGCAAAGCTCTTCACAGGCCATAAGTTGAAGCATGGCATTGTAACAATATTGATTGGGCTTCTTTCTTACTTAATTCATTAGCAGTGACCTGAGGATACAGCCCTAGTAATTAGATGGCTGTTAAATCATGGTGAGTTAGATTAGCAAAATATTCATATTGATGATTTAGGTATCAATGACAATATTCATCTAATTATTAACAATTATGTAACTCTTAAAACATTTGTCTTTTTTTTTATCTACAAGACACTAACTGTAATGTACATCATTGTTAACGGGCTGCTGTAGTGATTTACAAAAAGTCCAAACATAAGAGAGATTTAAAATACAAACAAACTAAAACAGCCATGGGAATAATCAAGTGAATTGACATGTTAATTCTCACATGGGAAGTTTCGTACATGAAAGCACTGACAAATTATTTTATCTTATTAAGTTAATCTTACATCTCTGATTTGCATGAAACAGTTAAAAAGGTTTAAAACAATGTCAATAAACATCCACCAAGGTAATTCTGAACTGTGACATTATTATTGGAGAGCATGGGCAGAATTTAATCCTAATTTTGAGAAAAAAGGATAAGATAGGCTAAACTGCCTTCTGTGCAGTATATACAGTTAAAACACCATACCTTCGCATAGTACAGAGCATAAGCCAGTGCCTGGATCTAAGCAGTGGGAACAACAGTCACACTTTGGCGCCATCTACTGGGCACTTGGAGGATGCAAGCAACCAACCAGTGGCTTCTTTTCTGAGTCTAGGCACAGCTGAAAGCCTGATACTGAGCCAGAGGATAAGTGACCCCCATTTGTTCTCATTAGAATTACAAGGGGCAACTGATTGAGAGAGAGCAGTGTGGTAGAAGCAGCTGGTATTATGTCTCTGGACAAAGAGCTGATTAAAACTAATAACTGTCTTCTTTAGTCAGTCAAAACAGTAAGATTTGAAAACATGTTTTTTATTTTATTTTAACTGAGGTTTATTTGTGCGTCAGTGTTTGTTACTGGGGGAACAAAGATATCTCTAATGCTTGAACTAGAGCAACAGAATGGAAAGGTGTCTTGTGGTTATTCTGAATTCATCTCTTTCCTTGGTTCACCATATTTAGTGAGTAATACTTAGCCATACAGTATTGTATGTCGACTATTGAAAGGTTTGTTTGATTGTAAAGACATTAGAATCACACCCATCCTGACATGGGTTCTTTTCTGTACAACCTGCAGTCTGTTCATGCTGTATCCTGTGGATGTATATATGCTGTCCTCCCTGCTATCTAAAACCTGGAGATCAGACGCTGTGTTTGTCAGTATGGATCAAGAAGATGGAAAAATAGTATTGATTGCTGATGATGAATTTACGGGAGCATGCAAGAGTGTCCATGGTTTTAGTTTCAGCCATTTTCAGGTTCCATGTTGTATCACCTAAACTGGATTAGCATAATATCATACACAATAAGAGGATATCACCTCCATGTTCATCGTTAGCCTCCAGATATGTTCAGTTACATTATTTCTCAGAGTGTCTGATGGGCGGGCGGGTGGGCTTTGAACAGCCTGTTTTCGCTCCGCCTCAGAAGCATCGGAGCAATGCAACATCCAACTTCATGGGAAAAGGAAGGAAAAAAACGAGTGACCTTTGTTTCAGTTAAAGTGGACATAAATCCATTTGAACGCGCCTTTCTCTGGAGAGCATCCCTGTCTTCATCCTCTTCTCCAAACGAGAGTAAAAAAATGTAGCAAAAAACAAATCAAATATTGTAGAAATGTCCTGCTTATAGTCATTTGTTGTTGCTTGGTAAGTAGGTCTACATGATTGTGTGTTTACAAGCCAGTAGTATCATGTTGGTGTCTGTCTGACTGCTAGTCAGACCAGGGTGCCCGGGGTGGGCTGGTCGTTCAAGGGCTCTTTCAGGGTCAGATCCTGCATCTGTGAGGGGAACGACTCTGGGTACAAAGACAACTCCACTGACCTGGGAAGGAGAGAGGAAGAGAGAGAAAGATAAGAGAATGGATGGAGACATACAGTATAGGCATACAAAATCATATGTTGGCCATCCTCCATCATCCTTTGGCCTGGAATGAGCTTCAAAGAACTTGAAACTTGGAAACTTGGAACTTGGAAATGCCGACATAAACCGTTTTCCCACATGTACCGTAACACATACATACATACAGTACCTACATATATACATACATACAGTACAATACAATACACTCTATACATTGTTAATGTGGAAAATGACTATTCTAGCTGCAAACATCTGTTTTTTAATGGAATATCTACATAGGTGTATAGAGGCCCATTTCTAGCAACCGTCACTCCAGTGTTCTAATGGTACATTGTGTTTGCTAATCGCGTTAAAAAGCTAATGGATGATTAGAAAACCCTTGAAAACCCTTGTGCAATTACGTTAGCACAGCTGAAAATGGTTTTGCTGGTTAGAGAAGCTATACAAATGGCCTTCCTTTGAGCTAGTTGAGTATCTGGAGCATCACATTTGTGGGTTCGATTATACTCTCAAAATGGCCAGAAAAAGAGAACTTTCATATGAAACTCGACAGTCTATTCTTGTTCTTAGAAATTAAGGCTATTCCATGTGAGAAATTGCCAAGAAACTGAACATTTCCTACAACGGTGTGTACTACTCCCTTCAAAGAACAGCACAAACAGTCTCTAACCAGAGTAGAAAGAGAAGTGGGAGGCCCCGGTGCACAACTGAGCAAGAAGACATGTACATTAGAGTCTCTAGTTTGAGAAATAGACGTCTCACAGGTCCTGAACTGGCAGCTTCATTAAATGGTACCCGCAAAACGCCAGTGTCAACGTCTACCATGAAGAGGCGACTCCGGGATGCTGGCCTTCTAGGCAGAGTGGCAAAGAAAAAGCTCATCTGAGACTGGCCAATAAAAGAAAAAGATGAATATGGGCAAAAGAACACAGACATTGGACAGAGGAAGATTGGAAAAAAGTGTTATGGACAGACAAATCGAAGTTTGAGGTGTTTGGATCACACAGAAGAACATTTGTGAGACGCAAAACAAGTGAAAAGATGCTGGAAGAGTGCCTGACGCCATCTGTCAAGCATGGTGGAGGTAACGTGATGGTCTGGGGCTGCTTTGGTGCTGGTAACGTGGGAGATTTGTACAAGGTAAAAGGGATTTTGAATAAGGAAGGCCATCACTACATTTTGCAACGCCATGCCATACCCTGTGGACAGTGCTTGATTGGAGCCAATTTCCTCCTACAACAGGACAATGACCCAAAGCACACCTCCAAATTATGCAAGAACTATTTAGGGAAGAAGCCGGCAGCTAGTATTCTGTCTGTAATGGAGTGGCCAGCGGAGTCACCAGATCTCAACCCCATTGAGCTGTTGTGGGAGCAGCTTGACCGTATGGTACGCAAGAAGTGCCCATCAAGCCAATCCAACTTGTGGGAGGTGCTTCAGGAAGCGTGGGGTGAAATTTCTTCAGATTACCTCAACAAATTAACAGCTAGAATGCCAAAGGTCTGCAATGCTGTAATTTGCTGCAAAGGGAGCATTCTTTGACGAAAGCAAAGTTTGAAGGACACAATTATTATTTCAAACCTTGTCAATGTCTTGACTATATTTTCTATTCATTTTGCAACTCATTTGATAAATAAAAGTGTGAGTTTTCATGGAAAACATGAAATTGTCTGGGTGACCCCAAACTTTTGAACGGTAGTGTACATACATACATACAGTACATACATACATGCAGTACATACATACAGTACATACATACATACAGTACATACATACAGTACATACATACAGTACATACAGTACATACAGTACATACATACAGTACATACATACAGTACATACAGTACATACAGTACACACATATACATACATACATACATACAGTACATACATATATACAGTACATACAGTACATACATACAGTACATACAATACATACATACAGTACATACATACATACATACATACATACGTACATACATACACACACACACATATATAAATACATACATACATGCAGTACATACAGTACATACATACAGTACATACAATACATACATACATACATACAGTACATACAGTACATACATACATACAGTACATACATACATACATACATACGTACATACATACACACACACACATATATAAATACATACATACATGCAGTACATACAGTACATACATACATACAGTACATACAGTACATACATACATACAGTACATACAGTACATACATACAGTACATACATACATACATACAGTACATACAATACATACATACATACGTACATACAGAACATACAGTACATACATACATACATACATACACACATATATAAATACATACATACATGCATACATACAGTACATACATACATACAGTACATACAATGCATACATACATACATACATACAGTACATACATACAGGACATACACACATACAGGACATACACACATACAGTACATACATACACACATACATACACACATACATACATACAGTACATACAGGACATACAGTACATACATACATACATACATACATACATACAGTACATACAGGACATACACACATACAGTACATGGAACACAGAGTCAGCGAACGGGGAGGGAGGGGGGTGGTGGGGACAGGGGAGGTGGTTAGGGGTAGGGGAGGCTGTATGCATATCAGGGGGGTGGCAGGGTTAGGGGAGATGGGTAGGGGTAGGGGAGGTTGTATGCGTGTCAAGGGGGGGGGGGGGGGGGGGCGGGGGCGCCGGGGGGGGGGAGATGGCTAGGGGTAGGGGAGGCTGTAGGCATGGGAGAACAGGTAGGTTTTGAGGTGGGATTTAAAAGTGAGAAGTGAGGGTGAGTCTCTGAGTGGTTGAGGGAGAGAGTTCCAGAGGCGGGGTGCAGCTCGTGAAAAGGCACGGTGACCGAAGCCTTTGAGTTTTGAGGGTGGGACAGTGAGGGGAACAATGGATGAGGATCGGAGGGTACGGGTAGGGCGGTGGGGGAGAAGGAGGTCAGTCAGGTAAGGGGGGGCCAGGCTATGGAGTGCTTTGTATGTGAGGATGAGGATTTTGAATTGGATGCGTTCTTTGATGGGGAGCCAGTGGAGAGAGTGGAGGACAGGAGTGATGTGGTCACGGGAGCGGGTGTTTGAAAGGAGGCGTGCAGCAGAGCATTACATTACAGTACATACAGTACGTACATACATACAGTACATACATACATAACAGTACATACAGGACATACACACATAGAGTACGTACACTCCCTCACCTGCCGTGGAGTGGGTGCCCATGGAAAGTAGCGGAGTGGGGCAGCTGAGAGGGGTAGTGGGCGTCGCCTCCCTGGAAGGACTGGGCCTGGTGTTGGAGCTGGTGAGAGTGTGAGCCATGCAGCGAGGCCGTGGTGCGTCTGCGGTTAATCCCGCCGTTCTCCAGACCCTTCCCTGAAGAGGAGGAGGAGGGAGCGGCCGTAGGGTGGCCCAGGGTGTTGCGGAGGTACCAGTCCCTCAGACCCTCCAGAGCCAGGGCCTTGTGCAGGCTCCGGGTGGGGTCGTCTGGGGTGGAGGCGTCAGGGTACTGGGGGGGTCTGTGGTGGTGGTGGTGGTTCTGGGGGGGCCCAGACCCGGGCCCAGGCTGCTCAGGCTGGTGCTGGTGGTGGGGGTAGTGGGGTGCGTTGGAGGAGGAGCTGGTGGAGTTAGGAGCGTTGTTGTTGCTGTTGTTGTGAGGAAGAGGAGGAGGAGGCGGCTCGGAGTAGGCCGAGAGCATGACGGCTTCCTGCTGGTGCTGCTGGAGCGGGATGAAGGGCCCGCAGGACTTGGTCCGGGTCACTTTCACCCTGCGGGGCTCGCCGGGCTTCCCCCGTAGCATCAGGGGGCTGCTGTAGGCCGGCGGACCCCCGGGGAGCTGCAGGGCTTGGGGCTGGGGGGGGAAGCCGTTGAAGTGTGGAGGAGGGGGCGGGAGAGGGCAGCCCTCGGCGGGCCAGGGCCTGGAGACCTTCCCGCTGCCATGGGACTGTTGTCTCTGGAGCTGTTGGTGTTGATGCTGCTGCTGCTGCTGCTGGACCTGCTGCATCTTCTGCTGCTTCCCCCACACGTAGTCCATCAGGATCTCGTTGTACCCCCCCCCTCCTCCTCCTCCGCCCCCACCACCTCCTCCCCGCCCCCTCATGGTTGTATGCATTCTGCCCGGCTCCGTGTGCCCGTTGAGCTGCCCCGCCCTCTCCGGACTCCCCCACTGGACCTGCCTCAGACGCCCGTCCGTCAGAGCCTCCGAGCTCTTGTAAGGTCCGCTCCTGGCGGGCATGCCGGCTCTCTGACCTCCACCTCCACCACCTCCACCACCACCCCCACCACCACCACCACCCCCGTCCTCGGAGGAGAGGGTGCGGTCCAGCAGGGCCTCAGAGCTGTTGCTGCGGCGGGTGCAGGCGCCGCTGTAGCCCTGCTGCTCGCAGGACCCTGAGGGCGGCCCGTCCTGAGGATGGAGAGGCGCCGCCTGGGGGACCTCGGGATTGTCTGACCACTGCTGCTTGGCAGCCGGTCCGCTGGAGACTTCTGACCTGGAGGGAGAGAGCACAGATAACCGTTTAATGTCCCATGCTAATCCATACAGCCAGATGCCTGTCTGTGCACTGATCTTATCGATGTTGACGATCGCTGACAGGATATTTCTGTTGTGTGAACATGGAAGACGATTAGCTCAAGCAAAAGTTACTACTGTATTAGCACCCATAAGATGATAGTGAGATATTTTCTTCTCAGGACAATAGTGTCTCTTCATTTGAGTTCATATGTGACACGGTCTGGTGAAAGGGGTAACGAGTCAAGGCAACCAATCAAAATGTTCAGACTTTTATATTGAAACACGGAAATACATTTCGACGTTGTTGAAAATCACAACACACTCGGTGAGTAATCCCCACTGCTACCTAGTTAACTATAACACATTGTTAGCAGGCTCACTAAACAAGCAGTGTTAGTTGACTAGCGAGCGTGTCATTGATTTTCAACAACGCTGAAATGTATTCAAATGTTTCGAAATAAAAGTCTGAACATTAAATCGGCTTGTTGTCGACTTGTTACCCCTTTCACCAGACCGTGTCACATATGATAGAACCAGACTTCTGCATGTCTGTCCGCGCTGTAAAGCTAACGTATTGAAATCTCACCTGATATGGACACTGGTTGGTCCGTTCCGAGACAGGAGAGGCGTGGCTGGCACACTCCTGCCCTCCAGGTTGGACACACTCCTGGGCAGAGTGCGACTTGGGCTGGAAACACACACACAGTCACTACATTAATACGCCATATAATAAATATGATTGTGAGTGAGATCACACGTTGCCTATATACTGTATATTACTTTTATACAGGCATTGTGGGATTGATTGCAATTAGTCTGACACTAACACTAACCCTACTGCTCATCCTTCACAATGTATGTCAGTGGGACAAAACTGAATAAATAACTGTTTTACTGAATACACGTTTGTATTTATGAATGTGGTAATGGGCCATACTCCGAACTGTAGCAGTAGAGATGTACTAATACACTATATGGACAAAAGTATGTGGACAGAATTATCGTCTGGGGCTGTTTTCATGGTTTGGGGAAGGCCCCTTAGTTCCAGTGAAGGGACATTTTTAATGCTCCAGCATACAATGCGATTCTAGAGAATTGTATGCTTCCAACTTTGTGGCAACCGTTTGGGGAAGGCCCTTTCCTGTTTCAGCGTGACAATGCCGCCATACACAAAGTGAGGTCCATAATGACATGGTTTGCAGAGTTTGGTCTGGCTTGGTCTGAACTTGACCGGCCTGCACACAGAGCTCCGACCTCAACCTCATCGAACACCTTTGGGATGAATTGGAACACCGACTGCGAGCCAGGCCTTCTCGCCCAACATCAGTGACCGACCTCAGTAATGCTCATGTGGCTGAATGGGAACAAATCCCTGCAACCATATTCTAAAACCTAGTAGGAAGTCTTCCCAGAAGAGTCGAGGCTGTTATAGCAGCAAAGGGGGGACCACTTCCATATTAATACCCATGGTTTTGGAATGAGAAGTTCAACAAGCACATATGGGTGTGATGTTTGGGTGTCCCAATAGTTTTGTCCATATAGTGTATGTTAGAGACTGTTAGGGTTAGGGTTAGGGTTTACCCTAAGCACTCTACAGGGTCAAACTGAGTGTTCTAGATACAGGTACAGCTACAGCTATGGGTACAGATAACGGTAAAGGTACAGGTACGGATACAGTACTACCTGGCAGAGCTGGCCAGGGAGTTGCGTCGCGTCCTCATCTCATAGTAGATCTCCACCGGGGAGAGTTTCCTACACAGCCTGCTGTCTGGGCTCCCCGGGGCCAGCCGGGGGCGGGAAGGGGACAGGCAGTCAGGGGCCCCGCCCGACGACTCATCTAGGAGGAGAGGAAAGAGAGGGAGAGAGAAAGAGAGGGAGAGAGAAAGAGAGGGAGAGAGAAAGAGAGAGAGAGGGAGAGAGAAAGAAAGAGAGGGAGAGAGAGAGAAAGAGACCATGAGAGATTAGGAAAGGGAGGGGGTGGGGGGTATGTAAAAAAAGAGACAATGGGGAAGATAATTGTGATAAGTGACTGTAAACATTGACTCCACTTTGTTGTACTTGGCATGAGCTTCTTCTTTGCCATTGTCTTACCATTGTCATGGCCTGTAGAGTCAGACATGGAGCTGCTCTCAGACTTACCATTGTCATGGCCTGTAGAGTCAGACATGGAGCTGCTCTCAGACTTCACTGTGTCGTCTGTGGAGTAACACACACAAACAAGAGGTTACATTGATGATCTCATCTACTATTTCAATGGATAGGGTTTATTCACTTAGGTCTGAACACTGGCTTAAGATACAGATTATAACTCAGGCTTTCTTAAAGACCATGTATTGACCTCTGCTGTGCAGATATACCCGACATTCGTGTGGATCTCATGTTTCAAGCCCAAGGATTTGGCCCTCATTGTATTCAAAGAGGTATGCTAGTGTTTGCTCTACACAGGTGATTCTGCGGGGGGAGAGACGTGTGTGTGTGTGTGTGAGTGTGTGAGTGTGACTGTTTGTCTATGTGTCTGTGTGTGTGTGTGTGTGTGACTGTGTGTGTGTGTCTGTGTGTGTGTGTCTGTGTGTGTGTGTGTGTCTGTGTGTGTGTGTGTGTGTGTGTGTGTGTGAGTGTGTGTGTGTGTGTATGTGTGTGTGTGTCTGTGTGTGTGTGTGTGTGTGTGTGAGTGTGACTGTGTGTCTGTGTGTTAATTTCCCTGGTGATTCTGGTGAGAACGAGGTGTGTGTGTGTGTGTGTGTGTGTTCCTTTCCCTGGTGATTCTGCTGAGAGGGAGAGCTGCCTCAGCTCCAGGGATAATGATAGGAAGGGACCCCTCTGTTCCTGACTTCCGCCCCTCCGCTCCCTCACAATACCCTGCCCTGCACGCTGCCCCGCTCCTCTCTCCAAGGATGACGCTTTTCCACAGAGGGAAGAGGAACCTGCCTTCCTAATGAACTCCACAACCCCTTTCGCAGCACTAAACACACACACGCACACACACATGAGCCACACGCGGTGAGTTCCCACGGTGTCGGCCGATGTCATAATCACCTGACTGAGCTGTTTTTAACGACCGTCTGAGCTACCTGGCTCCTGGTTAATAGACGCTTGGCATAAGTACAGTACACACCATAAAGACTAGTCTCCCCGGTGTGTGTGTCTCCATAACGATAACAACAAGTGTTCTATGAGATCAGTGTCAAATGTGACACAGTCCGATCATTTGGTCCTCATGTCGGGATCTGATGTAATGATCAGACTTTTTCTTTTCGAAAAATGTGAAAACATTTTCCGTGTTGTTGAAAATCGATGACACACTCGCTAGTCGACTAACACAGCTTGTTCTGTGAGCCTGCTAACAATGTAAAGTAGTGTTATAGTTAACGAGGTAGCAGTGGGGATTACTCACCCAATCAATAGCGTTGCAGTATTTTTGGCTTGGCTAGCGAGTTTGTGTTGTTGATTCTCAACAACGTTGAAACGTACTTCCGTGTTTCAAAAGAAAAAGTCAGAAACATTTTGAATGGTTGCCGACATGCGGACCAAAATGATCAGACTGGGTCACAAATGGTGACACCTGAATAAGAGCTAGTTATACAGAGGCAGATGAGGCCCCTATCTGACAGGATAGTGATGGGTCACCTGTGTGGCAGCCTCTGTGGACGGTCCTCTTCCCGTGCGGGGGGTGCTGCTCTGAGTCCACGTGCCTGCGCAGGGCGCTGCTGAACAGGGTCTTCTTAGGCTTACGCTGAGAGACCTCCTCATCCTAGACAACAACACAACGTCATCATGGAGGAAGAAGAGACGCAGGCACACACATAGACACACACATACATAGACAGACACACACAAAGACACACACATAGACAGACACACACACACACACAAATACACACACATAGACACACACAGACACACACACACACACACACACACACACACACAGAGACACACACACACACACACAGACACACACACACACACACACACACAGACACACACACACACACACACACACACACTCCACATTGTCTGCAGTGTTTACCTCTCCTTTCAGAGTATTCTTGGGACCATGTCGGGACGAACCAACTCTTCTCCTCACGTAGGGGCGTCTCTCCCCAGACTCCAGAGGGAAGTCATTGGGAACCTCTCCTGTCAGCTCCTGTGTGGAGGAGAATCGAAACACCATACAAAAACACTTTATTAATAATAATAATAATAATAATAATAATACATTTTATTCATGGGCGCCTTTCAAGGCTCTCAAGGACACCTTACAAGACAGTTTAAAACCACATATCAAAACATTAAAATCAACAAAGCAAAATGAGATAAAAACAGCAAAATCAGATATAACAACAAACAAAATACATGAGATCAAACCAAGTAAGCCATTGTGAAAAGGTGTGTTTTAAGAAAGGATTTGAAAGTGGTGGGAGTGTCAATATTGCGTAAGTTGGGTGGCAGAGAGTTCCAGAGGCGGGGAGCAGAGCGGCTGAAGGCTCTAGACCCCATAGTAGTTAGGCGGGCAGAAGGGATGACAAGTTGGTTGGCAGAGGAGGATCTGAGACTACGGATCTGAGACTACTTTAGTCCTTTAGCCTGTGCAGTCTGTCATGTGAACGCACGATTCATGACGTGATACTACCTCTCATCCAAACACCCAATGCTTTCACTTTCACAATTTCCCAAAAAACGGTGTGGTGACACTGCCCTAAGGCCTGTGAAGCGTTCACCCAGGCTGTGCGCTGCGTGGGCGCAGCCTGCTACGACAGGGAACATACAGTGCTGTGTCAGACGTCTGCACTGCCACAGGTTGGTGCTGAGCAGCCAGGGGGCAGCAGGTCTTGGCAAGGCCAGAGTATTACTCTCTCTCTCTCAGTGGGCTCAGGGCTGCTACCGGGAGAGTAGTGTCACTCTTTCAGGGCTAAGGGCACTCACACACACACACACACACACACACACACACACACACACACTCATGCACACACGTATGGACTCATGCACGCACGCACGCATCACTCTGTCAGAGCTTACGGCTCTTACACGCACGCACGCATGCATGCATGTGTCACTCTGTCAGGGCTATGGGCTCTCATGCACACGCACACATGCACGCACTCACACACACACATTCTCTGTTAGGGCTTGGGCCAGACTGTGAGGGGGGCCAGACTGTGAGGGGGGCCAGACTGTGAGGGGGGGGGGGTGAAGCAGTAGTAGTGAGGAGAGACAGTGACTGACCGCCTCCTGCAGACACACACGCCTGAGCTCGGCCAGACGGGTGTTCAGCAGACTCTGCAGGCTGCGCCTCCTCTCCTGCAGCTCCGTCATGCGCTCCACCCGCTGCTTACCATCCTGCAGATCTGGAGGGGGAGGCACACACACACACACAGGAACACACACAGACACAGATAGATACAGACACACAAACACACAAACACAAGAGCACACACACAAACATTTTAGTATCTTTATTTGCGATCACATTTTACAATAAAATTCTTGAACACAAACATTAGTAGCTGCATCAGCATAGGACACTCGGTTGCTCAATGTGTTTCAGTGTGAGTCTAAGGGTACAGGTAACACCTCCTCCTCCATATGTGCCGGCTGCCAATTATTGCAGATATTGAGCAGAATTTTGCCAGGGCCTTCACACACTCACACACACACACACACACACACACACAAACACACACACACACACACACACACACACACCCACACACATATACACATATACACGCAGCAAGATAAGACATGCTGCACAGTCTCCATCATATACATATAACACCAGGTGACAACTGTACACCCAACGGAGGACAGCATTTTCTTTCTAAATGGAATGCTGGGTTAGGCTATAGGGTTTGATAGGGACAAGCCGAGGCAGAAACACATGCACGCGCATGTGACACACTGATATCATCCTATAAGATGAAATCCACGGCCATCCAATCACAATCGTTGAACGAGGTACATGTGTGGTTTCTCACCAGGAGCTGAGATCAGGTGACCTTTGACCTCCATGTCATGTGTCTCCCATGTGCCCCGGCTGCTGCCTTCACTGCTCGACAGACGCCCGCTCACCTACACACGGAGGGAAGGAGCCCGAGAACAACACACACATCAGCGTGGACCCGTGACATCCCAATTCCTGACCCCTCCCCCCCCTCCAGTGTGTACTCGCTCTCTCCCTCTGAAGGGTTTGAAATAGAATGGACTGGTGTGATAGGGTTGAAAAAACTCCTTCAAACCTACACCCATCTAATCCCATGTTTTTAAATCCATGTGAGGGAGTGAACACTTTGGGAGAAGTGTTTGGTTGACGGTACGGTTTGAGGAGAAAAAGACTCTGGGTCAGAGGCCTCCCAGTTGTCGTGGTAAGTGCTGCAGTAGTTTGGGCTTGTGACCATTCACTGCAATCAAACGTCTTTTATGTTCTACCAAATTCGTGAGCTTAGAATTATACGGTTCTATCTCCGTTTAGGGTAGTTCAGAGATATTGAGCGTCAACGTTTTTACATTCCATTATGTTTTGTGAGATGGAACCTTTGTATTTTATTAATTACTAACTCAAACATTTCAACATTTAAAAGAATAACACCACACAGGCATTAATAAACACCTAATGGATCAGATTATGTAAAAAAACTAAATTCTGACAAAAATGGAGATAGAACCTTGTGATTCTAAAGTCACAAATTATTGATGAAGTCTAAAAACTGTTCTCCATTACACACACATTTCACCAGACCATGGCTGCCTGCCCCCGATTAAACATCTCAATACCTGATGAAATTTGGGGTAGTGGGGTAGTGGTGGTCTAGTGGATAGTGAGTTGGACTTGTGATCGGAAGGTTGTGAGTTCAAATCCTGCCTGAAACCACACCACTACTAGTGTGCCCTTGAGTAAGGCACTTAGCCCTCAATTACTCCAGGGGGAATGTCCCTGTAATTCGTAATTGTAAATCGCTTTGGATTAAAAGCGTCTGCTAAATGGCAAAATTAATTAATTAAAATTATGAAATATCAAAGGACATTTATGCTTTCCTCTAAAATCAAGTTATGTTGTTTAAGCTCTGAGGCACTGAAAGCCTGTGCTGAACCGTTGCTACATAAAACTTGAAACATGTTATAGACAGCACTCGAGTTGAGGGGGGATGGCATCCCCCCTGAAATAAAAACGGTCAAAATCATCCCCCTTCTAAAACTGCCATCCCTCCTTTCCATCCCTTATGTCATTTTATCAATGAACGTGGTATTACTGCTATTTCAACATTTCATTTAGCGCATATTGAGTAAAATACTGTGAGCGAGGGGGCACGCACACATGCAATGACATTTTTACCAAGTCACTGACGCTGTGGGGATGCTAAAATTGGCCCCATATGATAAAATCCACCATCCCCCCTGATTTTCTTTTACAACTTGAGTACTGGTTATAGATATTGTCATATTGTTTGTCTAAAATGTGTATTCCCACCCATTAACTAACTCCTGGTGACGTGACTGGTGTGAGGACAGTATGGTTTGAGGAGAAAATGACTATAGGTCTGTGGCTTGATGTCTCACCTTACAGTTGTATTCATAAGTGCTGCAGTAGTTTGGGTTTGTGGCCATTCAACGCAATCTGCTGACTGGCCTGGATTCACAACGATGCAGTACTCCACGCAGCCTGGTGGGGGAGCCACTCAACACTCTTCAAAGACAGAGGCCTGAAACAACAACAACAAGACAGCATGAGATGATATACTACCACTGGATGGACTGCATAGGGAGGGCTGCATTGAAGGATAGCATTTGAGAAATGAGAGAAGGGTTAAGACATCCACAACATATGTAAAAACAACAGCAAAGAGTAGTTATAAATCTGAGTTTTATGGCAAGAAGTGGAGTGTTGTTATAAAACATAGAAGAAGTGAAGAACAGCACAAACATGTCTGAACCCTACAGTCAAAACAACCCTGCTCTCTGATCTTGATACAAGGGATAAGCTGTGCTATCACAACGGCTGGTTTCACTGTGCACCAAGCATTCCCCAGACCTTTACACACACACACACACACACACACACACACACACGGACACGGACTCACAGACACAGACACAGACACAGACACAGACACAGACTCACACTCACACACAGACACAGACACAGACACAGACACAGACACAGACACAGACACAGACACAGACACAGACACAGACACAGACACAGACACTCACACTCACACTCACACTCACACTCACACTCACACTCACACTCACACTCACACTCACACTCACACTCACACTCACACACACACACACACACACACACACACACACTCACACACACACACACACACACACACACACACACACAAACACACACCTCTCTCTCTAGATGTCCCTGGGATAACTGGGAACAGGAAGACCTGAGAGAGGGGGAGGAAATGGCTCAGAGAGAGGGAAGTCCAGGCGGGAAACAGGACTGGGAGGCTCTCACAGTCGGACTGCAGAACATAATAACACACAGACCAAACACTAAACCAGACAATCGGTGTAAGGACTTAGGAAATAAATGTCTCCCTGTGATCTATCATAATATAATACAAGACTAGGACCGTACACAACGAGACTAAACAGCCCTTCTGTGTGTTGTTTTACGGCCTTTAAACAACTGTTTAACCCACTCACCCACATCCTGCAAAACAACTATCCCGAAATCCCACAAGTTCCACTAAACACACAGGGTTGCAGCTTTCTACACCCGAGACATTTTTCATTTCTCCTGGTCATCCCTGACTTAGCACAAAAACAATCATTATCCCTGTCATGTCTGGTTCCTGTTAGGGTTTGACAGGTCTTACTAATCCTCCAAAAAATAAAATATGCTGAGGGAGAAGCCTCTCTAAAAAACAATTAAGGTCTGTGGCTAACCTCTCATTTGATCACCACACAACACAATAAACCCCAGAGAAAACAAGCAGAGAGCCTGCGACAACAGCTGTTGTGTCTTAAGGTTAGTCTCTCACGGTGAAAGAACAATAACAACAATAGAAGAAAGAGCAATGTAATGACGATCTATCAAAAAGAGAGGGAAAATAGAAAGGAAATACTGTATTAATGATATGCTAGAGAGAGAGAGAGAGAGAGAGAAAGGGAAAGAAGCAACAATAGTAAAGATCAGGGCATAACGATGATCATGATGATGATCTACATGACAGGAAGTGTGTGTTAGTACCTCACACAGGGGTCAGGCGGAGGTAGAAGAGAGGAAAGTGAGTGAGTTGACAGATGAAGGCACAAATGCTCCACACATGGTGGTGGGTTGAGAAGGTGTTGTATTTCAGGGACTATAAGGCTATACGGCCGCCGCTAGGGAGGCAATGACTACGTTCCCGTTCTGGGCAGGTTCCCTTCAGGGACGCGGTGTGTCTGTTATTTAAAACTTCATTCACACATAAGAGCTTTCCCATTAAATTCCATGGAATTTACCTGGTAAGGGGCATGTGTGAACGGAAATCTGCTCAGGCAATTTCCCTGGTCAAGAAAAGACCTTGTGTAATTCCATTGAAAATGCACATGAACATTGCCTGGTCCGGCACAAGGGTTACGCATGTCTGACGCAATGTTTCACGTTTTCACTGAAAGTCGTACAGGTTAGTTAAGTGTAAACATTTTTGTTTGTGAGTTACTATCATGTTTAGGTTTGACTAAACCTAATGAACGGCGAAAATCACTGGCAGTCCCGGGTTGGGATTTCATGTAAATTACAGGGAACTATGTCTGTAAAGGGCTTAAATTACTATTAATCATTGTGTTCAGTGCCTCTTGCAGTCAATGTGGGACAACATTGCTTTTAATTAAAATCACCAAGCTGCGATAAACTATGGTAAGAGGAATGTACATCTCATTAAAGCTTTCACCTTTGTTCACATCATTATACGGCATTATACTGTACATTATACAACAGTTAGTTCCGACCAAGTAATTTGATTGGACAAGAGGCATTCCATGAGTGCTGATATACAGTAGGCTATAACAGCACTGGGACTTTTAACTATATGTACCGGTATCACTCCGCCGCACAGATGTTCTACTAAATGACCGTTAATTAGACTACATGTTTGTGTTCAGGTTACTAGGCAACAGTCCATTTGAAGTTCAGTTGCGGAACTATTTTTTGGTTATTTTTCTGATTAAATAAACAAACAAAGCATAATCTGTTGTCACTTATTACTGTTAACTAATAAATCGCGCTGTAGAACTGTTGTATAAAAGCAATATCACACTCGAGGTTGTGCTGTTATACTGAATATCATGATTATAATATGATCGTCTTCTGTACTCGGCCTGCGGCCTCGTACCTACGACCGAATCACAGCCGTGCTGATATTCAGTATAACACACTCCCTCTCGTGTGATATTGCTTAATTCAACTGTCAAAATGCTCAGCAACTAGGTTGACATTTTTGAATGTGCTGATTCTGTGTTGTGGAATCACATACTTGGGTGTGAAATGATGGAATATGAGCCACAATGACTAGCTCAACAGACAGACAGATAGTCAGACGGACAGACAGACAGACAGACATGCAGCTAGTCAGACAAACAAACAGGCATGCAGACAGACAGACAGACAGTCAGACAAACAGACAGGCAGGCAGACAGACAGACAGGCATGCAGACAGACAGACACACAGACAGACACACAGACAGGCAGAGACAAAGACAGAGACAGAGAGAGACTGAAACAGACAGACAGACAGACAGAGACAGACAGACAGACAGACAGACAGAGACAGACAGACAGACAGACAGACAGACAGACAGACAGAGACAGAGACAGAGACAGAGACTGAAACAGACAGACAGACAGACAGACAGAGACAGAGACAGAGAGACTGAAACAGACAGACAGACAGACAGACAGAGACACAGACACAGACACAGACACAGACACAGACAGACAGACAGGCATGCAGACAGACAGACAGACAGACATAATGTCATAAAGAGTCATCCCAAACAGCCACACTGAACCAAATGGCATGACAAATGGCCTCCACTCCTCCCTCTCTCCCCTCTGCTCCCCTGGCATTCCAGTGTCCTCGCTCACATGTCAGAGCCTGCAACCCAGCCCTCCACATGATCCCACACTGAGGCCAAGCCTGTCCACTCCTCTGCTTTTGGTTTTTACACCCAAATCCACAGACCCTGTTTAACTCATTTATGTGTTTCCAGTTTTTAATCTGTTTTGCTGGTGGTAAAACGTATCATATATATGTATATTATTTACACATCATCACATGATTGAGTCTATGTGATAATGCTTGTCCAACAAACTTTGATTTGACCTCAGCACAAGCACTGGAAACGCCAGTCTTACAGTCATACTGTATCAATACAAAAATCTATTTCAGCCGTGCAGGCGGGACAGACTAACACTTGGAATCTTCCACCCTGCCCTGCAACAATAAAGTGGGGACTCAGCAGATTTGGTGCCCTGGACCAGGCGCGGCCTGGCTGGTCCCACGGGGCTTGACACACAGACACACACACACACACACACACACGCACGCACCCACACACACGCGCGCACACACACACACACACACACACACACACACACACACACACAGAGAGGAGAGCATGTCTGTAGTGATTAATCCCACCCTAACAAGGGCATGTGGATACAGCTGCACTTCCACATGGTCGCCTCTCCCTCTCTCTCTCACACACACACATACACAGGTTTCTCCTGTTGCAGTATGCAAAATTGTATGTGAGGAGCTAAACACACAACGCTTAGCAAGAATCATGATTTCAAAATGATAACAGATCCATGTGATAGTAGATCCTTCTCCATTCACTGCCATGAATGGTGTTGTGGCAGAACCTGCCCATGGCAATAGGTCCCGAGGCTGTCTTTTAACACATCCCTGTCTCTAGCATCACAATGACAAAGAAAGCTGGTGAAACCAACACATTTGGGTAGGCTAGCTAATGACACCACAGTGGTCCTGCACACACCAAATGGTTGTCATTGGGAGACAAATGTTTCCTCCTAGAACCAGCTCACAGCATGGCCCTGGCACCTTCCAGTCAACCACTGAGCGCCTGATGGCCACATTCAAACCAACACAATTCTAGGGTTCCGCTCATAGCCCCTTCTGTCTGTACTCTGCCAGAGTCCTCCTATAATATAGCCATGGTTCAGGGAGAAGGTACTGTAAGTCAACCCCTGCATGGCTCTACTGTTTTGTATTGTAGCCTGAAATTCACAAAAAAGTATTTCATTTGAAATGTTTCCCAAGCGATTCGGACCGACATTCTTGACACTTTCTAAGTACATTTTTGAAAACTAATTAAACATTGGAAATGTGTTGTGTGACTAAGCATGTGAAACCTGAGTGAGGACTTCTTGAAAGCTCCTTTGTGGGCACTTACAGCTTTCACGACTTTTCAGTCTCGACCAACAGGAAATATTCACCTATTCTTCTTGGTGAATTGCACAAGCTTCATGAAGTTGGTTGGGGATTGTTGATGGACAGTAATGTTTTAGTCTCCCCTCAGATTCAACCTGCTCTACGTTCATACTGTAAATGGGACACTCACCATCATTCACATTCATTCTCATACTTTTGACTCTTTGTGTTAGGCCATTCTTATGTTTCCCAACTGAAAGGTGAATCTGGAAGGTTTCTACCCCAGTGGTTAGCAGGTTCACTCAGACTGTGTCTCTGCTTTTCAGTCCCTGTAGCAGACCTCATACCATGATCCTGCCATTATCATGCTTGAAGCTAGGGATGATGATGGGAATACACTTTGTTAGATTTGTCACTGATTTAAAGCTTGGGCGGGGGGGGGGGGGCAGTGTCACTTAAAAGAATGTGGCAATGATGTGTGGCAAACTCAACACAGGAATGAGAAGTCTTGCAGGAATTAGTCTTTTTTTTAAGGAATGGTTTTAATCTGGCCTCTGTCATATAGGCTAGGAGTGACTTTTGTTGACCCATGGATAGTTTTTTGTGATCTTAATATTTGAGGTTTGTGTCTCTTTCATAGTCACCATTGGCTTCACAACGGCACATCTACAATGTTTCGTTCTTCTCCAGCTGTTCACTTTGGAGGAATGGCTTGATCTTGTGCACACTATCCACTGTTTAATGACTGACAGTAACCTTTCAGAGAGATACATCATTATTCATAAATAAATAAAAACACTATTTTTGTGCACTGATGGACAGATCTTGTCACAGATGGAGTCCTTACAATTGTCACACAGGACATTTTGGTTATTCATTTTTAACTATTTCTACATTCACTTTGAATGTGTGGAGTAGATTGTGTAGATCATATATATATATATATATATTACAGTATACAGTATATATTAAATGCATTTCAACATAACAGGCTTCAACATAACAAAATATGAAAACTACATACGCTTTCTCAGTACTGAACCCCTCTGGGGTTTGCAGAGTATATTATTCTATGACCTGTCCTTTGTGCTTGCAGTGTAAGCCTGCACTGGGGATCCTAGCTGCCTCACACGGTTAGATCGAATTACACCATTCACTGTAGTAGATAAACAGTGTAATTTCCTCGTTTACAACCCATCATTGACTTAGGTGGCAATAAAATGGACCAATAGCCATATAAAACAGCAATAAACTGATTGAATTAGAAGCAGAACTCAACTTACAGTTAGAATTCTCTTAGATGAACCATTATAATTCTCAAAAGGGATAAATCTGCTTTAGCATTGTGAACACATTTCCATGCCAATACCAGTGTTACACACCCTGTGTCCTTCTATTGTGTCATTGACTGAGGTGTCACAAACCTAATTATGTGAGATAAGACCTCCACCCCCACCTCCACCCCCTAGCTCCCTGCTGGTCTTCTTTACGGGGTGAGATGAGCCTGACATACAGTACCATGTTCTTTTTTTTATCACTTAAGTATTTATTGGGTTTCATAGACAGCAGTACCATGTTCTAAAGCTCCTGTTCTCATACTTTGACTATATAGACTGAGAGACTCTTGGGATGATGGAATAAGAGAGAGGAAGGAGTGGATGAAACATGCCGCACCTTCCTCCAGTTCCCCTGAGGAAGCTCGTCCATGCCCTTTAGTTCAACAAACAGGACTGGAGCTTGCACATCCAGGGATGTCACTGAAATGGGACCTTTTCCCATAAAGACAAGGGGCCTCGATTTGCATGAGTGGAAATTTGTGAAATTGGGGCAAAGTCGGCCATCTCTACCGTCATATTTCTAATAGACACAATGAGGAATAATCCAATGGGAATACAATGAGAATACTGCGTTTAGCATTTCCATGATTTTAAACAATGATTGAATAATTACAGTTTTCTCACAACCATTGTTAAATCAAGCTACAATAATAAAAACATTTTTAAAATTAAGTAATGCTCTCTAGAGCAGCGGTTCCCAACCTTTTAGGACTCACGGCCCACTTTACCGATATGTCCAGTATTCGCGGCCCACTCAGCAGCGCGCAAAGCGCGCGCGATTCTTTTTTCGCGTGCACGCGCATGAAACGCGCACGAGCGCTCAAAACAATGACGTAATTTGACCAAAACTAGAGGGAGCGTGGCAAAAAAATAATATAAAAATAGCGGTTAAACCATTAAAGCCGAGCGGCGATGTTTTATATAGCAGGTGATCAAATACCAAGATCGTAAATGTTGTATGTGTTCAATATTTACGACCAAACATCCTTATGTGTGGGCAACTCCCGACTCCCGACTAGGGTTGCCAGATGGGCTCGGGTTTTTTGGGTGGAATTAGCGGTTTTAGACTGTGGTTAGGGTGGAAAATGTCGATCCCATCTGGCAACCCTGTTCGCGAGTCCGGGATGGAATGTAGCCAATCAAGAAGCGAGCTGACTTCTTCTTTTCGGATGGAAATATCGGCGCACACCACACACAATACGATCAAGGCTGTTCAATCCAAGATTTTTTATCTTTTTAAAATTAAAACGTTTTTGTAACAAAAAAACGTCAATAAAACCATTTTTTTGCTTATGATTTGGCGGCCCACTTGCAGTACTCTCGCGGACCACCAGTGGGCCGCGGCCCAAGGTTGGGAACCGCTGCTCTAGAGTATTCTGAGTTGTAGGGTATTTTTTGCTCTGCTCAGCACTATTTTCTGAATCAAATTGGGGCCCATGGGCTCTGCCTAAAATGACAGACTTCCATGCTCAGTATGAGTGGCTGTCTAGTGTGCTTGAAAGACCAGGATGTCATACTGCATTCACTCAAAAGCGCATATGAAACGTGAAGCAGCTATTAGTCGTGCAGTATGCAAGTGTTTGGAATTTCCTATCTAATTCCGAACGCAGCCGTGCTTCTTGGAATGAAGAACGTGTCACCGACTGACATATCGAACATGTGCCCAACCCCACGATACAAGGTCAGGTGAGGGGAGAGAGCTAGAGAGGGAGGGCCATGTCACCCCCCCTATGCATAACCACCTCCCCAGAGTCCCTCCAATGTGACCAGAAAAACTGTCAAGCCAAGTATCTGCCCTGCCCTCCCTCTCTCAAGGGCATAACCCACCCATTTGGCAGAGTGGAGGGGGGAGGGGAGGGGGGGCAGGGCAGGGCACCACACGTTCCTCTGACTAGCAGAGTGGAGGGGGGAGGGCACCACACGTTCTTCTGACTAGCAGAGTGGAGGGGGGAGGGCACCACACGTTCTTCTTACTAGCAGGAGGAGCAGCAGAGCCCCAACAGACACCAGATGGACTGAACACATGTACTTACATATATACTGTATATGTCATATCCTTTTCACTGTCTGTTGTATAACACATACATACTTTACTCTCTATAGGTTTACAAAGAATACAAGAATATGCTGCTTACGTCTCAATGTTGTATACTTCACATTTTTCTCTCAAGGTACAAGGCAATTGTAGTACAGTGCCTTTGGAAAGTATTCAGACCCATTCACTTTTTCAACATTTTGAAAAAAGTGTTATAGACTCACAACATTGATTAAATTAAAATAATTTGGCAATTCACTGGCAGGGAAATAAGCTCAGTTGGTGGTGACATCCTAATCTGTGTAATTGTTTCCTATGCAAATCAGAGACCCTATAACTGCTCCTCCTGAGACATCCACTACCCCCCAGCACTGGGTCTCCTGAGACACCCGCTATTCCCCTTTACTGTGTCCCCTATGACTTCTACTGCCCCCCTTGTACTGTCTCTCTGTTCTCCATTGTCTATATATATATATATATATATATACTTTTATTTTAATATATATATATATATATATTAAAATAAATAAAAATTATTTTAATATATATATATATACAAATAAAAATAAAAGTTCTATAGTCTATATCACTGAGACTACCAATGGCCCCTGGCCTGAGCTAGATTACTCTTCCTGATACGACTGGTGGATTGATGACGTACTGACATTTAAACAATTTGTGTATGTGTGGATTGATGGCAAATTATATTTAATTTAATCCATTTTAAATTGAGTCTATAACACAACACAATGTGGACAAAGAGAAGGGGTCTGAATACTTTCCGAAGACACTGTATCTCTGAAATTCACCAATCAATAAGAGGCTATGCCAGACTCCTAGAATAATGGGGTGTGTGTGTGTGTGTGTGTGTGTGTGTGTGTGTGTGTGTGTGTGTGTGTGTGTGTGTGTGTGTGTGTGCGTGTGTGTGTGTGTGTGTGCGTGCGTGCGTGCACAAAGAGTAGAGTTTGGATAACATACAGAGTTAGTATTTTCCCCAGCAACAACACAAATTCACGCCAGTTGAGTTGTTTTGTTACAACACTCATAAATATGCAGCATGAACCGGCCTATGGCATCTCCTATGACGCTAGCCTTGGGCAGTGGTCGTATCAGGATGTAGTGGTTGGTTAGAAAGCACTGCAGCACAGAAATAAATAAGAAAACAGGCTACACGTTTCTACAGGAGTCCTATGTTGGTACCTCTCTGTACCAGGCGAGTCAGTGAAGCATTTTCGACACCATTCTTGGGGTCACTCAAACTTTATATTACGCATACACTCACTGGACACTTTATTAGGAACACCTGTAACACCTGTCAACAGTCCAAGCTGGTGGAGGTGGTGTAATGGTGTGGGGAATGTTTTCTTGGCATACTTTGGGCCTGTTAATACCTATCAATCATCGCCTGAATGCCACAGCCTATTTGAGTATTGTTTCTGAACATGTGCATCCCTTCATGGCCACAATGTACCCATCTTCTAATGGCTACTTCCAGCATGATAATGCACCATGTCACAACGTAAAAGTTGTCTTAAACTGGTTTCATGAACATGACCATCCATGTCACTAGATCTGAATCCAAAATAGTTCTTGTTCGGGATGGGTAGCGAAAGGTACCTTTTTGCCAGGCTGCGTGTGACGTGTGACGCTGCACACCGTTGATTGGTCAATGGAAATCGTCATCCCATGTTCATAGATTTCTTCGCTAACCGCCATCTTTAAATACCACAACAGATTTCGCTCTCGGAAAATGTCACTTACTGTTTCTGTAATAACTTATTAATAAAGATTAGAAAGATTATGCTAACCATCATATTATCTTAGTTTAATGTCATTTCAATGCATCATAGAACTTTTATTTACAACAAGCATAACAAAAAAATCGCTATTATGGCGATGTGCTGTGCCTATGCTGTTCCTCAGTCCAGCGGCAGTCAAATGCTGGTAGATTCGCGTCTTGCTCCCTCATCTCGCTTCCCCCCCCCCCCCCGTTGATGTATTAAACAATCTAAGCAATCTAATCAGAGCAGTTGTTATTATGTAATATTATTGATGGATGTGCCATTTTTGATGGAGAGCAGTGAGCGGATGACTGGATGTGAGCATGTATTTGACTAATGCCGATAGATTCGCGTCTTGCTCCGAAACCGGAGCTGGCAGCGCAGACAGGATTTTACAGCGTTCCTTCAAACTATCGTAATTCATTAACTATATGCCCAATCTAAAAAATTCAAACAGTTTCTGAAAGCAGAGAAGTTGCACTTTCTGAACTTTTTTAGGCTTATTACGGTAGTTCACCAACAAAAAAAAGCATAGTGCTCAACGTGTCAGGAGAAATAAAAATAGAATCGTGTCGGCATTTCATGTCGGCATTTCCCTGGTTGCGAGATCTAAACTAGTCTACTAGAACTGAAAGCGGCAAGTAACAGGCACTTAACGTTACATGTTGTAAGGCTGATCTGTGCACGATAGTGCTGCATTTTGACATAATTGTTATCGCATTTCCCCCGCTGATCTGTATAGCTCCTCCTACAGTCCCGGGTCGTTCCTGTATAGTGGAAAACGTCTCGTACCCAGAACTGTTCAAACGCGTGCTGAGGTGAGCCGTGCCGAGCCGGTCAATGGAAAAGCGCCACAATAGAACACCTTTGGGATGTGGTAGAACAGGAGATTCACAGCTTGAATGTGCACCTGGGAAATTTGCAGGAATTGCAGGAATTGTGTGATGCAATCATCATAATCTCAAAGGAATGCTTCCAACAACTTGTGGAATCAATGCCATGAAGAATATACCAATATTAGTGTTCCAAATAAAGTCTTATTGTGTGAGTGTATATCACACAAAACATGTATTGTAACGAGATTAAAGTAACAACCCGTAGAGTCGTGTGCAATTACCATGTATTAAGGAAGTCATAAAGAACTCATAAACCTCAATCTCTCTACTTACAGAGTAATGATCTACTGTATATGGACATATAGGAACAATGGCTATGCAATGTTAAGTGTTAAGCAACTGGTATGACTGAGATGACCCGTGTCGTGTTCTGTGTACATTGCGGAGGGCAGCTGTCACAGACAGGAGGGACAGGCGACGACATATGTTTGTCCCAGCCGTCCCGTCCCTGCCCAGACTGGTCTGGAGAGAAGAGATGGACGAAGCTGAGGGCGGGTGTATGGCTCCAGCTGAGAATGTCATCACAGGCACGTTGTCAGCCTGACGACCTCGACAACAGGCTAATCCGTCGTTGTAAATATCAGCCAGAACACAGAGGGGCAGATCAGAACCTCTCCAAATCCCAAACAATAGAAAAATAAAGTGTTTGAAGATGTCAAACAGCAGTCCAATGGCTGTGGTCAAAATGGGCACGGAACCTCTGACGTTTATATACCAAAAAGCTTTAAAAGAGGAGACTGTTGAGCTTTTATGGAATGGAATGGACTTTATTTGTCATTGCTACAGTACAGGTACCAAACAACGAAATTTAGGAGGGGTGGCTCCCCTGGTGTTAGGAAAGGGAAAAAAAACACATTTAGAAAAAGAATAAAATCACAAGAAGGTAAGGAGCTGGTTTACATAAATAAAGGCTATGTACACAATCCACTGTACTATACTGCACAGATAGTCAACTAGGGTTGTCATATTGCACAAAAGTATTTTTTCACGTTATTTAAAGTGTCACAGTTTGCAGGCTTGAAATGTACATGTTTGTGCCTCAGCACTAGCTGCCATACAATCCGTCCGGACTGTCCTGGGCCCAGAACTTAGGCCTTTGTTGTGTTCATTGTTGTAAGTCACTTTGGACAAAAGCATCTGCTGAATGGCCAAAATGTAAAATGTAAATGTTGATACAGTACAAGACTTTTTCTGGTATGAAAGAGATATAGCCTATATATTTTACGATTCAACCTGACCTGGCCCTCCCTCTCTGGTTCCCTTTGCTCCACATTCAAACTGACATCCCGACTCCCAACTTCAGGACTCTCCTCTCTCCTCCTACCTATCCTAACTGACATGGTCAAACTCTCCTCTCTCCTCCAACCTATCCTGACATGTAAAACTCTCCTCTCTCTTCCTACCTATCCTGACATGTAAAACTCTCCTCTCCTCCTACCTATCCTGACATGTAAAACTCTCCTCTCTCTTCCTACCTATCCTGACATGTAAAACTCTCCTCTCCTCCTACCTATCCTGACATGTAAAACTCTCCTCTCTCTTCCTACCTATCCTAACTGACATGTAAAACTCTCGTCTCCTCCTACCTATCCTAACTGACATGGTCAAACTCTCCTCTCTCCTCCTACCTATCCTAACTGACATGGTCAAACTCTCCTCTCTCCTCCTACCGATCTTGACATGGTAAAGTCAGGGGGTACAGAGGTTGTTATGCTCTAGTACCACGTCAATAAGTGTATCCCTCCCGTGGGGCTCGGAGCACAGCAGTAGCTACCTGCACATCTGGTAGGCACATGCTCACTCTCCCCCCCCCCCCCCTCTCAGAAGTCTCCCCTATGTCTGGAAGGCACATAGTGGCGGAGGCAGAGGGGAGGCGGAGGGGAGGTGGCCTCCATCAAACCAGCTCCTCGTTGCTTATTACACCACAAAGCTCGGGCATTCCACAATAGAACATTGTGTCTGCTTCTGAACTCTCATTCCAACCAACCCTGCCACAGTGTATCAAAGGGGATTCTACTAGAACATCTTTGGTCAATAGAGTTCCATAAACCGTGGCTTTGCAGAAGAAAAAAGAAGGTGTAGTGGAGAAACAGCATAACAAACAAATGAAAAGCCCCCCCCCCCCCCCCCACCACCCCCCCACCCCACCCAGCGCAGCAGAAATACTCACAGCAAGCTGATACCTGGACAGGATTTATGGCTTTGCTTTCATTTTTGACTGACGAGAACATGTGGAACGTAGCCACTAAGAACACAACGGTGTTAAGTCAAACATAAAGGTATTACACACAGATGGGGGGAAAAAGAGGAGGAGGAAGAGAGCCTGGAGAGGAGGGAAAGAAGGGAGGGGGAGCTATAACATGGGTCTAAATGAGAGAGAGGGATGTAGGCCAGGCCCGTAAGACAGCAGGGTTGGAGGATGGATGGATGGATGGATGGATGGATGGATGGATGCATGGATGGATGGATGGAGAGATACAGAAATGAGGGCAGTCTGGAATGATGAAAGAGAGGAAGACAAAGGGATGGCAGAGGATGAATGGGAGCAACAGTGGGGAGAAGAGACATGAGAGAGAGAGAGAGAGAGAGAGAGAGAGAGAGAGAGAGAGAGAGAGGAGTGAATGGGTGATTAGTTATGATATATATATATCCCCATGATGCCTCAGAGGGATGTAATGAGATAAGCAGACAGACAGTGGGCATTCTAGATACACAGCAGCTAAAATGCAGAGAGAGAGAGAGAGTTAATTAAAACATGAACGGCACAGTGAGAGGGTGCAGCTGGAGTCACATGGATGCAAATCGGAGCGGATTTGAATATTCAAAGCCTGTAGGGCAGCCAGGGAGGCAGGCGTACGCGTGCATGTGTGTGCGTGTATGTGTGTGTGTGTGTGTGTGTGTGTGTGTGTGTGTGTGTGTGTGTGTGTGTGTGGTACTGGCACCAGCCCCACACTGGCCCGCTCTGTAACCAATAACCAATGGTGAGTCTGGACAGACGAGAGGAGGGGGAGGCGGGGGGGGCAGGGAGAGGACAGGACACAGTCAATCCCCACAACCAGTCCTATCACCTCAAACCATATTCAAAGCTAACACCATTGTATTCCAGACACCGTATCAACCACCAAAAGACACAGTGGAAGCCAATACCCTAATCCCATCACAGAGCTGTGCTGAGCCAAGCAGAGGTGAGCTGAACTGTGCTTGGCCTGGTTACGCATCCACCACGGTTGCTCTAACTATGTGAAAAATATGTGAGAAAAAAAAAAAACATCCGAGCCAGCACAGTACGGTTTGGGTCGGCCCTGTAGTGCGACAAAGGCCAGAAGAGGCCCAGTTTGTGCACTGAGTTTGCTGAGCTCCTTTGGGGGTTTGGGCTGAAACGGCTGCATCAGCTTCATTTTGAGCAGATTGCAGTCTCTATCCATCTATGTATCTACCCCCCTCCCCCTCCCCATGCTGTGCCTAACACAACATCACAGAGAGAGAGAAAACCTCAAGACAAAACAGATCACAAAGCAAAAAATAGAGCTTCAGCTTAGTCGATAGTTCACTGACGCACGCACTCTTAGTTTGAGGTGCCTTGGCAGATAAGACGGTCAACTTTTTTGTTGCTACATCGTGTTGTCCTGAGGCTTGCTACCCACACAGACACACACACACACACACACACACACACACACACACACACTATATGACTTATATGACACTATCAAGGCCATTATTTATTTGTTTTAACAAAAACATTCTTCTCCACCAAGCACAAATCAGCTATCAAAGATTAGGACTTTGTCATTTCACATTCCCCAAGCCCAAACTATCGAGACAAGCTGTATGCAAACAACCTGGGAAGAGTAGTATCCAAATAGTCACTGATAAATCACATGGATGGTTGCCATGTCAACAAAGTACACACACAGGTGAAAGCATATGTGATGCGTCCCAAGTTTTTCCCCTAACATTACTGACGGAGCATAGCTTTCACTGGGCAGAGTCATTCCAGTGAGCTTATTGCCATTCCAGTGGGCTTATGTAATTTGCACACAGGTGAGAGACCAAATATGCAGCACTAACATTCTGTAGAAGCATATAGCATAGGACATGTAGTGGCAAGTAGCTTTCATATGTATAAAGCTTGTACTGATGTCCAGCAACATAAGTTAGTTCAGAGAAAAAACAATTATGAACAGATTTGGTTGTTTTGGAAATGTTTTCAGGTCTATACATCTATCAATTTGATGACTACTTCATTCTGGGCTGTGGCTGTTTGGTACTAAAAAAAACAGCTGATTGGGGAGGGAATTGACCACTGTTCCCCATGGACACAAGTGCTGCATTACAGTGAATCCTGAAATGACACAGTGTGTGTGCGTGTGTGTGTGTGTGTGTGTGTGTGTGTGTGTGTGTGTGTGTGTGTGTGTGTGTGTGTGCGTGCATTCGTGCGTGCGTGCATATGTGTCGGGGTGAGAGAGAGTGAGAGAAAGAGAGAGCCAGGTGAGAAGTGAGTGTTTGTAGAGAGAGAGAGAGAGAGGGAGAGAGAGAGAAGGAGAGAGGGACAGAGACAGACAGAGACCGAGACCGAGAGCGAGAGCGAGAGCGAGAGAGAGAGAGAGAGAGAGAGAGAGAGAGAGAGAGAGAGAGAGAGAGAGAGAGAGAGAGAGAGAGAGAGAGAGAGAAAGAGAGTCACCAAAAAAGAGACACACACACAGAAGGAGAAAGAGTCGCCGAGAGGTGTGTCAGAATCACAGCTGCCGTCTCATGAATGACTGTTTCAGACTAACGGCCCTTGGCCACAGCAAGCGGAGGGAGACGTCAGGACGACAAAGCCAGAATTTACAGCTGAATCCCATCCTATTGTCTGACATGATGGCTAACACTAGTCTAGCAGGCACACCACAGGTTTCTCCCTTATTGTCCATCAGTTGAGCACTTAAGACAAGCCGTACAGCTTACAGGCCATTTACCACTCAAGGGTCATTACTGAAGATGTAAATGCAAGAGAATGTGAACTGTTTTGGTTTGTTATGGGTTGAGGGGTAAGGGAAGCTTGACATTTCTCTCCTCACCGAAACAGGCTAGAAGTAGCCTATTTATATTTCATATAACCTACTCTTCTGTCCAAGGGAACGCCCTTAAAGAGATTGAGAAGACAATGTGTCTGCTCACAAGTTTTTTCATTCTAATGGAGGCTTGGTCTCTAGGTAGCTCTTCAAACATCTCAGTAATCTCCACAAGGACAGTCAACAAACCCTGCCCACACACTGCCCGACTGTCCAGGACAACACACATCACAATTCCATGCCATAAATGTTGATAAGTGGTACACTGCTGCTGAAGCCATGACAACCATATCAAACAATTAGGCGAGGTGAGACAAAATGAATAACAGTAAAGATGTGACATTTCATTATTCACCATACTTCTCCAAGGTCTGTATTTCAACAGCTATCAGCCTGTACTTGAAATGTACATTGTAAATGAAAGGAAAGACAGAGTGCAGAAATGAATGTCTGGAATCAAGGTTGCATCTCTTTATAAGTCTTACAAGTCTTACAAGTCTTATGGCATGTAGCCTATACGAAGGCAGTGCGAGGATATGTCTGTGTCTGTGTGCCTTCTACGTGTTGTGAGGAGGATCCACAAAAACACACTCAATTGTTAGTGGAATGTTTCCTGAACAAAGGTTGTGTTTGTGGACAACCAGGAATGACCACAGCTCTTCAAGGTGTTAAAGGGTTTAAGGCAGACAGGTCAAAGGTTGTGTTGGACTAAGATTGAACGAACAGCGACAGAGACTGACGTATTGATCTAGTAAAACACCTTACGAGAACTCACAAGATGACCTACTGTAAAACAACACATGTGGACCTACACATTTATAGATTAATTGCATAATAAAAGAAATACAAGCAACATCCATGTGTCAATAACAGGGCCTTTCCTGGATTCAAATTAATCATACAAAACACCATTTATCCAAAGCAACTTACAGTTCAGAGAGTCCACACACTAATCATGTCTCTTGCCCTCAGAACTCTGAATACTTAGTTAATACACTACAATGTTCTGATTCATTCAAATAAGTAAGGCTCCCATTTTTTTTAAAATATATATCTGTTACAAGGGAGTTCTTATTTGTATGCAATGACCAACCTGGTATTGTTGCCAAGAGCCATGACATGTAGTCAAGGTAACGTCTGCACTTTCATATTTCATAGAGTGGGTTTCCTCTCTGACAGGTCTCTCACCCTGTCTTAGGGTATCTTACACTGTGTTCTTTTTGGAGAGCACGTCTACATTTCCCCTCACTAATCCTTACAGACTTGAAACAGCCCAGTGACTCCAGACATGACGATGATGAGAGGATAGATCGAATCCTTTGGCCTGGGAAATAAAGAGGGTTCTGAGGGAGGACTTGCTGTATGCTGACCTATCTGGTGTCCACTTGCATAGACAAACAATGCACTGCCATAGACATGCCTTACAGAACCAGCAGCAGGTAGGCTACCATGCACAATACAATGGAGGCTTAAGAAAGTAAAAAAAAACTGTCAAAGAATCAATATTCTCCAACAATGTTTTTTTTCTCTGTCAATCTTACTAGGGCTCTCACATAGACAGCCTACTGTACCAGACACTTACTATACTGTATCTGACGACTGGCTAGAGACTCAGTAGATCCAATTCAATCCTCTCAGGTTACAGCAAGTTGTCCCATAGACAACACTTCTGAAACCATCAACAATGGAAACCCAAAACATAATATTTACAAAAACAGAACAATTGCAAATTATAGTTTACTGGCATATGAACCAAATGTAAAATATCAGAGAATAAACTATTGACTTTAGGACATCAAATGGTCGAGAAAGGTATTGAAGCAACTTTTTGATAAGCATAATTACTTGATATAACCCATCAGATGGTTATTTTAAAATGACAACATGGGTTGCAGTATATTTTCAGATAGTATAAATTCCGCTGTGAAAGGCTGCCACTTACCTTGATCAACTATTCAACCCCTCCGATGGTATAACATTACAACTCAGTTGGGAAGATTAAAGGGTTCAGGCCAGCGCGATGATGATCGATGTAATAATAACGCAGGTATGTATGCATCAATCCTTTTCAAGTCATACTCCCATAAAGCTCGTAAAAGCGCAACAAACATACCCCGACGCGCTCACGTAAACAGAAGATGAAACGTGAATGAAAGTTCTTGAAATCCTTATTAAAAGTCCCAGTGTTTCTTCTTATCACATTCAGCGCACAGCTGCGGCTCTGGTCCACTTGGCTTGGCTTCTCAGGTTGAGATACTCAGCACACTCGGGCTGCGTTCGTAAATTTGCTCTGAGAGAGCCGGAGCGCACACTGCGTTCAACGTCATAGAGCGACCGAGTAATTTTATTGGACGAGAGGTATTCCATGAGTGGTGATCTGATTTCCAGAGCAAATTTACGAACGCAGCCTCGGCTTGCTGAGGCGAAACCAAAATGTTTAAGGGGGGTTCAAACGGCAAGGACACATCTTCGCGACAGAAAAAGACGCTCCTAAAGTATGCTTTCATGAAGTCAATGTTATAAGCTACCAATGCATTTGAAAATTCTTAACATCACTTAATATAATAGAATTGTTTTTGAAGAGATACGCATTTATCGACGGACGTGCCTCCTTTACAGTTGGTTTCGTCCCGTATAGGTGTTGTAGTCTACCTAACTGTGTCTAACCAACTAGTGTCCGCGTTAAGCCTTCTAAAAAAAAAAGTCCTTAGTGATCAATACAAATATGCAGCTCTTGAACATTAACAAATATGTTCCTTTATTTCAGCGTGTACTTTGGAAAATTATAGGCATCATTTCTCTAAGCACTATGTTACCATTTTATACATATTTGTTCTCTTGTGGATGAAAATGGTAACATATCATAATCTGTTTTCTTACATCAACACAAGAAATTTGGCAACAACATTGTCCAGTAGCCAACCACACAGAGGACTGGAGCTGGTCAGAGCAGAAGGGACACTGGGATCAAATTTCAAGGCTTATCAGAGAGAGGTGGAAGACCAGTGAAAGCAGAGACAAGTTGGCACATTTACAAATCAATGGATGCCCGCCTGGTTACTAAGTACTATTCACATTCAAAGAGGGACCGACAACCTTCTTTCATTGCATTTGTTTGCATAAGAGAGATTGAAACTTAAGCATTTAACATGAATTAATACATACTGTAGTGTTGTAGTGTGTAGCCTACTGTATGTTTCATTCTTCCGATGTAGCCAATTTTGTCTTCTAAAGACCCACATTAAAGGCAGTGTCAAAATGTGGACACAGAAAATTAGACAATGTCTGCATGGATCAATTACTGGAGCTCGCCTCAAGCCTCACAGCCTCTTATAAACATATTCATTAAATAGAGAGGGCCACTACTACTTATGCAGAACACCAAGAGCAAATAAAAGACTACTGCCCAAGGACAAACATGCAGTCAGATTCTCCCTACTACTTGAACTTGTCACAAGTAGATGAGAAATAACCAGTGTTACCGCACCAAAGAGTACAGTTCTAATGTGTGTGTGTGTGTGTGTGTGTGTGTGTGTGTGTGTGTGTGTGTGTGTGTGTGTGTGTGTGGAGACAGAGAGAGAGAGAGAGAGAGAGAGAGAGAGAGAGAGAGAGAGAGAGGCAGCATGTACAATATAAGTGAACTGTCATAAGAGTAAGGATATATATTTGCCTTTAATCTACTTAACATGAGCATACACTGGTTTTACACAGACATAACCGACATTCAGTTTCTAAGCCTAACCTAAACGTTTATCAAGCCGTTACAGTACAGTATATATCCATGGACCAACATGGGCTTGGTTTATATTGAAGCTTGTCCACAGGACATTGTCATCTGCAATTAGAATCAGAGCGGAGTGTTTTGGTATAATTCGAGCGTGTGGATTTGAATGGGGGGAAGTTGAGCCTAGGACCATAGGAACAGAGTGCATCTCCTGGCCCTTTCCTGGAATTCTCCCGCGACCGAGGCAAAGTTCCCACACAGAGACAGGGAAGGGGAGAGGGCTCAGGGCCCTCCCTTCTGCACAGCGCTCAGCCTGCGCTTTGAACTCTGAAGCTGGACTTCATCAATCACACGACTATGAGTCACGCGACAACACAATCACCATCAGCTACTGAACAGTATCACAGATTAGAGAGATTACGACGTCACGTTTGTGATTCATGCGTCGCTATATTTGGACCCATTCATATTCCATTTGTGGCGTAATGGCATCATATCGTAGTTGGTCCGTTGATGTGCTTGTTATTCTTAGTCCTGACCTTAACAACACACAAAGGGCAAACTGGGCAAAAGGATTTCACGTGGTGGACAAATGGACAAGGTCTGGAGTTACTGGAGTTCAGAGGATCTAGTTTCACCTCTTTGTGGTTAAGAAAATAATAAGGATATTGGGAAAGAGGGAGGGGACAATATAGGGGGGGGGGGTCAGGGGTGGTCAGGGGTGGGGGCAATAGGCAGAGAATGAATGTAAGGAAAAGGTAGAAAGAGAGAGAGAGAGAGAGAGAGAGGACAGGGGGCAATATGTAGACTGAGAATGAAAGAATAAAGAGGGGCTAGAGAGAGAAAGAAGAGAGAGAAAGAGAGAGAGAGAGAGAGAGAGAGAGAGAGAGAGAGAGATGGATAGGTAGGCAATGAATGAGAATAGGGATGGGTAGCAAGGTTGAGAGAGAAAGAGGGAGAGAGGGGAAGGCAATTGGGTAGACAGAGAATGAGAGAAGAGGTAGGGAAAGAAAGAGAGTGTGAGAGAGAGAGAGAGATGTTGGAGAGTTGCCATCTGTTGAACAAATCATGACACACCCCCCCCCCCTTTCTCACAGGTGTTTACATTTAAACTTGTGTTTGAAATGTTACTTTATGGGTGATTACTTGCCATACACTTGTCCCTCTAACCACAACACAAGAAAGTAAAGCAATGGTCTTTAGTCAAAATGGTGTGTGTGTGTGTGTGTGTGTGTGTGTGTGTGTGTGTGTGTGTGTGTGTGTGTGTGTGTGTGTGTGTGTGTGTGTGTGTGTGTGTGCGGGGTGTGTGTGTTTGTGTTTTCTTTTGTTGTTGCTTGGGTAAGTGACTCATTTTAAGGTCTTTGTGTGGCAAAGGCTGACGTCTGGGAAATTCAAGTCAAGAAATCCAGACATTTCAAGCAATTCCAGATGAAAATCCAATAAAATTAGCCACTTTGTGTTAGCATATAGTACATCTGATGATGTTCAATGGCATGGTTTATATTATATTAGATTAGATTCAATTTTATTTTCATTGCAGAGTACAAATACCAGACAACAAAATGCAGTTCATCATCTAACCAGAAATGCCAATAGTGATATAAAACATGATAGTGATAGGTACAGTATGGCAAGTACGGTAGTTAGAGGTATAAACAGGAGAGGATAGTAGTAGCTATGTACAGGTAAGGTAGCAATGTACAGTATAGTGTATACAGATGTATAAAGAGGCTATATCAAAAAGAGGTATGTGCAATGTGCAATAATATGGTATGTGCAACGGTAGTATTAGGCTATTTGTAAACAGCAGTAGTGCAAAGGGTAATTGAGTGTTCACATTGACCAGGGGTGTCTGCAACCAGCAGTAGTGCAAAGGCTAAATTGGTTGTCCACAGTGACTGGGGGGGGGATACTGATACATGTTGGGGGGTGGGGGGGGGTTGTTCAACAGAGTGTATGTAGGAGGGGGGGATTGTTCATCAGAGTGACAGCTCTGTGAAAGAAGCTGTTCTGGAGCCTGCTGGTACGGGACCTGAGGACCTTGGTGGTGGTAGGGGATCAAACAGACCATGGCTAAGGTGCGAGGTGTCCTTGATGATGCTTGCCAGCCACCCTCCGTCGACACCGGTCTGCCTGGAGGGACTCAATGGTAGGGAGTTTGGTGCCGATGATGCGCTGGGCGGTTTTCACCTTCTGGATGGACACAGTGCAGTTGCTGTACCACACTGTGATGCGGTTGGAGAGGATGCTCTCAATGGTGCAGTGGTAGGAGTTGCTAGAATCCTGGGAAACAGCTGGGCTTTCTTCAATCTCCTCAAGAAGTATAGGCGCTGCTGCACCCTTTTGACCAGGGAAGAGGAGTTGAGGGTCCAAGAGAGGTCCTTGAGAATGTGGACACCTAGGAACTTGAAGCTGGGAACACGCTTCACCTCCATCTCATTGATGTAGATGGGGGAGTGTATGCAGCCCCTAGAAGTCCACAACGTCCATGATCTCCTTGGCCTTACTGGTGGTGAGGGCCAGGTTGTCAGCACACCACACCGCTAGTTGCTGGACCTCCTCCTTGTAGGCCGACTCGTCTTTGGTGTCATCTCCGAACTTGATGATGGTGTTAGAGCCGTGCATCGGCATGCAGTCGTAGGTGAAGAGGGAGTAGAGGAGAGAGCTCAGCACACAGCCCTGTGGCACGCCGGTGTTCATGGTCAGGGTGTAGGGTGGGGGGAAGCAGACTTTTTAGGTGGCCCAGGACCAATCCCTCGAAGCACTTCATGGGGATGGAGCTGAGCGCAACGGGGCGGAAGTCATTCAGGCCCGCTGTAGCAGAATTCATTGGCACCAGCACAATGGTTGTTGACCTACTGAAGCACATGGGGACAACTGCCTGGGCCAGTGGCAGGTTGAAAAACACACGGCCAGGAATGCCATCAGAGACAGCAGCTTCTCATACATTCACTTTGCTCAGCCTGTGGTAAACATCGGTGGTGGAGAGCTGGAGGGGCTGGTCGTCTTGGGGGGGACTTGGCTTTGATGACTGTTTCTTTGTTGTCCCGGTCGAAGCGAGCCATAGAAGTGGTTGAGCTTGTTGGGTAGGGACGCGGAGCTGGTGGGGTGAGGTCTGCATTTTGGGGTTTGTAGTCTGTGATGGCCTGGATGCCTTGCCACATACTCCTCGATCCTCAGCTTGTGGTTGAGCTTGGCCTCCCTGATGCCTCCCTTCAGATTAGCTCTGGCTGAGCTGTAGGCCTCTGCGTCACCTGATCTGAAAGCAGCGTTGCGTACCTTCAGCGGATCTCACTGTTCATCCAACCCTTCTAGTTGGGGGAGGTTCTATCCGTTTGTGGGTGGTGACACTGTCAGTACACGTGTTGATGTAATCCAGAACGGAAGAGGTATACAAATCAATGTCAGAATATTCATTCTTTTCTAACAGTGAATGTTATACTACTGAGCTATTCTTACCATACATAAGACCCAGTTACAAAGCACAAGCACTGCAAACTATATAGCTACCTACAGAATCTAAATAGGCCATCTTGTAGCATTGTAGCATTGATGTCTCCCCAGCAGCAGTCCACTGAGGAGGTATGAGGTCTCCAAGGACGCAGTGTTCTCATGGACACAGAGACAGGGTCACAGGCAGCTTCTAACTGTCGCTGTTTATAATGGCAACAGAGATTTACAGTGCGAAAGACAATGGAATCCCTGCAGCCAAGAGAGAAGTAAATTGTGTATGTGTCTGTCTGTGTGTGCGTGTGCGTGTGTGTGTGTGTGTGTGTGTGTGTGTGTGTGTGAGAGTGTGTGTGTGTGTGTGTGTGTGTGTGTGTAGCAGCTGATTCTGACACGTTTAATACAGTTCCTTTAGTCCTTTGCCAGTTGGCAACCAGGGTCTCTCCTCTCACTAAAGCCTCTCCAGGAGTATAATCCAGTAAAAAAAAAAAAAAAAAACTCAGATTCAGCCCTTCTCCTCCTCTTTCTCTCCTCCTCCTCCCTCTCCCTCTTACTCTTACTCTAATCCACCTCTTGTTCAGACTCGAGGGGTGGAAAGTGTCAACCTCGACTGTGTGATCGCCCTTTACTGGCAGACAGTTATTATGTTTCTCTCTCACCGTTCAACCCGTTACTTACACTGCGGGCTACATGTCTTTTCGTTAACGCCTCAAATCTCTCTGGCATGCACAGCCATCCTGATTTGGTGGAACACACATTTACTGTAAGATCTGACTTGAAGTTAATACCCTCTCACAGTATTCACTTAATACCCTCACACAGAGTACAAGCGCATACTTGAAACGTGTCCCTTATTAAAGAGGTATTTGCGACTTCAATCATACTACCTTAGGGTAAACACCTTTTATAATGCTTACCAGCAGCTTACCAACAAGGGCTTTAGCATGTTGGAGGTCTCGTAAGTAGAGGGGCGAGCCCACTCATAATGTCATCCAGCCAGAGCTGTATCCCCTCCCTTCCTGACTGGATCCCTCACAGGATGACAGACATGGCAGCAGTCATCAGAAAACCCCTGAACACAGCTTCCTCCACTTCCTCGCCAGTCCCAAACATCAACTCACAACCTTACAGCAACTTTTTTTTTTAACTAACATCTTACAGCAACCTTTTAAAACATTCAATTCAACCTAGAAGCAACTTTTTTTTTAAACTAACATCTCACAACCTTACAGCAACCTTTCAGAAGCCGTCACTCTAAAACCATTAACTCCAACATCTGTTTTTATCTGATACCTGATAAAAACCAACTCTCAACCTCCATCAACCTCCCGAAAGTATTAATTTAACTCGTTTTTAAGTAGCTATAATTCCTAACACGACGACAACCCTTCAAAACCTTCAGCGCCCTACTGTATAACTCCAAACTTCACAGAAAAGCTTGCTCAACCATCAACCGCCGTCCAACCTTACCGCAATCTTATATAATCTACTCCTCAAACTTGACTTCTTTTCCCTCTCAGTGTAAATAATTAAGACCTCATCAAAGATACAATTCTGTTATGATCTTTGAAATGATCTTAGAGGCAGTCATGGTGTGTGTCCCTGTCCTTCAGACACTTCTTTCAGAATATGTTATGCACTGTTGTCTGCTCTGCTCTGCTGTGTTACTGAGGAGTCAGCCATGACGACAGTCTGCCTGCACTAGCTAGCTGCTGGCTTTTGAGCACAACTTCAAACAGCTTGCTTTTTTTCTTCCCGATGAGCTGCTTTGATATCGAGCGGGAGGAGCCCGTGTTGCTGTGCAGAAAACCCCAAACACAGTTTCTCTCCCACCACCATACCACCAGCACCACTAGGCTAGCACCAGTGGCCCTGCTGGTGCTGTTGCTTTTAGAAAGATTGGGTGGTGAGTGTGTGTTTGTGTGTGTGTGTGTGTGTGTGTGTGTGTGTGTGTGTGTGTGTGTGTGGTGCGTGCATACGTGCGTGTGTGTGAAGATGTGCGCGTGTGTGTGGGGGGGGGGGGGGGGGCGGGGGGGATTTGGGCGGTGGAGAGGCTCCAAACGCCTCATTGAAAATGCCGTTTCATCCTTATCTCAAGACATCGCTCCCAGACATTTAATCCGAATAAGTCAAAGCCATTAAGGGAGCATACATTAACATGCTCTTCTGATGTCTTTCTCCCAACAATCTGTTCAGCTATGAAGCAGCAGTGAGCCTTTGAATCATTTAGACTACAAAAACACATCCAAAGTGTCGCTGTTGCAAAGTCTGTCAGAGAGTTGCTGTTGTTTTTTTGGGGCCTTTCAGAGCGTAAAAGATTAAAACCCAATACAATGGGATTACGCTCTAATTAAGCTATAAAAACCAAAAGTGCAGTGGCTCAGATGGCGAGTGCTGGTGGCCAGTCCCCGCCTTGCTTTTATCACAGCGATTATCTCTCCTCCTATGTGAGGAGGCTGAACAGCTGCAGGCAGACACACATACACACATACACACACACTCAAACACACACACACACACACACACACACACACACACAAACACGTAAACTAACCCAAACACCCGGCTGGATCTCAGAGACTTGTCAAGACCTGCTTCTCTCACAACGAGCCCTCATCCACACTGCCTCCAACTAGGCCCTGGAGAGAGAGGAGGGCTGAGGCAGCCAAGCAGGAGGAGGAGGAGGAGAGGCAGGGACAAGAGAGGGGAGGCTGGTGGGGGATAAGGGAGACTGGGTCAGGTAGGTAGTCGGGGGTGTCAGATCATGTGGAATGATAAGCATGAGAGAGTTGAAAATATGTTTGATGATGAACCCTAGTGTTGCAACAAGCTAAAATGACCTACAGTACATGTACACGACAAAAGGCGGCTGGGAGAGGGGCTGTTACGTGCAGAAGCTCCTAAAAGGAGCCAAGGGAACACCTGGTTCATATAGGCCTGTGTGTGTGTGTGTGTGTGTGTATACGTGCATGTGCGTGTGTATGTGCCTTCGTGTGTATGTGCCTGCGTGTGTGTGTGTGTGTGTGTGTGTGTGTGTGTGTGTGTGTGTACGTGCGTGCGCGCGTGTGCGTGTGTCCGTTCTACTGCTGCTAGCGAGTCTCAACCTTGTCGATCATCTGTTCTCACATTCTCAACATAACACCTGAGGCCACGGGGGGCCCCGGCCCTCTCTGTCTGCAAGCCCTCTATGTCAACAACTACCCTGCAGGAAGAGAAGAGAGGGCAACCAATCACCCTTTCTTTCTCCACCATTTCATTCCAGCAATGGTCTGTCTTCTATTAAAAAAAGAAAAGGACAATGGGGAACAATAACAACCCAATAACAAACACCGAACAGCTAGTCGTGGACATTCATCGTGGTAATACTGGAAAATACGTGATGTCTTTTTTTTCAGTTGATCAGACAGACCAACAGAAGCGTAGTATACAGTATTTGATCTACGTAGGGAAACGCACAGTGCAGGAGGTAGTTATGAGTTTCAAGAAGATACAGCAGGACAGAAGGACAATCTGTCATGACTGATAACGCGCAACATCGTTCTAGCGCTGACGTCGTGTTCAAACTATCTACAACCCACAAAAAAGTACAAACGTGCACTGTACGCGCACTGGAGCTGCTGATAGATGGATGTGTATCAAATCCTACAAACTAGACACAGGAGGAAGGAGCTCATAAGGCCAGGAAGTGTCGAAGGTGATGATGGCTTGTACAGAATGTAGGGTGACAACTCAATGGACGTTTAAAGGGAAAGATCGCCCTCTCTGGTGGAAACAGGGACTGTAGCGACTCCGACTGCAAAGTTCTTGTTCACTCAGCAAAGACATCAAGAGGAGGCCGAACTGATTCCCGTGGAAATGTTCAGTGCAGAATTACCTCGTGTTTCTATATCAATGCATATCAGTTAAATGATGATGAAGCTGTCTCAAAATGAAAGGTTTGATTCCAGCTCTCTCAGGTTCCAACAGTCACTTGGCTCAACACTGGAAGTAGTGGGGTACAACTCCAGGATTTTTGGTCTTTCTCGACTTGGAATCCCAAATTGCAAACGGTCCTAAAATGAATAATACTGCAATGTCAGGATGTGTGTGTGTGTGTGTGTGTGTGTGTGTGTGTGTGTGTGTGTGTGTGTGTGTGTGTGAGCGCTTCAAAACGATTTCAATGGGCTCGCAATGCAATGGGAGAAGATTGTCATTCTCCACAACTCCTTAGCTACCGTTTATCTTGTCTCAGACATACATTTGCAGTGCAATTTGTAGTCACAAGTGGAGTCGTGAGAGTCGACTCTAGCAGGAGTCGATTCTTCTCCCTCTCAAAATGGAGTCGACTCTGACTCCAAACTACATGAGGAATACATCTATCGCTGTGTGGATTTTTTGTTGATATCAGTGTGGAGGATGCAAGACAAACACTGCGTTCAAAAGAGCAGATAAGGGCAGCGTTCTGCTGGCATGATCCACTTATTCCCATAAGGAAATAGAGCGGAGCACACAGATAATACTAACCACGTGCTTGGGGCTTTGTGAGTCCAAAATATGGGATTGTTTTCCCATTTGCGGAGGGCATAGCACATCAGCATTTACATCATTCACGATAAGCTGTCTTAGCCCAACGCACATATCGCAAAGCACTTCAGTAGAAAACAATTTGTGCCCGGCCCAGTTGAGTTCAAGGACAGGTTAGTGTCTCATGCTGAAATTCATGCTCAAACGTTTTAAACCGTGAGAAACATCACCAGAGAGCACAGGCAAAGGAGGGGAGGTTTACAGAACAACTTATGTGGTTGTAGTAAAAATCAGCCATAAAATCAGCCTACATGATTTCTTTCTGACTGTCTCGGCTTTGTCTTTCTCTAGGGACTCTATTTATGCTCTCTTTTTCTCTACACCTTCCCTAGTTTCATTCTCTTTCTGCCTATTGCCTCTCTCTCTCTCTCTTTCTCTCTCACCATATCTCCCCCCTCCTTCCCTCTCTCCATTCAGTGACCTTTGATGTCCCTTGGCGGTGTATCCAGGCCAGGGTCACAGCCACAGACATAAATCAGCCATCACTCGGTGTAGCAGTTGGCAAGGCAGAGGCTGTGCAACACCTTAGGAAAACGAGTTCATCCTAGTCTCGCGGGCATGTTAAGGAGGACGTAGGTGTCGAGGAGGTGTGGTAGGTCGGTGCTGACAGTCAGAATGAGGACAACCAAAGCCTATCACCGCCCAAGGTACAAGGACAAGAAACCCTCTGCAACAGGACGTCACGTCCACGTCCTCCTTTTCCATTCACCGTCGCCAGATCAGCCTCAACACATCATGCCCCGTTTCTTACACCTGATGAGTGTCAGACTCAGAACATCTGTTTTTCTATTATTTCCATATTCCCATGACAACCCATGTCTTACACCTGACGTTGCTATTCCTCTCAAGATCAGAATATACCGTCTGTTTTCTGTTTTTCGAGCTCTCCACTCTGCTGCCTCTGCGAGTGTGCCCATCCTCGACACCTCTGCCACGCTGGGTAGCTATTTCTCCAACACCCTCGCAAACACCCTCACCCTCACTCTCTCATTGCTAGTTCCCCAGCCTCTAACCCACCACTGAAGCCGCCTGGCCTTAAAGGCAGCCTGCCTGCGAGGAGAGTGAAAGAGCAACACATGATTGAGCAACAAATGTACAGTACTCCATCTGCCAGTGCCAGACACATAAGCTGGACCATTCTGTAGTCGATTGTCTCTCTCTTTCTCTCCGCCTCTCTCTGACTCTCTCTGTCTCTCTCTGTCTCTCTCTCGCTCTCTCTCTCTCTCTCTTTTTATATGTATAATTATATACGTATATCCCAATTTCTCTCTCTCTCTCTCTCTCTCTCTCTCTCTCTCTGACTCTGTCTCTCTCTCTCTCCTTCTTTTTCTCTTTCTCTTACTCTCCCTCTCTCTCACTGCTGCTCCAGCTAGGTGTTTGCTTCATAACATGACCTACATTTTTCTGCCTGAGTGAAGCAGTGCAGAGATCTGTCACAGTTCGGGTTCCTCCCAGGCACCATGACACTCACTGAGCTAAACTGCTGCCTACACCGAGGTGGAGATAAACATGGGAGAGAGAGAGAAAGAGAGAGAAAAAAAATCGGCAAGAGACAGTCAACTCAACAGGGATAGGCAAACCGCTGCATGGCAACAATGTAGAAAATCCCTTACTAAAAATAGCTGCATATCGTAGGCTGGCAGCTCCGACAGTGCAGCCAATAACCTTTCACCCCCGAGGCGTCGTCGTGGGGGGGGGATTTGGGGGGGGGGGGGGGGGGGGGTGGCCCATCCATGTGTGTTTGGATGACTGACTTAGATGAACTGCCAGCCAAGTTCACGGCAATAAACATGACATGGGAAAGCGTGCACGACAATGTGCATTGCCAAAAACCTGCCCAACGCCCATCCCAACGGCCATTGTGTCTACGGTAGACAAAGCCCAACACACTGGTGCAGTGATAAACATTAAGGTCCCTCTTTGGGATTAATGCAGTGTACTCCTACTCCTGCTGCTACTACTACTACTACTACTACTACTACTACTACTACTACTACTACTACTACTTCTACTACTACTACTATTACTACTATTACTACTACTACTACTACTACTATTACTATTACTATGACGACTACTACTACTACTACTACTAATGACTAATAGAACATTAGTGAAGTTTAGTGAAGTTCATCTTCACTGTAATCCAATCCAAATTCCTTAGGGGCCACTCTTGAGAAACATTACCCCCACCTTTGGTCACACCTAAGAGTTGCTAGTGTTTCTCTGGTCTAATCAATTGGTCTCACTGAGTTGAATCCTTTGAAGATCTCTTCCCTCTTCCTCCTTTACTGCTCTTCCCGGAAACTGGTTTAAATATGCCCATGTGCAACAAACCTGTGAACCTGGGGATGGCTGACTCTGACTCTGACTCTGACTCTGACTCTGAATCTAAGCATTGTTCACCAGGCCTAGGGGTCAACAACATATTAACCCTAATACTACACAATGAACAAAACGGCAGTTTCTTATGTAATGAAGTATTCCAACCCTAAAGAAAGAAGCCTACTGGCCCATAGGAGCAGGAGCCTCCTGTTTCCTGAGTCTGCTGTTTCCGTAGCGTGAGGCGGCTTGATGTACAAACACCCCCTGGACATGACGCTGGTATGTCGCAGGGTCTTACCCCCAATCCAACCCTATATGTGTGTTATATGTCTATTGTGATTGTTTTCTTTAGAATTGTCTTTAACAAATCTGCAAATCTACTCCGACAAATCTACATGAGTGATATTTGTGTGTTACTATATATATATTACTTTGTTTTGGACCAAAGAAACACGTGGGTTTGAGACCATTCCTCATTCCATTCCATTCGTTCCAATGAGCCCTGTCCTCCAATTTCTACCTCCACCAGCCTCCCCTGATGAGTTTACATGAAAGCAGTGTCAGAATTAATATGAATATCAGATTCATAAAAGCACAATGAAACACGGAGGGATTACAGTCAGAGAGGCACCTTAGAAGCACTTCATTGTGACCCTAAAACAATCATGTGTGACCCATGATAATACTTCAAGACATTCTAAAAATGTATCCCAAGAAATTGCATTGTCATAAAGTCTTTGTCATTAGTAGCGGTGTGAGAATTCACAAGAAAGCAGAAGCAGTGTGAGAATTCATATGAACAATATGTTCACAAATGGATTACTGTACAGGGACACCTCAGCAGCTCTGTGCTGTGATCCTCTCTACAGTACGAGGCCTCAGTGAAGAGCAGGGGGGAGGGGGAATCAAGGATCAAATCCGCAAATGCCAAGTAATTAAAATGTGAGCGTTGAGGCGGAAACCCTGCCGGCTTTGAGGAACGAGGGGCTGTCCTCACAGGGGTTTGGGCTTTCTAGTATGTGAGAAAAGCCACTAAGAGGCATTAATCTGCTTAACTGTGGCCCTATCCACAGATACTTTAAAGCAGCGTTACTAGAGAGAGTTGACCTTAAAATACACACACACACATATTGTGTCCATTATGGTTTAATACAGTGCATCAATCCCCCAAGTGTCGCAAGGGAGGGCATTTGGAAAATGAGTTGATGAAAAAAAATCAAAGGATTGAAAGGATAGTGGGATGATTGCCTGTAAAGGTTTTTCCTGTTTCAAGGGCACTTGTTTTTTTCCCTCCTCTATGACCTGGTTTTGATTAACATGCCTCCCTCACTCTCCAATACCTTAGGAGTCCTCTCCTCAGGTGGAGTATATTTATTGGTCTTTGGAAGGTATGGAAAATATTTGTATTATTTAGTTTCATGTCTTTCATGGGTTCAATGTGTTCTTTTCGGTGAAAATCCCCACGTGACCCTTCATTTATCATTTATCAAGAGCAGGGGAGGCTGGTGGAGGTAGAAATCTGAGGACAGGCTCAGTGTAACACATGGAACTGAATGAGAAAAGGGCTCAAACACATCACGTATGTTGGATACCATTCCATGTATTACAATGAGCATGTCCTCCGATTTCTACCTCCACCAGCCTCCCCTGCTCAAGAGGGGTCGAGGTGCTAAAAGTCACAGAAGCTTATGTTCCTTCAGGTGCATAGCTACAATGTCAGCTGCGGCTTTGGAAATGGCAGCATATCCTATAGTTCTGTCTTGACTGTGTAAAACTCTGTACTGAAGAAGGCTTAATGCTGGCCGTATTATGC